>NW_022631004.1:14356469-14781956 GCF_010015895.1 Lontra canadensis | reverse complement strand
CTCCTGGATTGGAAGAATAAATATTGTGAAAATGTCTATGCTACCTACAGCAATCTACACATTTAATGGAATTCCTATCAACATACCATCCATTTTTTTTCTTAGAAATGGAACAAATAACCCTAAAATTTATATTGAATCAGAAAAGACCTCGAATAGCCAAAGGAATATTGAAAAAGAAAGCCAAAGTCGGTGGCATCACAATTCTGGACTTCAAGCTCTATTACAAAGCTGTCATCATCAAGACAGCATGGTACTGGCACAAAAACAGACAAATAGATCAATTTTTCTTTAAATGTTTGGTAAAATTCAATGAAACCATTTGGTCTTGGGATTTTCATGGTTGGGAAATTTTTTATTGATTACTGATTCAATCTCTTACTAGTAATTGGTCTGTCCAGATTTTCTATTTCTTTCCACTTTGCTCCTGGTAGGTTGTATGTTTCTAAGGATTTTTCCATTTCTACTATATTGTTCAGTTTGCTGGCATACAGTTTTTCATGGTAGTCTTGATGATGCTTTGTATTTTGTGGTATCAGTTTTAAGTCTTCCTTTTCACTTACAATTTTATTTGGGTCCTCTCTTTTTTCCTTGGTTAGTCTAGCTCAAAGTTTGTCAATTTTGTTTATCTTTTCAAGGAACCAACCAACTTTTACTTTCGAGGAACCAAGTTTTGTTAATTTTCTTATTGTTTTCCTGTTGTCCTTTCATTTATTTCTGCTCTAATCTTTATTGTTTCTTTTGTTCTGCAAATTTGAGGTTCAGTTTGCTTTCCTTTTTCTAATTCTTTAAGACAGAGATTTAAAGTTATTTTTTTTGAGAATGTTCTCATTTTTTAAACTTTTCATTTTAACTATAGCTAGTTAACATACAATGTTATATTTGTTTCAAGTGTGCAATATGGTGATTCAGGAATTCCGTACATCACCAGGTGCTCATCACTGACAAATGCACTCACTAATCCTGTCATCTACTTAAGCCATAAGCCCACCCCCCTCTCTTCTGGTAACCATCAGTTCTCTATAATTAAGAGTCTGTTTCTGGGTTTGTCTCTTTCTCTCTCTTTTTCTCCCTTTATTCATTTGTTTTGTTTCTTAACTTCCACATGTGAGTGAAATTATATAGTATTTATCTTTCTCCGAAAGACTTATTTTTGCTTACCGTTATATTTTTTAGCTCCATCCATGTCTTTGGAAATGGCAAGATTTCATTCCTTTTTATGGCTGAATAGTATTCCATTGTATAGTTACATAGCATGTCTTCTTTACCCTTTCATCAACCAACAGACAAAGGCTGCATCCATATCTTACCATCAGAAATATTGGCCTATTCTCTTTTTCTATGGTTTTGGTATCAGGGTAATGCTGACCTCATGAAATGAATTTGGAAGTTTCCCTTTCTTTCCTATTTTTTGGAATAGCTGGAAAAGAAGGATATTAAGTCTTCTTTAAATGTTTGTTAGAATTCACCTGTGAAACCATCTGGTCCTGGACTTCTGTTTTTTGGGGAATGTTTTGATTACTGATTTAATTTCTTTGCTGGTTATCAGTCTGTTCAAACTTTCCATTTCTTCCTTTTTCAATTTTGGTGGGTCATATGTTTCTAGGAACTTATCCATTACTTCTAGGCTGTCCAATTTGTTAACATATAGTTTTTCACAATATTTCTTTTAATTTGTATTTCTGTGGTATTGGTTGTTATTTCTTCTCTCTGATTTGTGATTTTATTTATTTGAGCCCTCTTTTTTTTCTTGATTAAGTCCATTTAAAGGTTTCTCAATTTCATTGATTTTTTTTTTAAAGTACCAGCTCCTGGTTTCATTGATTTGTTTATTGTTTTGTTTATTTTTTGTTTTTTAGTTTCTATATAATTTATTTCTGCTGTAATCTTTATTATTTCATTCCTTCTACTGGTTTTATTTTGTTTGTCATTCTTTTTCTAGCTCCTTCAGGTGTAAGGTTTAGTTGTTTATTTGAGATTTTTCTTGCATCTTGATGTAGGCTTGTATTATTATAAACTTCCCTCTTAGAACCACTTTTGCTGCTTCCCAAAGATTTTGGACTATTGTATTTTCATTTTCATTTGTTTTCATGTACTTAAAAAAATCTTTTTTTTATTTACTTTTTGACCCATTTGTTGTTTAGCAGCATGCTATTTAACCTTCATGTATTTGTGGTCTTTCCAGATTTTTTCTTGTGGTTGATTTCTAGTTTCATGATGTTGTGGTAAGAAAAGCTGCATGACATGACTTCTATCATCTTGAGTTTGTTGAGGCTTGTTTTGTGGCCTAATACAAGACTTATTCTGAACAGTGTTTTATGTGCCTCTAAAAATAATGTATTCTACTATTTTAGGATAGAATGTTCTGAATATATCTGTTAAATCCATCTGGTCCAATTTGTCCTTCAAAGCCATTGTTTTCTTGTTGATTTTCTGTTTGAATGATCTGTCCATTGCTGTAAGTGGGGTTTTAAAGTCTCTTACTATCATTGTATTATTATTGATTAGCTCCATTATGTTTATAATTAATTGTTTTATGTATTTGGGTGTTCCTTTGTTGGGTGCATAAATATTTACAAACGTATATTCTTGTTGGATTGTCCTTTTTATTGTTACACAGTGTTCTTCTTTGTCTCTTGTTCCAGTCTTTATTTTAAAGTTTATTTTGTCCAATAGAAATATTGCTACACAGATTAGACTTTCTTTTGATACCCATTTGTATGATAGATGTTTCTTTATCTCCTCAACTTCAATCTCCAGGTGTCTTTAGATCTAAAATGAGTCTCTTGTTGGTGTATAGGTGGGTCTTGGTTTTTTTTTGTTGTTGTTTATTTTATTTTTTTATCCATTCCGTCACCCCATGCCTTGTGATTGGAACAGTTAGTCCATTTACATTCAAAGTCATTATTTATAGATACATATTTATTGCCATTTTATTCCTTTTGTGGTTGTTTCTGAAGTTTTTCTCTGATGCTTTCTTGTCTTTTTTCATGGTTTGCTGGTTTTCTTTTGTGATATATTGGGATTCCTTTCTCTTTATTCTTTGCAAATTAGTGGTTTTTGATTTGTGGTTACCATTATGTCTGTATATAACATCTTCCTCATATAGTGTATATTAACTTAATAGTCATGTAAGTTTCAACTCATTCTTTTCTCCTTTCTTCCCCATATTTTAGGTATATGGTGTCATTTTTTTGGCCTCCTTTTATTTTGTGGATTATTTGATTGTGGATTACCTGATTTTTTAAATACAAAAATATTCATTCTTAACTGCTTTTGTGTTTCCTGTTTTCATACTGTCACTTTTGTTCTTTCCTTTCCACTCAAAAAGTCCCCTCTAATAGTTCTTGCAGGGCTGGTTTAGTGGTCACAAACTCTTTTAGTTTTTGTCTGAGAAATGTTTTCTCTCTCTTCCCTTCTATTCTGAATGGTAAGCCTACTAGATAGAATAATCTTGACTGCAGATTTTCCCCATTCAGCACTTTGAATATATCATGCCGTTCTCTTCTGGCTTGGAAAGTTTCTGCTGAAAAACCTGCCGATAATCTTTTGGGGTTACTCACATATTTTACTGTCCTCTGTTGTCTGGTTGCTTTTAATATTTTTTCTTTATCACTATATTTTGCCAGTTGAATTACAGTGTGTCTTGGTGTGACTCTACTTTTGATTTTGTTGGGGGTTCTCTGTACTTCCTGGATCTTGATATCCATTTCCTTACCCAGATTAAGGAAGTTTTCAGCTAGTGTCTCTTCAAATAATTTTTCTGCCCCCTTTGTCTTTCTTCTTCTGGGATTCCTATAATAATAATGTCATTATGTTTGATAGAGTCATGGTGTTCCCTATTCCAGTTTTGCATAATCCTGTTTTCTCTGTTTTGTTCAGCTTGATTATTTTCCATTACTCTATATTCTAGGTCATTAATTTGTTCCTCTGCTTCTTTTTGCCTGCTGTTTTTTGCATCAGGGATGTTTCTAATGAAGTTCATTATACTCTTTGTTTCCAAATGGTTCTCTTTTATCTCTATGTTAAGGGTTTCATGATGTCTTCCACTCTTTTCTCAAGTCCAGTGAATATCCTTATGACCGTTGCTTTAAATACTCCATCAGGCTTGTTACTTATGACTGTTTTGCTGAGATATCTGGCTGTGACCTTATTCTGTTCTTTCACTTGAAATAAATTTCTTTGTCTTCTTATTTTCTCTAAGTCTGTGTGCCTGTTTCTCTGTGTTAGGAAATTCAGCTATGTTTCTTGTTCCTGATGGTAATGGCCTTATGAAGAAGAGTTCCTGTAGTGCCCTACAGTTTAGTATCACCTATTCACCAGGGCCTGACACTTCTGTCAGTGTCTTCAGTATGTTCTTTGTGTGCTCTACTGTTGTGTTCTGGCCACTCAATCCTTCAGGTAAGAGGTCTGTAGAGCCTGTCTTTGTTGTGGGCAGCATTGTCATCCCTGGCCTCATTGTGGCATGTTTTAATTAGGTCTCTGATCTAGGTAACTAGGTGCTCTGATCTGCTTATGAAATAAGACCTGTCACTACCACTACCAGAACCGAGGATCCCCACTATTCCTGGGTCAGGAAAAAATGGTGTTTGCAGGGTTTTGAGCTGGTCTTCTGGGATGGAGCCAAGACTGAGGCAAGTGGGACTGGGAATGGCGGTTTCACTGGAATGCAGGGGGGCAGGGCTTGGTGTAAGCAAATGAGGTAGCAAGTGTGGGCACTGTGCTGGTTCATGAAGGTGGCCCTGTGCTTATGCTGAGGGACATGGTGGGAGGGGAAATGACTTTGGTCAGTTCCTTTGTTCCCACTGGGATTTCTCTATGAATGCTGGCCTCTCTGAGATGAAAAAATAACCTCCCACTGTGTGCCCCAGGTGACCTTCAGATTGATGTCTTCATGCTGATTGTCCAGGGACTATTTGCCCAGCCTTCTCTTTAAGAGAATCCCCCAAAGATACAGATGTAGTAGAAAGAAGGGCCATCTGTACCCCAATGTTTATAGCAGCAATGGCCACGGTCACCAAACTGTGGAAAGAACCAAGATGCCCTTCAATGGATGAATGGATAAGGAAGATGTGGTCCATATACACTATGGAGTATTATGCCTCCATCAGAAAGGATGAATACCCAAATTTTGTAGCAACATGAATGGGACTGGAAGAGATTATGCTGAGTGAAATAAGTCAAGCAGAGAGAGTCAATTATCATATGGTTTCACTTATTTGTGGAGCATAACAAATAGCATGGAGGACAAGGGGAGTTGAGGGAAATTGGAAGGGGAGGTGAACCGTGACAGACTATGGACTCTGAAAAACAATCTGAGAGTTTTGAAGGGGCAGGGGGTGGGAGGTTGGTGGGTATTGGAGAGGGCACGGATTGCATGGAGCACTGGGTGTGGTGCAAAAACAATGAATATTGTTACGCTGAAAATAAATTTAAAAAATTAAAAAAAAAAAAAAAAGAGAGAGAAGCCCTAATGCTCCCCTGGCTCTGTCCAAGCCATCTCTACTGATCTTTAAGACTTCATGCTTTAAGACCTGCTGGTTGCAAGTACTCCTGAAATTCACCCTCTCTTGCTTTTCAAGCCAATTGCTATGGGATTTGTTTTCCCTGTATACTAGTCTGTCTCTCACCCTTCTCTAGGACTGTGGCTCTCTCCCCACTGCAGCAGCTATAATCCATTTCTCTCCCAAACTGCATCTCCATACTTCCTACCTTCTTCAAGGCCACCTCTTCTCTATCTTTAGCTGTGGAGTTTGTTCTGCCAGTCTTAAGGTTTGTTTTGGGGGTATTTAGGATGGTTTGATGGTTATCTAGTTGTATTTGTGGAATGAGGTGAGCCTAGGTTCCTCCTACCCTGCCGCCACCTTCCTCTCCATCCTTCTCATTTCTTAATGTGTTTTTTAGTAGAAGTTTCCCTCTTAGAACTGCTTTTGCTGCATCTCATACGTTTTGGTATGGTGTGTTTCCATTTTTATTTGTCTCAAAGTACTTTTTAATTTCCTCTTTAATTCTCTATTTGATCCATTTTTGTTTAGAAAATTTACTAATTTTTATCATTCATGTTTGCTTTCCTGTTTTCCTCCTGGTATTGATTTCTAGTCCCATACCATTTTTGTGAGAGAAGATATTTGGTATGATTTCAGTCTTCCTAAATTTGCTAAGACCTCTTCATGTCCTATCTTATGGTCTATCCCAGAAAATGTTCCATGTGTACTTAAGAAGAATGTGTATTCTGCTGTTGTCAGAATGTTCGGTATATGTCAGATCCATTGGGGTCTATAGTGTTGTTCAAATCTGTTTTGTTTTTTATTGTTTGGATAATTGCTGAGAGTGGGTATAAATGTCCTCAACTATTATTACATTCCTTATTTCTCCTTTAGCTTTGTCAGTTTTTATTTTGTATAAATATAAATTTATATGCATGTGTGAAATATATACATTTATATACATATTTGCTTGATATATCTTTTTCAATCCCTTCATTCTATGTGTGTCTTTGAGGCTAGACTGAGGCTCTTCTATGGAGCATACCACTGGATATTGTTTTTTAAAATCCTTTAGCTCTTTTATGTCTTTTTATTGGAGAATTTAATCCATTTACATTTAAAGTAATTATTGATAGATAAGGATTCACTATTGTCATTTTATTGTGTACTGGATGTTTGGTAGACTTGTTCCTTCTTTCTAATCCTGCTGTGTTTTTTTTGTGTGTGTGTGTGTGTGTGTGTGTGTGTGTGTGTATGTTTTGATGTCTTTTGGTATTAATCTGCTTTTATTTCTTTATCATATTCTTGTATGTAATTACTACAGGTTTTTCCTTTGTGGTTACCATGAGGCTTACATAAAATATTTTGAAATTATAACAGCCTATTTTGAACAGACTACAAACTTCAACAGTATTCCCAAACCTTATAATTTTCTCCTCCCCTTCACATTTTATTTTATTGATGTTTCAGTTTATATATCCTTATATTGGGTAACCAGTAACAGATTATTATAGTTGTGGTTATTTTCACATTTGTTTTTTTTAACTTTTAAACTATTTATAAGTGAATTATGCACCACCATTAGCATATTATAGAATCTAACTTATATTTACCATTACCAGTGAGTTTTATGCTACCATTTAATGTTTTTACAATGTTATTAACATCCTTTTACTTCAAGTTAGAGACCTCCCTTTAGCTTTTATTATAAGGCAAGACTAGAGGTGGTGAACTCCCTCAGCTTTTGTTTGGGAAAGTCTTTATGTCCTCTTCGTTTCTGAAGAACGGTTTTGCCAGGTGTTGAATTCTTAGCTAGCAGTTTTTGTCTTTCAATATTTTGAGTATCTCATCCTATTCTCTTACTGGCCTGAAAAGTTTCTATTAAGAAATCTACCAATAATCTTGGAGGGCTTCTGTTATCCATAGCTTCTCTCTTTTCTCTTGCTGTTTTAAGAAATCTGTGTGTTTGACTTTTGACAGTCAACTATAGTAGTTATTGTTGTAGCCCTATTCAGGTTCAACCTGTTTGGGGTCTTGAGTTTCATGGATTTGATGTCCATTTCTCTCTCCAGGTTTGGGAAGTTTTTGGCCATTATTGCTTTTAATATGCTTTGTCTCTTTCTTTTGATTGTGTCCCATAAATCCCATAGGTTTTCTTCACTCTTTTTCCATTCTTTTTTCCTTTTTCTCCTCTGTCTGGATAATTTCAAATGTCCTGTGTTCTAGGTCACTGATTCTTTCTTCTGCATGGTCAAATCTACTCTTGAAGCTGTCTATTGGATTGAATTCTTCACTTTAGTCATTGTATTTTTAGCTCTAGATTAAAAAAAAAATTCTTTTTGATGGTTTCTACTTCTTGGTTGAACTTTTTTAAAGAAAAATTATTTATTTGAAAGAGAGTGAGCAAGCGAGAGAGAGTGAGTGAGCGAGAGAGCGCATGAGCAGGAGAAGGGGAGAGGCAGACTCCCCTGCTGAGGAGGGAGCCCAATTTGGCTCTTGGTCCCAGGATTCTGGGATCACAACCTGAGCTGAAATCACTTAACCAATGGAACCACTCAGGTGTCCCCTGTTGAACTTATTTTTAATGCATTGCTCCCAAATTTAGTTGTGTGTTCTGGTAGTCAATAAGCTTAAGAGAATTATTCTGAATTCTTTGACAGTTCATAGATCTCCTTTTTCTTAGGGTCAGTTATTGGAGATTTACTAGTTTCCTTTGGCGGTGTTATGTTTTCTTGTTTTTAAATAATTCTTGTTTACTTACATTGGTGTCTATACATTTGGGTAAGTGGTCTTTTCCAGACTTTACAGGTTCCCTTTGGCAGAGATGGTTACTTACCAGTTAGCTCAGTTTGGGTTTCTGGATGTGTGTGCTGGTAACTTTCTTGGGCAGGTGGAGCTTGCTAAACAGGGTTCTATTTTTTGGGGTGAGGCCAATGCCTAACCTCTGAAGTTGGGGGATGTATCACTAGCTTAGAACATTTGGATAGGACTGCTGGCTTGGTTCCCTGCTCAAGTAGTACTGTAGGATGAGATCTGTGGCTGCCTGGGTTCTGTAGTAAGGCTCACTAGATGGTTCAGATTGGGTACTATAGTCAGAAGTAAGTAGAACTATGAATTTGCTTCCTTGCCCTGGCAGTGAAGCAGAGATAGGCCCCAGGGCCCACATGGCTCACTGTGTAGCAAGACTATGTCCCGAATTTCCTGGCCAGCTGGGGCCACTGGTTTTGTTTTTGCAAATGGGGAAAGCCATAGGGTACTTTGTTGAAGTGTCTCTCTCAGCAGGGCCATTAGTGGGCAATGCAGCTTCCCAGATGCTCTGGTTAGGATCTTGATAAAGTGGGCTCAAGACTGCACCTAACAATATGTGGAGATACAAATTAGTTTCCCTGTGCGGGCAGAGTGGGCAAATCAGCTCCAAGACCAACAAGGCTCTTTGTCTGTGGTACTGGCTCATGCCAACCTATGCCCCAAGTGTCCTGGCCAAATGGTGTCACTGGCTTTGCTCTGCAGATGATCAGTTCTGTGTGTTACACTCTCTGCTAGAGTGTTGCTGGGATACACAGCTTCTTGGTGTTCTTGTCAGGCTTTCTGGTCAGGAGGCCCAGAAGCTATACTCAGCAGTGAGCTGGGCTATGACTCAGCTTCCCTACCTGGACAAAGCTGAGGAACCCTCCAAGCCTGGCAAGACTCTTTGTGGTCTCAACTCCAGCCAACCCGCTCCCCTAAGTTCTCTGGCCAAATGGTGTCACTGGCTTTGCTCTGCAGATCAGCTCTGCCTTCCATTCTCTCTGCTCAGCTTCAGCATGTTGGGCCATGCATCTTCCCGGTGTTCCTGATCTGACTTTCTGGTCAGGAGGGCCCAGGAGCTACACTCAGCAATGGATTGGGCTATGACTCAGCTTCCCTGTCTGGGTGAAGGCAGACCAGGCTCCAAGCCCAGCAAAACTCTTTGTTTGAGGACCCGAATTAGGTCGACCTAGAATGTGCCAAGTTCTCTGGCCAGACTGTGCCATCTTGGCTCTGCAAATGAACAAAGCAGCTGCAGCATTGGTACTACTACTAGGATGCTGCGAGAGGAACTGGGTCAGGATCCTATTGCTGGTTGTTGTGAGCTCCTCCCCCTTCTCCATCACAATCTGATTCTTAGTGGTTGAAGCCCTCACTTTCCTCTGTAATCCCTGTAGGGCTCCCAGGAAGCCACCCACATTGCTGGGGGAGCTGGATGTCCACCATAGGCTTTCTTTTCTCACTGGAGTTACCGTAAGCTCAGGGCAGACCTCTTGGTGCAGTGCTGTTCCAGCCTGGGTGAGGGGCAGTACAATCCACATGGGCCACTCCCTTCACCCTTCTAGTGCTGTCTGTCTTGGTCTCTTGTGGTTCGGGGGGATGCTTCAGCCTCATCCCCATGGTCTAGAATTCTCAGTGGTGTCTTGCCTATGAATAGTTGTCAGCTGTTCTCCTTGTGAGGGGGAGCAAGTCAGAACAACCTACATCACCATCTTGTTGATGTCACTCTCCGCTGTTTTCTCTTTATAAGGACACTAATACTACTAGGTCAAGGTTCCACCCTTGGGACCTCACTTTGCCTTTATTACCTCCTTACAAGTTTTACCTCCAAATATGGTTACATTGGGATTTGAGGCTTCAATACATGAATTTGCGGGGAGGGATACAAACATTCAGTATGTGGCTCTGGGGCTTACTGATCTTGCTCTCTGGGTTGTTTTTTTTGAGGAACTCCAAATGACAGCCTTTTTGGTCTTTCCTCTGGGGTTTGTTAGAGTCTCCGGAAGAGCCTTTCAATTTCTGGCCTGCAGGGAAAAGTTTTAGCTGCCAAAATTCTGAAAATTGACTTGGGGAAGATGACTGGAACTTTTAGTACTCACTATTTGGTGTGCATGGGTTCCCTTAATCATCCTGTTTTCAATTATATTACCCCAACCTTCAACTTTGTCTACGGTTCTCTTTCAAAGATCCTCTGTTTGACCCTTTTAAGAAAATAAACCCCCAGGCTATTGCTGAGGTGGGAACAGAGCATCTGCTGAATGGAGAAGCTGGTATAGGGACCCAAGGACCTACTTGCTGTCAAATGACTCCCATTATCAGTCCTCCTTATTTGGCCTCTTTCCTGCCTCTCCAGTGTTTGCTACTGTCCATTCTTGTGGCTTTTGGTTTCTGTGGTGTGAGCTATATTGGCTGTGAACTTTCTCCATTGCTCAGTTTCAACTGCTAAGTGAGTTACTACTATCTATCTTCCAAAATCTTACCACTTTTGTCTTTTCTGCTCTTCCTGTGGCATGGATTTTTAAAAATCCCCTTTAGTCTGTGTTTGTGAGCTTTGGTGGGAACCAAACTAGATTTGTGTGCTCAGTCTTCCATTTTAACCCAGAAGCGTCCATTCTTTTCTGTAGCCGTAGCTTTCAGAGTTAATTTCAGTTCTCTAATTAAATAGATTGATTACTTACTGCCGGTTCTTTCTTTCCATATTGCCCCTTGTCCGAAGTTCTTTATTTGGATGTACTTTTTGGCTGCATTTCTTCATCAAGTTGTTTTTTAAGGAAGAGTTTACTGGCAGTTGTGCCAAGAGGTAGCCTGAGGTAGGTGGGGTGAAGGCAGACAGTCTCTGCTAGGCAAAAAGTAGCTTTAAAAAAAATCCTTTTCTAACCCAATTGCCAGCCTGAAGCCCGCCCCCCTTTCTGAAGATTTATTTATTTATTTTAGAGAGAGAGAGAGAGTAAGCAAGCATGGGAGGTGGAGGAGGGGCAGAGGGAGAGAGAGAATCTCAAGCAGGCTCCCTGCCAATCATGGATCCTGATGCTGGCCTCAGTCTCATGACCCTGAGATCACAACCTGAGCCGAAATCACGAGTCGGAAGCTCAACCAACCGAGCCAGCCCGGCGCCCCTGAAGCCCTTTGTTTTAGAACTTCTAGAGCTACCACTGCTCCTAGGTTTTAGAGCCCTTAGATCTTTGCTGGTGTGTGAATGCCAAACTGTTGCCTTTATGTTCAGCTCTTCACTTCCTAGTTTTGTGGCCTTGGTTAACTCACTTCACTGTTTGGGACCTTGGTTTCTAGTTTGTAAAATGGAGGCCATCATTCCTCCGAAGATTGTTGGGAGAGGCAATACCAGGACTGTCTGTTCAACAGGTACTACTTCCCTTTCTTTGCCACCCACATCCCCACCTGCTTTCCCAACCTTCCTTTCCTTTTTCTCAGATGGACATAAACCATCCTTTGCCTGCTGCCTTAGCACCCCAAATACGTAGCAGTTTGAGACCCCAGTTCTTGGAAACCTTGACAACAGGTGGAAACAAGCCTTGATCCCAGGCATCCCAAAGCCGGACTGGCTTTTCCTAGACGTTCAGGTGCGGAGCCCTTCTCCACCTGCCCTGGCTGGGAGTGCAGGAACTGTCATCTTCCTCCTCTTGTAGCTGCTAGCCTCACAGATAAGATCAGCCCTGAGACAAGAGGATAACCTTCACGGCAGAGCTTTAGCTGGCAAAAGCTCTGACTCAAAACAGTAATTTCCATCAGGGGAGAAAAGATAAGGTTCAGACACCTCTAATCTCCAGGAGAGGATGTTCACGCTCCAGTGTCTTTCTGTGAACCGGCCTCTTGACATTTCTCATCATGGGGCTTGCTCACAATCAACTGTGCTGCTGCTTTCTGAATGAAAAAGGGCGAGTGCGAGACAGGTTTGCTCCTTCCTCCTGCTCCTGTCAGATGGTTGTGAATGAGGGACTGAAGGACTTGAGGGCAGACAGGGAAGAGACCTGCCATGGGTGGATGAATGAATGCTTGTAGAGAAAAGGCGTAAAGAAGCAAATCTCAGTGTTGAATCCACTACGCGTGCCGCTCCCATGCTTAATTCAGGATTCTAGCTCTTGTGACAATGAGAATGTAAGACATGTAAGACAATATAAGATACGAAAAACTGGCTTAAACTGTGGCATCTGTGACAACAGAATAGAAGTTGTAGGTATATTAATTATAGATAGTTATTAAAAAGGATTCAGCGGATCTATGTGTAGCGACACGGAAAGAGGTTTACTTTTGTCACATTACAAAGTGATGTACACAGCGTGAACATTTTATGTGGGGCTGCTCATGTGTGTGCGGGAGATGGATGGAGGCTGTCAGTGTTTACCGTGGTTGTCTCTGACGGTGGGATCTCAGGGGACTTTGGGCTTTTCTGTTTCAGTTAGTTACAGTGGACATATATAATTTTTAGAACCACAAACTATGTTCACTTAAAGAAAAAGCCTCTTTGCTTTGCATTTTCTTGATGACCTCATTGACTTCCACTATGTGTAGTTTTCACAACTGGCACGATGACAGGATTTTCCTCACAGGTTGGTTGGTATGAGGATGAAATAATGTGAAAGCACAACCTCATTGCTCCGTTGAACCTGCTGGCTGAAACAGCTTTAAACAGACGCGGACTGAAAGTTTTTCCCCCTTACAACAGGAAACGTGGTGGGTAGAAGGGGGTGAGAAAGGCCGAATCACGGACTTGTGTTCGAATCCTCAATCCGTTGAGCCGCAGACCTGGGCTGCCATACTGGGTGGTGTGGGCATGTTCGTGTTCCCTTGTGTGTGACCCAGACACTGCGGGACGGCCACCGACTGGAGCTGTGCAGTGTGGTGGCCCGGCCTGGGACTGGAGGCCCAGAGGTGAGGACACCAGGCAGTGTCATCCTTCATCACGTGGGGGAGTGTGGCATTCCCTGTTGGGTGAGGACTGCCTCATCAGGCGTGGGAAGGGCCCAAGGCGGGGCCCAGCCCTGTGGGGCTCAGCAGATCCCAACTCCCTTGAGGGAGTTTTCCAGGCGGACCACGAGGGTATTCTAGGCTTGTCAAGAGATGCAAGTGCAATCATACGTGTTCGGACATAAAAAAGCAGCCAGTTTGTTATTTCTAATGGGCATGAATTTGACTGTCGATGTTAAAATCAGTTTCTTTGAAGAGTCTGTAAACTTAGTTCTTGAAACAGCCTGCCCAGAATGAAACACAAGTGCATTGCTGGCATACACAGAAATGTGGCACTATGCCGCTCCCCAACTCCCTCGGAGGGTCTCCCTGAACGCACAGCCACCAGCACACACGGAGGACTGGAGGCCATACTGGTACTGGACAATGTCCTGGGAAGCTCTCAGAATTACAGTGACATTTTAATTTTATATTTACTTATTTGAGAGAGAGTGTGAGAGAGCATGAGCAGAGTAGAGCGGCAGAGGGAGGGGAGAAGCAGTGTCCTGGCAAGCAGGGAACCAGATGTGGGGCTCGATCCCAGGACCCAGAGATCAGGACCTGAGCAGAAAGCAGAGGCTTAACCCACTGGCTTAACTCCCCAGGCGTTCCTACAGTGCTATTTTAAAATGCCTTTTGCTGCTCCTGTCTCAGCTAGTTTCTTGTCCCTCCAGGCATGGATCTGAGAGTTTGCAACCCTAGACTTAGATGAATGAGCTAGAAGGCCCAAGTAGAGGATGGGACAAAAGGTCACAGAGCACCAGAGGTATTATTTTCCTGACTGGCTTCTAGCAAAAATTTAGAGATTCTAGCAAAAAGCCACATTTTATTGCCAACAGATACGAAACTCCCTTTTTAAAATGGGCCAAAGACTACACTTTGTTAGATGTAATAACGGCTAGTGCCGGCAGTGTTTTATGTTGAACAGACCGTGTACTAAGAGCCTCACATACATGAGCTTATTTAATCCGCACAACTACCGCAGGAGGGAGTGACTGTCATCTTCGGGCACTTGCTGAGAAGCAGAGGAAGTTTACGTGCCCGAGGTCACACTCCTGTCGAGAAGTCTGTTCACTAGAGTAACAACTGTTTATATATGAGAATGTCATGGTTATGCGTTGTCTCTCCGGTATGACCACATCTGATCCTCGCACTTGCCCTAGGAGCTGGGTGTTTATCTCCCATTAGAACGGGGATCATAGGGGTGCCTGGCTGGCTCAGTTACGTGATTGACTCTTGATTTCGGCTCGGGTTGTGATCTCAACGTCATGAGATCGAGCCCCACACTGGGCTCTGTGCTTGGCACAGAGTCTGCTTAAAATTTGTTCTCCCTCTCCCCTGCCCCCAACACACTCTCTCTCTCAAGTAAGTAAATATTTAAATGCAGTTCAAAAGGTGATGGGGGCACTTCCAGAGCCTCAGGGTTTTCAGAACCAAGGTCTTGAGCTCTTTCTTAAACTCAGGGGTTTGTAAGTTCTTTATGAACAAATTGTGCTTTCGATTAGATGATAATCTCTAAAACAGGTACACCCACATACCTTTGGAAATAGAAACTTGCAATCTGAAGCTATTTTCCTAGAACAGGTTTTAGTTCTTAAGTTGTACTTTTAGGTTATTCCTTTGGGTCCGTAGAAATCTTTCCATTAAAGGGAACTGATCCATTCCCAACTTTAAGAAACCGTATCTTTACCAGGCTCCTTCACTTGGTGATAACCTATTTTTAAAATCTATTTTCTACTCAGATTTCAGTCTGTTTTTTATATGGCTTAATCAAAACAAACAAAAGAAACCCCAACTCTCTAGGGGAGTTAACAAGGCGAGCTATTTGACTAGGCTTGAGGTGGTTACTAAGGTATGTTCAATATGGATCAGAAACACAAGCTTTAAAGCTTCCGTGCTGAGGCTGGCAGGTCCTGCCCAACTGACCCTTCTCAAGAAGCAGCCCACGGGACCGAGGGGCACGTTTTTGAGAGGGCCAGGCCAGCCAGGCTGTGGAGGCACCGAGCACCACACTCGCCAGGAAAAGCCTTGGGCAGTCAGAAGAGCGGCTGAAGCCTCTCCTGGCAGGAGATGCCGCAAGAGTTCTGCCTGCTCGCCCTCTATCCCTCGTAGCTTTAAAAGTTCTGCAGCTTTTACACAAGCTTAGAAGACTCACTCCAAGGAAGGCTGAGGATGAGTTAGAAAGAAAGCTATTTTCCTGTGCCTGAGATGAAAATCCAGATGGGACACTGGCTGACAGCCACCAGAAATGGGTACGTTTTTAGGCAATTTTGTCTTAAAATCTTGCTCTAAGTTATTACTTTAAAATAAGCCTTTTTGGGGCACCTGGGTGGCTCAGTGGGTTAAGCCTCTGCCTTCGGCTCAGGTCATGATCCCAGGGTCCTGGGATAGAGCCTCCTATCGGGCTCTCTGCTCAGCGGGGAGCCTGCTTCCCCCTCTCTCTGTTGCTCTGCCTACTTGTGGTCTCTCTGTCAAATGAATAAATAAAATATTAAAAAAATAAAAAAAAATAAGCCTTTTTTACGATTTTATAAGGGACCAGTTTGTACATTACATGTGTGGATCCCTTTAGGGCAGCAGGACACTGAGGACGAGCAACCGGAGGCACAGAAGCTCTTGTGGAAGCTGTGGCCACACTGCAGGCAGGGGCAAGGCTGGGCCAGCGTGCTCTCCATTCCCTTGCCCCCCGTTATGTGTACTAACAGCTAATGCAGTGTACGCACCACGAGTTTAACAATTTCAATTTTGGAGGAAAAACAAGCAAAAGTGAGAAGTAGCTAGATTACACAGTGCACCCCTGAGAACACCCAGGCTAAGCGCCGTGTGGCCGCCAAATGAAACAGTATGCGGCACCCAGAGGAAGTCAGCGGCGTCACGGATTCAGAGCAAATGTCGCTATGTGTGTAACAGGGAAAGGAGAAACACCTTGTATGATTCTTCTCTGTAGGCTGAAGATTTTATTTTTCGAACCTTTCAGGGGAATCAATTCCATTTATTAAACCTTTGTAAAATGCCACAGAAGCCAGGGGGCAGAGGGGTAAGCCATGCTCTGAAGAACTGGCCATCTCCCTCGAAGATCACCTGGAAGTTACAAAGAGGCAGTTCTAGAATATGAACCTTTGAAAAAGCCAGTCTTTTCCCTATTTTTAGATTTGGGCTTGTTTCCCACTTTTTTGCGTTCATAGGCGTTGAACTCTTACCTTTCTTCTGTTAAAGCAAACCGAAACCCATCTTAAAGAATTATGGTGCAGGAAATGGCTTCTGTGGAAGCGCATCTGGACTCAGGGCCACACCTGCCCAGGCAGGGCGGCTCAGACTCTCCCTGCTCAGGACAGACAACAGGGGAAGCCAAACACTTCTGGGGAGAAGTGGTGCCCTCGCTGCTTTGTAGGGGTCAAGAGAGTACAGACAAGACAAATTGTGAAATAAAGGTGGTCTATAACGGCCCATTGCAGATGGCAGACTCCCAAGTGAGTTAGGCTGGTTTCAGGCTGGAAACACCAACCGACAACTTCATTTCCTCTCTCCCCATCACACTGTTCTTTCAAACATCAGCACAGGAATCAGAGTGATTTCCATTAAAACAAAAGCTCATTTCCTTGTGCCAGAATTTATATCAAATAAAAGGACAGAGATCAAAGTCTAACAGTTTTCCCATGTTCCAATCCTTTTGTCCCTACAGTACATAAATAACCTACTCCTAAGTTTATTCCTCAAATGACAATAGCTAGTTTTATTTCACGAATGATGGTGTCCAGATGAGTTACTTTGCTTTCTTCACTGTGCATGAGTCAAAGTAGGTCAACTGCAGGCTTCATGCAGACTTTAGGAACTGGATATGTGACTTGAGAAGATGCAGAGGAGGGTGAGGGGGTGCTCTGAGCACCAAAAGCTTGGTGGGCTTGGTCAGCAGACATCCAGCCTGGCCCTGCGAGCAGATTCCAGTCTCCGCAGCTATAGGATGAGGGAGAAGCTCCTTGCCAGGGAGACAGGCTGGGTCCATTTGTTTAGCTCAGCCTCTCTGTTGAGTATTCAAAATATCTTGAATTTTTATTTTCTGCCGGGGAGGAGACTGCATCAAGGTGAGCTGGTGCGGCCATTACTTTAGTGTCTTTACCATGTATGGACCTTGTAATCTGTAGCCAATCTTTCTGTAATAATTCCTGGTGCCGACCCCTGTGAAGCAGCAGAAAACCGAAGTTAAGAAAAGTCTCTACGAAGTCTTTCGTAAAACCCTCAAAAGCCAGCAAACACCCCCCTCACAGCTGCCCTCTTCCACTCATTCACAGAACAAATTCCAGTCTAGACTGAATCTCACCTTAACAAGTTCGGAAAATTTTTATTATTTTGAATTCAAGCTGTATTAAAACACAGAAACTATTTCAGAGCCTCGTGTGTTGCAATCCTGCAGACACCTCCCTGTGAGAGGAGGTGGATCTGTGTGAGAATGTCCACACTCTCAATGGAGCCAAACAGCAGTACCGTTTCCGGGAAGCTGTGAGAAGAGGCGTGGGAAACAGGGTCTGCACGGAGCGCCAGGAGGAAAAGGGCCTGGAAGCAAGAGCTGCGCTTTAGTGTCCGCGCCAGCCTCCGCAGTGTGAGTGACAATTTCAGCAAAATATTGGTCACATTAAATCAATGCTACTCAATTTGCACTTTACTAAAGTTTTGTTTGTCTTAACTGGCATATTTACTTTCATGTATGAGCAATGTAAGTACGAGGAGTTCATACCAGTTTTAAGTTTGCACGCATTTAAACAATGTAGCTGATGTAAGTCAGCACTAAAGATCCAGGAACTTATTTCTTTAGAGAAACACTAACCTAAGTGGTGTTCCTAAAGTAAAAACAGTCTTAACACATAAGACGCTGAGCTCCTAAGAGGATAGAGCACAGCATCTCAGGCAGTATCTCCAGGAGTGGTTAAGAGGATGGACTTTGGATCAGTCTGCTATGGGTCTGAGATCTAGACCTCACTGTATAGGTCTGTGGCCTGGGCCACTTACTTAACTTCCCTATTATTTGATTGTCTGTAATAACATACTTAAGTTTTAAAGGTGTCAAGTATTAAACGAGACAGTCTATGAAATGTGATTAGTTCAGAGTCTGAAAAAGGCCGATTCCTCAGAAACACTGGCTGCTGTTGTTACTCTTTTAAAAGTTTTTTATGAACTGGAACCTGCTTATATTTCTAACTTCATCTCTTGCTACAACTCTCTCCCTAAATTATGCTTCAGCCTTGGTGAATCTAAAATTTTTCTAGGCTCTTTGCATGTCTGGCTCTTTCTCTTGCTTCCAGGTCTCTTTGCTCATGCTGTTCCCCCTACCAAATTAGTTGAACCTGAGGAGGGGGGTAGTGGAAACTTCCATTTATAGGTCAGACACACAGGTAACAAGCTGGACTTGCAATGGGCATCTGAAGTAAAGACATTCTTGTGGGCTTGAGTCCTTAACCCGTGGGATCTGATACTAATTCCAGGGAGACAGTGTTGGAATGGAGTTAAATTACAGCTGGTATTGCAGATTTGCTTGATGTGTGGAAAACCGCTGCGTCTGGTGTCGGTAGTGTAAGTATTCACAGAGCACTGTGTGCAATGTGAGCGAAAACAACAACATGTGTCTTTACGGTGCTTTGCCCCCCAAAGCTCTCCCCACAGTTGACTATGTGCTGCTTGCCTCCCTGTGTGGTGGAAGTTCTATTTACCTTGTTGATCAAGTGTATTCCTAGTGCAGAGGACTGTGCCTGGAATCAAGTAATTGTTAGCTCTTTCAAGTCTAGCTTAGTTCTTTAGTCCAAACATTTGCTATTGAGGAATAGGCCTTCCCACCATGTTTTGTTTCCCATCCCCCTCAAAATTTTTCAAGTGTTTAGAAAATGGAACTAAAGCTGTCATGACAAAAGTCACGAAACTGACCCGTGAGAATAGGTCGCTGGAGACTTTCCCTTTAAAATCAACGATTACTGATACTCCATCTCGCACAACTGCACCGTGTCTCTGTTCTATTCATTACTTCTGTTCAACACTGTGGCTTAGGGTAGAGCAAGGGGAAAACAAAAACACTGCACAGGTCAGGTGGCAGCTCAGAACCCCAGAGGTACACTACCTCTTCTAAAGTTCTGTATCTGTAAGCATATCCTATAACCTAGCAATTCTACTCCTGAGTGAAAAGAGAAATGAATGCTTACATCTAACAAAAGACATAATTTATAATATCCAAACAGGAAATATCCCAAATATCTATCAACAGAATGGGTGAACTGTATTTTCACATAATAGAATACTACACAGCAATGAAAAAGGAACTTTCTCTGTAAGAACATGGATGAACCTCACAGACCTAATGTATATGAAAGAAACCAGATATAAAAGGTTAACACAAGTTCACCTGTTAACACAATGTTCAGATAGGGGCAAAACTAATTTTATCGTCCTAGAAGTCAGAGTACTGGTTTCATATGGAAGACGGTATGGACTGAAAGAGGGAAGAAGAAAGTCTTCTGCAGTGCTGAAAATGTTCTAAATCTAGTAGCTACATGGGAACATGTAGCTAAATGTAAATTATGGGAACATAATTTACATGCAAAAATTAAGTGGTGTGCTTCCAGTCAGAATGGCTAAAATTAACAAGTCAGGAAATGACAGATGCTGGTGAGGATACAGAAAAACGGGAACCCTCCTACACTGTTGGTGGGAGTGCAAGCTGGTGCAACCAGTCTGGAAAACAGCATGGAGGTTCCTCAAAAAGCTGAAAATAGAGCTACCTTACAACCCAGAAATTGCACTACTGGGTGTTTACCCTAAAGATACAAATGTAGTGATCCAAAGGGGCATGTGCACCCGAATGTTTATAGCAGCAATGTCCACAATAGCCAAACTAGGAAAGAACCTAGATATATATAAAGAACCTATATATATATCTATCTATATATATATACACACACACACACACACACACACATATACATACACACACATACATACAATGGAATACTATGCAGCCATCAAAAGAAATGAAATCTTGCCATTTGTGATGACGTGGATGGAACTAGAGGGTATTATGCTTAGAGAAATAAGTCAATCAGAGAAAGACAACTATCATGATCTCCCTCATATGAGGAAGTGGAGATGCAATGTGGGGGATGTGGAGGATAGGAAAAGAATAAATGAAACAAGATGGGATCGGGAGGGAGACAAACCCTAAGAGACTCTTAATCTCACAAAACAAACTGTGGGTTGCCAGGGGGAGGGCAGTAGGGAGAGCGTGGTGGGGTTATGGACATTGGGAAGGGTATGTGCTATGGTGAGTGCTGTGAAGTGTGTAAACCGATTCCCAGACCTGTACCCCTGGGGCTAATAATACATTATATGTTTATAAAAAATATTAAGTGGTGTGCTTAACACGTACACGTATCTCAATTAAAAAAAAAAATAAAGCTCCAGAGGGACACTCAATTTAACAGATGTTTCAATGTATTTTGAGAGATCAATTTGTCCAGAGAATTCAGTAAAATAAGGTACAAGGAATAGGATGAGTGGCCCACTTCACACTGAACCGCCCACTTGACCAAACCACCAGGAGACTCTTGCACATATGTTCACTATCCACAAAGAAGCAAGAAATCATAGCCCCTCTTTCTATGCTAGCTGCATCCCTTCCTTACTGCCCTGTTTTGGTAATCATGCTGTGCTTTATTTTACTTGCATGTCTAGCTCCCCTCCCAGGATGTAAGCTCTTTAAAGTCGATGACTTCCATCATTAGGGCTTAATAAGCGCCTGGCATATCATGAACATGCAATGAATGCTTGCAGATATACTGTACTGTATTCAGTTATTATGTGGTATACATACAGAGAACTGTGCTCCTGGGTGATGTCCTTAAAAAAAGAAAAAGAAAAAATTGCCACTGTGTTGTTAGGTGCCAGTCAGTGGGAATGACTCAATGTAAAAGGCATCAAGGGGAGGAGGAGTCAAGATAGCGGAGAAGTAGCAGCTGACACTACTGCAGGTAGCAGGAGATCAGCTAGATAGCTTATCTAAAGATTGCAAACACCTACAAATCCAACGGAGATCGAAGAGAAGAATAACAGCAATTCTAGAGACAGAAAATCAACCACTTTCTGAAAGGTAGGACTGGCGGAGAAGTGAATCCAAAGCGACGGGAAGATAGACCGCGGGGGGAGGGGCCGGCTCCCGGCAAGCGGCGGAGCAACGGAGCACAAAATCAGAACTTTTAAAAGTCTGTTCTGCTGAGGGACATCGCTCCAGAGGCTAAACCGGGGTGAAGCCCACGCGGGGTTAGCGTGGCCCCAGGTCCCGCAGGGTCACAGAAGGATCGGGGGTGTCTGAGTGTCGCTGAGCTTGCAGGTATTAGAACGGGGAAGCCAGCTACAGAGAGCTGAGGAGTGAGCTCTCAGCTTGGGGTTACCTTGAACCGGTCACAGGCTCGGTCAGCTCAGAGCGCGGCCGGAGGCCAGGGAGACGGGAGTTATTGGGCGCTATTCTCTGAGGGCGCACTGAGGAGTGGGGCCCCGGGCTCTCGGCTCCTCCGGTCCGGAGACTGGGAGGCCGCCATCTTCATTCCCGTCCTCCGGAACTCTACGGAAAGCGCTCAGGGAACAAAAGCTCCTGAAAGCAAACCCGAGCAGATTACTCAGCCCGGCCCCTGGTAAGGGTGGTGCAACTCCGCCTGGGGCAAAGACACTTGAGAATCACTACAACAGGCCCCTCCCCCAGAAGATCAACAAGAAACCCAGCTAGGACCAAGTTCACCTACCAAGGAGTGCAGTTTCAATACCAAGGAGAGCAGTGGAATTCCACAGGAGGAGAAAGCAAAGCACGGAACTCATGGCTTTCTCCCCATGATTCTTTAGACTTGCAGTTAATTTGTTTTTTTTTTTTTCAAAATTTTTTTCTTCTAAATTTTTTTTAACTTTTACCCTTTTCTTTTTTTGAACATTTTTAACTAGTTTATCTAATATATATATATATATATTTTTTTTTTCTTTTTAAAATTTTTTCTTTATTCATTTTCTTTTTTAAATTCTTTTTTTTTCCTGAACCTCTTTTTATCCCCTTTCTCCCACCCACGATTTGGGATCTCTTCTGATTTGGTTAAAGTGTATTTTCCTGGGGTCTTTGCCACCCTTTTAGTATTTTACTTGCTCCTTCATATACTCTTATCTGGACAAAATGACAAGGCGGAAAAATTCACCACAAAAAAAAGAACAAGAGGCAGTACCGAAGGCTAGGGACCTAATCAATACAGACATTGGTAATACGTCAGATATAGAGTTCAGAATGACGATTCTCAAGGTTCTTGAAAAACGCATGGAAGATATTAGAGAAACCCTCTCGGGAGATATAAAAGGCCTTTCTGGAGAAATAAAAGAACTAAAATCTAACCAAGTTGAAATCAAAAAAAGTTATTAATGAGGTGCAATCAAAAATGGAGGCTCTCACTGCTAGGATAAATGAGGCAGAAGAAAGAATTAGCGATATAGAAGACCAAATGACAGAGAATAAAGAAGCTGAGCAAAAGAGGGACAAACAGCTACTGGACCACGAGGGGAGAAGATGGAGGAGAAGTAGCACTTCAAAGTAGCACTTCTAAGTAACACCATAAGATGAAACAACATTAGAATAATTGGGATTCTTGAAGAAGAAGAAAGAGAGGGGGGAACAGAAGGTATATTGGAGAGAATTATTGGAGAGAATTTCCCTAATATGGCAAAGGGAACAAGCATCAAAATCCAGGAGGCGCAGAGAACCCCCCACAAAATCAACAAGAATAGGTCCACACCCCGTCACCTAATAGCAAAATTTACAAGTCTTAGTGACAAAGAGAAAATCCTGAAAGCAGCCCGGGAAAAGAAGTCTGTAACATACAATGGTAAAAATGTTAGATTGGCCGCAGACTTATCCACAGAGACCTGGCAGGCCAGAAAGAGCTGGCATGATATATTCAGAGTACTAAACGAGAAAAACATGCAGCCAAGAATACTAGATCCAGCTAGGCTATCACTGAAAATAGGAGAGATTAAAAGCTTCCAGGACAAACAAAAACTGAAAGAATTTGCAAACACCAAGCCAGCTCTACAGGAAATATTGAAAGGGGTCCTCTAAGCAAAGAGAGAGCCTAAAAGTAGTAGATCAGAAAGGAACAGACAATATACAGTAACAGTCACCTTACAGGCAATACAATGGCACTAAATTCATCACTCTCAATAGTTACCCTGAATGTTAATGGGCTAAACGCCCCAATCAAAAGACACAAGGTATCAGAATGGATAAAAAAACAAAACCCATCTATATGTTGCCCACAAGAAACTCATTTCAGACCTGAAGACACCTCCGGATTTAAAGTGAGGGGGTGGAAAAGAATTTACCATGCTAATGGACATCAGAAGAAAGCAGGAGTGGCAATCCTTATATCAGATCAAATAGATTTTAAGCCAAAGACTATAATAAGAGATGAGGAAGGACACTATATCATACTCAAAGGATCTGTCCAACAAGAAGATCTAACAATTGTAAATATCTATGCCCCTAACGTGGGAGCAGCCAACTATATAAACCAATTAATAACAAAATCAAAGAAACACATCAACAATAATACAATAATAGTAGGGGACTTTAACACTCCCCTCACTGAAATGGACAGATCATCCAAGAAAAGATCAACAAGGAAATAAAGGCCTTAAAAGACACACTGGACGAGATGGACATCACAGATATATTCAGAACATTTCATCCCAAAGCAACAGAATACACATTCTTCTCTAGTGCACATGGAACATTCTCCAGAATAGATCACATCCTGGGTCCTAAATCAGGTCTCAACTGGTATCAAAAGATTGGGATCATTCCCTGCATATTTTCAGACCACAATGCTCTGAAGCTAGAACTCAATCACAAGAGGAAATTCGGAAAGAACCCAAATACATGGAGACTAAACAGCATCCTTCTAAAGAATGAATGGGTCAACCCGAAATTAAAGAAGAATTGAAAAAATTCATGGAAACAAATGATAATGAAAACACAACGGTTCAAAATCTGTGGGACACAGCAAAGGCAGTCCTGAGAGGAAAATATATAGAGGTACAAGCCTTTCTCAAGAAACGAGAAAGGTCTCAGGTACACAACCTAACCCTACACCTAAAGGAGCTGGAGAAAGAACAAGAAAGAAACCCTAAACCCAGCAGGCGAAGAGAAATCATAAAGATCAGAGCAGAAATCAATGAAATAGAAACCAAAAAAACAATAGAACAAATCAACGAAACTAGGAGCTGGTTCTTTGAAAGAATTAATAAGATTGATAAACCCCTGGCCAGACTTATCTAAAAGAAAAGAGAAAGGACCCAAATAAATAAAATCATGAATGAAAGAGGAGAGATCACAACTAACACCAAAGAAATACAGACAATTATAAGAACATATTATGAGCAACTCTCTGCCAACAAATTTGACAATCTGGAAGAAATGGATGCATTCCTAGAGACATATAAACTACCACAACTGAACCAGGAAGAAATAGAAAGCCTGAACAGACCCATAACCAGTAAGGAGATTGAAACAGTCATCAAAAATCTCCAAACAAACAAAAGCCCAGGGCCAGACGGCTTCTCGGGGGAATTCTACCAAACATTTAAAGAAGAACTAATTCCTATTCTCCTGAAACTGCTCCAAAAAATAGAAATGGAAGGAAAACTTCCAAACTCATTTTATGAGGCCAGCATCACCTTGATCCCAAAACCAGACAAGGATCCCATCAAAAAAGAGAACTACAGACCAATATCCTTGATGAACACAGATGCAAAAATTCTCACCAAAATACTAGCCAATAGGATTCAACAGTACATTAAAAGGATTATTCACCACGACCAAGTGGGATTTATTCCAGGGCTGCAAGGTTGGTTCAACATCCGCAAATCAATCAACACATTAATAAAAGAAAGAACAGGAACCATATGATACTCTCCATAGATGCTGAAAAAGCATTTGACAACGTACAGCATCCCTTCCTGATCAAAACTCTTCAAAGTGTAGGGATAGAGGGCACATACCTCAATATTATCAAAGCCATCTATGAAAAACCCACCGCAAATATCATTCTCAATGGAGAAAAACTGAAAGCTTTTCTGCTAAGGTCAGGAACACGGCAGGGATGTCCGTTATCACCACTGCTATTCAACATAGTACTAGAAGTCCTAGCCTCAGCAATCAGACAACAAAAAGAAATTAAAAGCATCCAAATCGGCAAAGAAGAAGTCAAACTATCACTCTTCGCAGATGATATGATACTATATGTGGAAAACCCAAAAGACTCCACTCCAAAACTGCTAGAACTTGTACAGGAATTCAGTAAAGTGTCAGGATATAAAATCAATGCACAGAAATCAGTTGCATTTCTCTACACCAACAACAAGACAGAAGAAAGAGAAACTAAGGAGTCAATCCCATTTACAATTGCACCCAAAACTATAAGATACCTCGGAATAAACCTAACCAAAGAGGCTAAGAATCTATACACAGAAAACTATAAAGTACTCATGAAAAAAATTGAGGAAGACACAAAGAAATGGAAAAATGTTCCATGCTCCTGGATTGGAAGAACAAATATTGTGAAAATGTCTATGCTACCTAAAGCAGTCTACACATTTAATGCAATTCCTATCAAAGTACCATCCATTTTTTTCAAAGAAATGGAACAAATAATCCTAAAATTTATATGGAACCAGAAAAGACTGCGAATAGCCAAAGGAATATTGAAAAAGAAAGCCAAAGTTGGTGGCATCACAATTCCGGACTTCAAGCTCTATTACAAAGCTGTCATCATCAAGACAGCATGGTACTGGCACAAAAACAGACACATAGATCAATGGAACAGAATAGAGAGCCCAGAAATAGACCCTCAACTCTATGGTCAACTAATCTTCGACAAAGCAGGAAAGAATGTCCAATGGAAAAAAGACAGCCTCTTCAATAAATGGTGTTGGGAAAATTGGATAGCCACATGCAGAAAAAATGAAATTGGATCATTTCCTTACACCACACATGAAAATAGACTCAAAATGGATGAAGGACCTCAATGTGAGAAAGGAATCCATCAAAATCCTTGAGGAGAACACAGGCAGCAACCTCTTTGACCTCAGCCGCAGCAACAGCTTCCTAGGAACATCGCCAAAGGCAAGGGAAGCAAGGGCAAAAATGAACTATTGGGATTTTATCAAGATCAAAAGCTTTTGTACAGCAAAGGAAACAGTTAACAAAACCAAAAGACAACTGACAAAATGGGAGAAGATATTTGCAAACGACATATCAGATAAAGGGCTAGTGTCCAGAATCTATAAAGAACTTAGCAAACTCAACACCCAAAGAACAAATAATCCAATCAAGAAATGGGCAGAAGACATGAACAGACATTTCTGCAAAGAAGACATCCAGATGGCCAACAGACACATGAAGAAGTGCTCCATATCACTCGGCATCAGGGAAATATAAATCAAAACCACAATGAGATATCACCTCACACCAGTCAGAATGGCTAAAATTAACAAGTCAGGAAATGACAGATGCTGGCGGGGATGTGGAGAAAGGGGAACCCTCCTACGCTGTTGGTGGGAATGCAAGCTGGTGCAACCACTCTGGAAAACAGCATGGAGGTTCCTCAAAACGTTGAAAATAGAACTACCCTATGACCCAGCAATTGCACTGCTGGGTATTTACCCTAAAGATACAAACGTAGTGATCCGAAGGGGCACGTGCACCCGAATGTTTATAGCAGCAATGTCTACAATAGCCAAACTATGGAAAGAACCTAGATGTCCATCAACAGACGAATGGATAAAGAAGATGTGGTATATATACACAATGGAATACTAGGCAGCCATCAAAAGAAATGAAATCTTGCCATTTGCGACGACGTGGATGGAACTAGAGGGTATCATGCTTAGCGAAATAAGTCAATCGGAGAAAGACAACTATCATATGATCTCCCTGATATGAGGGAGAGGAGATGCAACATGGGGAGTTAAGGGGGTAGGAGAAGAGTAAATGAAGCAAGATGGGATTGGGAGGGAGATAAACCATAAGTGACTCTTAATCTCACAAAACAAACTGAGGGTTGCTGGGGGGAGGGGGGTTGGGAGAGGGGGGCTGGGGTTATGGACATTGGGGAGGGTATGTGCTATGGTGAGTGCTGTGAAGTGTGTAAACCTGGCGATTCACAGACCTGTACCCCTGGGGAAAAAAATATATGTTTATAAAAAATAAAATTAAATAAATAAATAAAAGGCATTAAGGGCAGGACTTCTTCATCAAGTTACAAATTTTTCACCTTGTTATGTTAAAGATTAAGAGTCTGCTTTTCAATTTATACTATTATATCTAATAAAACTGCCCCCAATTTTTAAAGAAATATTTGTTTTTTTATATATTCTAATTTCACAAAGCAGATGCCATTTTCCATGGACTTAATCCACTATGAAGAATTTCATACATATAAAAGTAAAGATGATAGAATTTCATACATATAAAAGTAAAGATGATAGCATATTGAACCTCCACATACCCATTACCCAGTTCCTTCAACAATTATCAGTTCATCCACCAGACTGCTAATGCTTCCAGCTTTCTACTCAGAGGAAGTCACAGAATACATCTGTTTCCTTCTGGTTCTGCTCAGCTTAGTCACTGGAGACATAGTTTATTGCCTTCTTTCAAATAAAGATGATAGTATCTTCTTCACCATCAATTTCTAGACTGAAGATGTCCTGTTGATCAGTGGACTTTACTTCCTGAGACATGTTACAACCCGTATCTATCCACCACAACCAGCTGCAGAGGTGACACAGAAGCCGCTCCCGAGACAGGACTAGCCAGGCCTCGGATAACTGCAAAAGTTCCTCACCTTGAGTCTGTCCAGATTTCCTAAGCATGTTGCTGAGAAGAACAGGTTTACAGGGGCACAACGAAGCCTTTCTCAGTCGTGACTCCCAGTGAGCATACAGGCTCCCTGAGCTCTCCCTTTCTGCCTGTATACAGGGCACACGCCCTAGAAACCATTACCAGCTTGAGAAGACACATTTAGGCTTTGTGCTTTTTTGAAGGAAAGGTATACTTTCAAGCTCCTTTCCTTGTTTTCAGTAACATGTAGTAGCACTGAGATGGAAAATCTACTTCTGGAGGTTCTGAGAACTTTTAAGAATTTGGGGGAGAGGAGTCTGACCTCCACTGGGTATTAACCAACTAAGCAAAAATATTCCCCATTTGTATTTCTATGTGCCCCCCTCCACCCCCGCCGCTGTTTCTACAATCTGCAGAACAGAACTGGCAAAAGCATTACTGCTCTTAGCCAGCTTGAAGGAGAACACACCGTCACCCAGACTGGGTGCAGGTCACATCCTGCTCCCATCCCCACTCCGTGCTGAGCAGGGCTCTAAACAGTCCTGTCACAGTAACTTTCCTCTTGTTATTCCGCCAACAACAAGCAATTACGTGTCACAACTGACGTCAGCCAGCCTCCGAGACTGACGTCGGCAGGCTGTGTCACAGGCCTTGGCGTTAAAGCTGCTCCTGCCCTTGAGGAGAGATGCAGTGGGCTGTGCATGTAACTGAGTTCTTGAGTCTGCAAAGCCCTGGGCGGGGGAAAGAGCAGGACTTGCACAGACACACAGCAGCCCTCAGGGTGCCCTATGGCCAGTTGTCAGCAGAGCAGTCAGGATGGGAAGGAGTGGGGGTGGGCCAAATGCCTGCTTCCTTTCATCCTCCAAGTTCTGTAACCCACAACCAGAAGTTACGTAGATCTTGGGGGCCTTTCTTCTACTCTCAGAGGCTGGATAAATGTTCTATCTTCACCACTTTGCAGGCTCTGATGATGATGAAATGAGATATGGTGAAAGAAGAGTATCTTGAAATGTGTTGGAGTGATACTCTCTGTTGGAGTGATACTCTGTGATTCGGTTTCAACGACCAGCGTCTGTAGTTACCCTCCTGGCTTCCACCTGTGCCCCAGGACCTGTAGCTCTTGGAGGAGCACACAAACCTGGTTACTTGCGTGCAGGAGCTTTACACAGAACGCAGGCCCAGGACGGAGGTAAAGACCTGGGATGCCATGCACTCTGATGGGGTAACAGGGAGAGCTGGTCAGCACTACGTGGAAGTGCTCCTTACCCAACTATGATCTCCAGCTGATTGCTCCAAGGCTGGCTGCCATGAGCTGGGACCCTATCACTTAGGGGAAACCAGGGAATAGAGAGTATTTCTCTGATGCTTTTTCTGTACCCAATACCTTCAAGCCTCAAACCCCTCACAGTGGGTGAAAATGCCTCCGCTTTCTGACCCCCTATCCTCTCTTTCTTTGAAAGATGCATACCATTTAGCTTAAGTTTTGCATACTCTTAATACTGAGGAAAGAAAGGAAATCACGAAGTGTTTACCTACATGCCACTGCCTCAGCCACTGACTACAGGAGTAGCTTAATTATGGGTTGTTTAATGATCTTTAGTACAAGGGAGGGAATAAAAATCACAAAACCTTAAGATTAATAAAAGAGGAAAATGGAACAAATCTGTTAAATTCCACTCTGATTCTATTTTAGAAAACAAAGGCGGGGTGAAGAAGTAAGCAAAAGGAGTAAACTAGTCAGTGTGGTGCCTGAATTGGGTACAAAGTAGCTCTTTGCTTCTTCGTATTACAGCAGCCCTTTCCTTCAAAAAGGATAAATCCTCGACCAAAGTAGAGGCTGAGAAAACAGAAAACACATATTCCCTTTAAGAGAGAAAGTAAGTCAGGAGATGAGCCTACACCCCACCTAACTCCATTTCAAAACAAAGGAAGCCAACAACGTTACAGCTGATTGAGTACAAAGTATAAAGCGGGAGGAGGAAGAACTTTCTCAGGCATTTAGAAATGCCCGGCTTTGCATCTATATATCTGACCTACCAACTCAAACACCTAACAAAGGGGCACCTGGATGGCTCAGGTGGTTAAGCATCTGACTCGGCTTCAGCTCAGGTCATGAAGTCAGGATCCTGGAATCAAGCCTCAGATCAGGCTCTATGCTCAGCACAGTATCCGATTGAGATTTCTCCCTCTCCTTTTACCCCTCCCCGGCTCCCCAGCATGCTCTCGCTCTAAAATAAATAAAATCTTAAACAACAGACTACCCCCTCCCCAACACACACAGACAAAAAACCTAACAAGATTGGAATTACTATCTTATGAGGAATGTGAGTTCCAGAAAGGGTGCTAACAAAAGGTCACAGAGTTAGGATACAGAACCATAATTCAGACCCAGGTCCCTTGTCTCCACAGCTCACAGTATTTGTGCTAAGCTATAGCTGGGGTGGCACTGGGTGTTGTAGATAAGTGCCTCAGCCACCTCCCCCACTCTGGCTTTAAATATCAAGTCTGCTCTAGTAGCAGCATAGAATGGACAACTAACTGGCTTGTCTTCATCAACTTACCTCTCATACCTGTGTCTAGTTTGTCAGTATCATCTTTGATAAATCACTAGATGAAATAAACACAGTGACCTTATTTTCACCTCACTAATAGGGCTCAGTAAGAAAAGTTACATAAAACAGTCTGATAACATAGGCAATTACAAACTTTGTAAGCAGATAATGGCTTACAAGTGTGAGACCTACTGTTACTTTTCAGTAACTACTTGATAAATTGTCACCCTTTCTAAAATGAAGAAAAATACCATATGGAGTTTGGAGGGAAAAAGCAAAAAAAAAAAAAAAAAAAAAAAAGGCAACAATGATGGAACCGAGATCCCAAAGGAAGGGCAGTCAAGTCAGGAGGAGTATGAAACTTATAGAAAACAAGGTGACTTCAGGCTGGACTGTGGCACACTAAATGATTAAGATCAACTTGCCAGCTGAGAACAGTCTAAAAATTTAGACAAATTCAAAATGCTTCCACTAAAAAACAAAACACCAAAGGTCTAATAGTTATTATCAGGCAGAGAATAAGGAGAAAAGGTGAGCTTTAAGAAGGGAGTAGACAGGGCGCCTGGGTGGCTCAGTGGGTTAAGCCGCTGCCTTCGGCTCAGGTCATGATCTCAGGGTCCTGGGATCGAGCCCCACATCGGGCTCTCTCCTTAGCAGGGAGCCTGCTTCCCTTCCTCTCTCTCTCTACCTGCCTCTCTGCCTACTTGTGATCTCTGTCAAATAAATAAAATCTTTAAAAAAAAAAAAAATTCTTTAAAGAAGGGAGTAGACTGTTCTACTTTGGTGGTGGTTGCCAATCCAGGAAGGGCAGCTGAGATCTACAGAGACCAGATGGAGAAAAGTGGGACTGGGTAGGAGTCATGTGGCCACCAGAAGCAGAGAACTAGCTATAATACTGCTCATCTCACTCCTCTCCATGAAAGGTGCTCTGCACTGTGGGAGTAACTGAAAGCCAGAGTTGCTTCTAAGACTCAAGAAGATGAAGGAACAGAAAGGAGTCTGAATCCAGAGCCTGGTGAAGGCACAGACTCCAAAGTAACAATTCCCTTTCTGGATTGTCTCTGAAAGGTTCAACTTTGAAGCAGAGAGAGGGACTGCTAGGGAGGAGGGGGGTCATTCACATGACCTGGATAAAGCTCAAGCCTTGTTCTTGGACAACTAGTGCTCTTAGATGCCCTGGCTAAAGAAAACAGAGATCCTACTTGGACGAAGCGAACATCATCTAGGTTTTCAAGTATTGAAAGCAAATTCTCTCATAAAGTGTTCTGCAAATAAGAAGTGATGAGATATACTTTGAAACAAGACAACAGGGTAACAAAAGGCTGCAGGTATTCCAGATCTGAGGTCCTCTGATGCAGACTGTAGAAGAACTATGCTTCCTACAGTTCACTGAGATAGAGGCTGAATTTAAGACTATTTAAAAGCAACAAAAAACTAAAACATGATAGAACGGTTGAAAAAGATACTAGTATCAGAGAACTGAAAAATGAGGACTAAGGCATCAGTGAGTGAGTTTAGCAGTAGGTTATACCAAATTAGAAGAAACTATCAACGATGACACATGGAGAAACAAAGCAATGGAGGTAGGGAAAGAGGGTATGAAACACAATGGATATAATGAGTAGGTCTAACATATGTTTACCAGCAGTTCCAGGAAGCAGGGAGAAAATAGGATAGAGACAATATGGGATAGAGGCTGAAAATTACTCATTTAAAAAAGAAAAAAATCAACTCCCCAATGAAAGAAACCCAAGCATAGAAAACCCATACCCAGGAACACCATAGTAAAACTAGAGAAAACACACTCTAAACCAGACAGTATTAAAAAACAAAATCATAAAAGCAGCCAGAGAGATATCCTGAAGACAGACCTGAGAGTTCTTAACTGCATCATTAAAAGCCAAAAATAGCGGAAAGAGTCTCAAGGTGCTGAAAGCCAAAAAATACAAACCCAGAATTCTTAGTGAAAACTGCATTCAAGAACAGAATAAGATAATGACATGTGATAGAATCAAAACTTGAATAGTTTGCTACCAGTAGATCATTAAAGTAAATTCTTTAGGCATAAAGAAAATAGCATTTGCAAATTACCTGATGACCCATCAATAATAAAACAGATAAACTGTGATATATTCATATCATAGGATCCTATATATCAATGAAAATAAAGAGCAAAGAAATAAATATAACCGTTAAGTCCAAATGAATATTAAATGTATATAATAATATTAGTAATAATAATGTCTTGTGGATTTTTTAAAAAGTATCACACATGGAGAAAGGTCAAAAAATAAATGACCATAAACATATGAAAAGGCAGTCAACTACATCAGTCATCAGGAAATATAAATTAAAACTACAGAAAATACCACCACATACATACTGAACAACTAAAACTCTTATATATTCCTCATGGGAGTAAAAATTGGTAGCAGTATAGTAAACCACTTTGTAGATTCTTATAAACACCTGTAACTCTCTGTAATCCAACAAGCCACTCCTAGTGCACTGCCCACAAACGTGTCTGCACATGGGCCCCACGATACATATATAAGAATATTCATGAGCCCAAAGTGGAAGCTATACAAATATCCAGCAAGAATCAAACAAAATGTGAGATATTTGCATAATGGAATCCTATATATCAATGAAAATGAGTGAAAATGAACACAGCCACACACAACGTGACTTCATCTCATTATATTGCACACAAGCAGCCAGAACAACAAATTTACTAATATGATTTCATTTATCTAAAACTAACAACAAAACTACACTACAGTTAAGGGATTCATAGTTAGGTAATGGGAGTATAAAAAGAATACGTGGAAGAAAATATCAAAAAAGCTGGGCTGCTGCTAGAAGGAAGAAGGCAAGGATGTGGGAGGAGAGGATGATGGGAGGGGTCAGGAGGGGGTACTTCTTGGATGCTGCCTATGTTCCTGACCTAAGTAAGGATGACATAGGCATTGGTTAAACAATTTATTGTTTAGCAGTTAATGAACTTTCCTATTTGTTACAGTTTACTGTCAACTTTTAAAAATGACAGATTAGTTAAGATTTAGTAATTTTAACTATGTGAATGCTTGTTTATTAAATAAGGAAATATATTCCTCATGTATGTGGAATATCAAAAAAACTTGGGTTTAGTGATTCCAACTGGACAAAGGAAGCACATGAAATTACTAATGTGATTTAATACAGGAAAAAATACTTAATATCATGTAATTATTGAGTATGTACTAGGAGCTAGAAATTAAGTTTTATCTGCTAGAACTCTTCAAGGAAAGAAAAATTCTGACCTAATAATTTAGAAGCTTTCATGTCTGAAGTAGGACAATGAATTTGAAATCTGGAGCATTCCAGTTCTTTGACACTACCTCAGCTAAGACACAAGGCCGTCCCCTTCATTGCTAGTCATGTGTTGGACTGAATTAAAATTCAGCCTACATCACATTCCTAGAGCCAAACATGAAAAGAGAAAATATGCTAAATCTATCTTTTGAAACTTAAATCTGATTTTTCCAACTAGGCGCAAAAGACTGAGATGATGATTCATGATCATATTAAAAAAATCAGTGGAATAAAAAATAAAGAAACTGTTTTAATTAGTTTTGGGTTCAATTAATCAACTATTTATTGAGTGCTTGATATGTGCCTAGCAGCATTAATACAAGGCAAATGTATTCATTAGTTTAATTCATTTGCTATTGAAATGAGACTTTATTACATCTCATTGATCCCTTAGTTGGATGGCAATATTTCACTCTTCAACAATGCACATATATGAGAGTTGGGGAAAGGTTTTTATTCTGAACGTTTGAAAATGAACCAATAAACTCAATGACCTGAAATCTTTGAAAGAGGTTTTCTTCCCTTATTCTAAAAAAAAAAAAAAAAAAATCTTACAAAGTTACCCACAGATAATCTTAGTTCTTCAAAGCAGTTGATTATTGCAAGTCAAAAATACAGCACATTAGTACCTTATTCTCCATGATCTTGGAAGATACAGAGACTACCTGAGTAGAGCTCTAAGACCCAACCTGCTACCAGGCGGCCTGAAAGTTCCTCTATCCATTCTGAAATGGCTATACTAAGATAAGAACAAAGAACAATTGAACAAAAAATAAAAGTAGGTAACTTATAAAGCAGACACAGAGAATCTAAATAAAAACTAAAAGCTACTATGTTAACTTAGGGTAGGCTGACTGTGGTTGGTTATCCTATAGCTCTTAGGTGTTTTTGTTTTGTTTTTTTTTGTTTTTTCCCTTCATAGGGTGTTTGATATAGGAGAACCCACAATCTTCTAATTCAGAAATGGAGTGGCTCTGTTCATATCAGTGCAGAATATGTGTATGTCACAGATCATTCTCACTACTTTGTTCATGTCCCAAATCATTAGTGTGTCTCTATAGTAGTTAAAGATTGTGCCATTGGTAACCTGGTATAGGAAGTGGGATCCCTTCTATTTATAGTCTTCTAAAAAACAGACTTTAAAAGAGCAAATGGTGGAGTAGGAAACTCCAGAGATCAGTTGCTCCACTGAATCTACTACTAAACTGGAAAAAAACAGAACCAACTATTTTGGGACAATGGAACTTAATACAACACTTTATAGCATCCAGGGGGGTGCTTGAGGAAGGGGCTGCTCAACTATGACAGGAAAGCAGCAGATGCAAAGCACCTACTATCCCCAATTTCTCTGTAGCTGGCTGCAGCCATGGTGGGCAATAAGCCCTTTTCTCTAAGAATGTGAGGCTGTATGTTTTGTTTGGTTTGGAGGCTCTTGGGGGGACTAGTGTTTTGTTCTGTTCCCTCCTTGCTGTGGCTTCCCTGGGGTATTTATTGTAAGATTTGAAGAGACATACACTACCCTCCCCCGCTTTTAAAGATCTAGACATTTAAGAAAATCCCTGTTGGGTCACAAGCTGACTGCAGAGAGAACAGAAACTTCAGGGGCCACATGCAATGAAGAATCAACTTTACAAAAACAGTTTGGAAAAGTCACTACACAAATGGACGACTGCAGCCCTTAAAATCAACCCTACAGAGCGGGACAGTCTGACTTTTATAATATTCAAATGTGCAGATCTTAACAACAATAGAAAACCCAGGAAAAAAAGAATTTGACAAAAGCTATGCTTAAGCCTAGACACTGGCATTACCAGGCAAAATCAACTGTATTAAATATGCTCAGAAGCTGAAGGAAACCATGGACAAAGAACTAAAGGAGCACAAACAACAAAAGCAAAAATAAGGGGGACTGCACCAATTAAAAAGCTTCTGTATAGCAAAAGAAATAATTAACAAAATGAAAAAACCTACAGAATGGGAAAAAATATATGCAATTCATATACTGGATAAGGGGTTAATATCTATAATACTTAACTCATACAACTCAGTAACAAAAAACAATGATTACAAATGGGCAGAGAAACTAAACTGACATTTCTCCAAAGAAAATATCCATGCAGCCAACAGGTACATGAAAAGGTGTTCAACATCACTATTCATCAGGGAAATGGAAATCAAAACCACAATGATATGACCTCGCACATGTTGGTATGGCCACCAGCAAGAAGACAAAAGAACAAGTGTTGGCAAGACTGGAGAAAAGGGAGCCCTTGTGCATGCTGGTGGGAATATAAATAGGTGCTGCTCCTCTGGAAAACAGTATGGAGAGTCCTCAGAAAATTAAAAACAGAATTACCAAAAAAAAAAAAAAAAGGAATTATCACATGATCCAGTAATTCTTCTTCTGGGTATAAACATCCAAAAGTCATGAAAACAAGACATTGAAGAGATATATTCACTCCATGTTCACTGCAGCATTATTCACACTAGCCAAAATATGGAAACAACTTTTGTGTCTGTCAATGGGTGAATGGATTAAGAAACTGTGGTGCAACAGAGTATTATTCAGCCATGAGAAAGAAAAAAATCTTGCCATTTGCAACATGGATGGACCTTAAGGACATTATGCTAGGTGATATAAATCAGACAAAGACAAATAGTGTATGGTATCACTTATATATAGAATCTAAAAAAAAAAAAGCCAAATTCATAAAAACAGTAGAATGTTAGTTGCCAGGGGCTGGGAGGGTGGAGGAATAGGAGAGATATTGTACCAGGGTACAAACTTGCAACTTGTAGATAAATAATTCTTGAAGATCTAATGCACAGCATAGTGATTATAGACAGCAGTATTATAAACATCAAACTTGCTAAAAGATGAGATCTTAATCCTACCACAAAAAAGAAATGATAATAATGTGATATGCTGGAGGTGTTAGTAATGCCATAATGTGAATCATATTACAATACATAAATTTATCAAATCAACATATTGTACGCTTTAAATTTATACAATGTTATATATACTTCAATTCAAAAAAAGAACTAAAGGAAATCAAACACCGTATGAACAAAGGAGGAATGTCAATAAAGAGAAATTATAAAAAGAAACTGAACAGAAATATTGGAGCTGAAAAGTACAGTAGCAAAAATATTTAAAATTTACTAGAGGAGTTCAATTGCAGATCTGAGCAGAGAGAAAACAGAATCAGTGAACTTAAAGATAATGTGATTGAATTTATCCAGTCTAAGAAGCAGAAAGAAAAAAGAACAAGGAACCCAAGAGACCTGTGAGACACCATGAAGCATACTAACATACACATAATGGAAGTCTCAGAGGGAGATGAGAAGGATAAAGGGTAGAAAAAAATATTTAAGAAAAAAAAATGGCCAAAATTTCCCAAATTTGATGAAAGATATGAAACTACACTCCTAAGAAGCTCAACAAGTTTCAAGCAGGATAAACTCAAAAAGATCCATCAAGGCACATTACAGCCAAATCATCAAAAGCCAAAGAATCTTGAGAGCAGGGAGGAGTGACTCATCAAATACAAGGGATCCTCAATAGCATCAATAGCTAATCTCAGAAACCATGGAGGTCAGAAGGCATGGGCTGACACATTTAAAGTAAAGAAAGCAAAAAACAAACCTGTCAACTAAGAATTTTATATACAGCAAAATTATCTCTCATGGATAAGGAAGAAATTAAGATATTTCCAAATAAACCAAAGCTAGGAAAGGTTGTACCATTAGACCTACCCTGCAAGAATCCTTCAGATCAAAACAGAAGGACATTAGACAGTAACTCAAAGCCATGTGAAGGAAGGAAGGAGAGAAGAAGAACGAAGAATGAATGAACACTGCTAAAGGTTAACTATATAGGTAAATACAAAAGCCAATATTATTGTACTGGTTTGTAACTCCTTTTTTCCCCTATATAATTTAAAATACAAATTCATAAAACAATAATTATAAATTTGTTAAGAGACTTATAGGTATAAAGATATTATATATAATTTATGACAGGAACAAGGCAAAACAGAAACCGGTATGTATGGAGCAAAGTGTTTGCGTACTATGAAAACTAAACTCATATTATTCAAACTGGGTTGCTGTAAGTTTAAGATGTTAATTGTAATCCCTCAGGTTATCACTAAGAAAATAACTAGTAACCAAAAGAGAGCTGGGGTGGATATACTACCAAAGAAAAGATATTTTATTTTTTTTATTTTTAATTTTTTTAGAAAGCTAGTTCTTTTTTTTTTTTTAAGATTTTATCCATTCATTTACAGAGAGAAAGATACTACAAGCAGGTGGAGCAGCAGGCAGAAGGAGAAGGAAAAGCAGGCTTCCCACTGAGCAGGAAATCCAAATGCGGGGCTTGATCCCAGGACCCTGGGATCATGACCTGAGCCGAAGGCAGATGCTTAACCAAGTGAGCCACCCAGTTGCCCCAAAGAAAAAATATTTTAAGCCAAAAAATTTTATAGGAGGTGAAGAAGAATGTTATGTATTGACAAAAAGTTCCAATTCATCAAGGTTTAACAATTATAAACATATTTATACCTAACAACAGAGCCCCAAAATACATGAAGCAAAAATGGACAGAACTGAAGGGAAAAATAAATAGGTCTACATTAAGAACTGGAGATTTCAATGCACATTTTTAATAATTTCTTGAAAAATAAGAAGATCAGTAAGGAAATAGAGGACTTGAAAAACCCTTTAAACCAATTAGACCTACCAGACACACATAGAACACATCACTCAACAACAGAATATACATTTTCCACAGTGGACATGAAGGGTTCTCCAACTTGGATCATATTATCAGGTCATAAAACAAATCTTAATAAATTTAATAAGACTGAAATCTTACAAAGTATGAAAAAAAGTATAAGAAAAAACTGAAATCACTAAAATTAGAAATGAAAGAGATATTACTGACTTTATAGAAATAAAAAGAATTATAAGAATATTATGAACAACAACTTGGACGTGTGCGTACACCAATATACTGGATAAGCTAGTTAAAATGGACAAATCCCAGAAACACAAACTACAAAGACTGACTCAAGAAGAATGAAAAGGTCTATATAGTCCTATAACAAGTCAGGGAATCAAAATCCTCCAAACAAAGGAAAACCTAGGACTAGATGGCTTTACTGGTGATTTCTATTAAAATGTTTATAGAATTAACACCAATCCTCAAACATTTCCAAAAAACTTAAAAGGAGGGACACTTCCTAACTCAGCATATGTGGCTAGCAATACCTTGATAATGAAGCCATACAAAGACAATACAAAGAAAACTACAAACCTCTAACTTTATGAATGTATATGGAAGAAAATACTTGCAAATCACAGATCTTATAACAGTATCCAGAAAATATGAAGAATCCCTAAAATTCAACAACAGAAAGAGAACCCAATTAAGTAATAAGCAAAGGACTTGAAAGGATGTTTTTCTAAAGAAGATACACAAATGACAAGCACAAAAAAGACATTAAGGAAATCAAAGTTAAAACCCCAATAAAACAACACTCCACACCTACTAGGATGGTTATTTAAAAAAAGAAAAAAAAGGAAAACAAGTGTTGGCAAGGATGCGGAAAAATCAGAACTCATGCATTGCTGATAGGGAACATAAAATGAGTGATGTGGCCATTGTAGAAAAGTTTGGTGATTCCTGAAAAAGTTAAAAAGACTTTGATCCAGCAACTCTACTTTTTTTTTTTTTTTTTAAAGACTTATTTATCTGAGATAGAGGGAGAGCGAGCGAGCATGCATGAGCCGGGGGGGGGGGGGGGGGGGGGGGGGAGGAGAGAGGGAGAGGGAAAAACAGACTCTCTTCTGAGCAGGGAGCCCGATATGGGGCTCGATCCTAGGACCCTGGGATCACGACCTGAGCCCAAGGTAGACACTTAACTGACTGAGCCATCCAGGTGCCTCCCAACAACTCTACTTCTGAGTATTTACACAAAGTAAGTGAAGGCAGGAACTCGAATAGGTATTTTTACACCAATGTCATAGTACCATTATTCAAAATAGCCAAAAGATGGAAAAAATCCAAACTACATGTATATATATGAATTTATGTACACACTAACATATACCACACACATGGAATATTATTCAGTCTTAATAAAGGAAGCAAAATCCTTTCATGTATATAGCATGGATAAACCTTGAAGACATTATGCTAAGTGAAGAAAGCCAGAGACAAAAGGCCACATACTGTATGAATCTACTTTACAGAGACAGAAAGTAGAGTAGAGGTTACTAGGGACTGGGGAGATGGGAGAATTGAGAATACTACTTAATGAGTACAGAGTTTCTGTCTTGCATAATGAAAATATTTTGGACACAGGGGTGATGGTTGTACAACATTATGACTGTAACTAATGCCACTGAACTATATACTTAAAAATGGTTATAATGGGGGGCACCTGGGTGGCTCAGTGGGTTAAAGCCTCTGCCTTCGGCTCAGGTCATGATGCCAGGGTCCTGGGATGGAGCCCTGCATCGGGATCTCTGCTCAGCGGGGAGCCTGCTTCCCTTCCTCTCTCTCTGCCTGCCTCTCTGCCTACTTGTGATCTCTGTCAAATAAATAAATAAAAATCTTTTAAAAAAAATGGTTATAATGGTAAATTTTGTCATATACAATTTACTACCTCCCCAAATAAAAAAAAAAGACTTTAAAGGTTCATTAGCTATTTTCAGGTATTTGTGGGGGGAAGGGGTATGGATAAGAGTGGGATATCTCTAAAGAGAAACCATGTACCCTCAGCCCAAAGATAATCTTCTATATTCCATAACCTAGAAGATATAAATGGCCAATATCATAGATCTAAAGGACCAGATAGGATTTAGATAGGCTTGTAAAGGGAAATACAGACATGTCCTCATGGAAGAAAGAGGACAGACAAAAGGTCAGATGCAGGGGCAACTTGTGAGGAAGGCCCGCCAAAATCTGCTTAGGACAGTGTTAGGTATAACTGTGCTGCCATAACTGTTTCTATGAAAATTTGATATTGGGTTTGGGATAAGAACCCTTGAACCTACGTTGGCCCAAAGAGAGTCCATCCTGGGAGAAGGCTAAATGAAGTTTCCTGTAGAAAGGGACTGTATGCCTGTTAATCTCAAGTTAATGAAAACATATTTAACTTAGTAGGCAAAAAAGAGCTGTCACCAGATCCTCTCTTTATAGGTGGATGTATTCTCTCACCCTTTAAATCCACGCTGGCCCAGAGATGCTGGTAAGCAACAGAATGGGGCCTAAGGCAGGCAGTGTCTAAGACGACTTCCAGAGTCCCTGTCTACTGGTATTCAGTCTTATGTGATCCCTTCCCCTTGAGGGTGGGCTGGACTTGACTCTTTTCTAAGACCAGGTACAAGGACTATGGCTTCCATCTTGAGGGGCTCTCTGTCTCTGTGATCACTCTAGTAGGGGAAGCAAGCTGACATGTGATGAGTAGCCCTATAGAGAGGTCTGTGTGGCATGGTGAGGAACTGTGGCCCTAGACCAACAGACTGTGAGGAACTGAAGCCTGCCAAAACCACACAGTAAAACAGGCAGTGCATCTTTCAACCCTAATTGAATCCTGAAATGATTACATCCCCAGCTGGTACCTTAACTGCAGCTTTATGAGACACTGTGGGCCAGAGGTACCCAGCTAAGTCACTTCTAGATTTCTGACCTATAGAAACTGTGTGGTAACTGCTTGTTTTCAGCCACTAAGTTTTGTGGGTATTTATTACACAGAAACAGATATGAATATAAGATTTCTGGGACTTCTAAGCCCAAGTCTTTGTTTCCTTCCTCTTCGAGCCCAGCCTTTCAAGCCATGGGACATGCAAGTCATCTGGAAAGGAACCAAGGTGCTCATGCTGATAGCCTCCATTGAGCACCTGCTACCGGCTAGAACTGAGACTCCAGACAAGCCAACCTAGTCAGCTAACAGCCATTTAAGCCACCCCAGCTAAGGCTCTAGACATCATGAAACAGAAATGAGCCATCCTTTCTATTCCCTGCCGAATTTTTGACCTACAGAATCACTAAGAAAATGAAATGCTTGTTCTGTTAAGCCACCAAATTTTGGTGTGGTGTGTTAGACAACAAGAAGTAACCAAAACAATCAGTAATTAGTAGGATTTGCAGTAAGAGGTTAGAGAGCACACAGGGTCTAGATCTGAGGCTTCTGGACAGATACACCAAACATCCATGATTCATTCATAAATAGTGGAAAAACTGAACAACTGGATGATCAGAGTGGGAGAAAATGGTGGTGGTGGTGGGGGGAGGGATATAAGGAAACCTATCCCATGGCCACTATCTAAAACCCTAAATCTACCAGTTAATGTCTTGGAAATGTGAGCTATTAGAGACAACAGTTTAAGCCAGGATGACCAAAGAATAAAAAGTCCCCTGTATTATATCCTGTTGGAATGAGAAATGTTTAAAATAAAAGACTCCATAAAAGCAGTATCTCAGTTGCTAAAGAAGGCAGCAAGTGTCTTCCAGCACTATTTAGTGATCTGCTCACCCAAAAGGCAAGAAGCTGCCAAATCCTTCCTTGCCTCTAACGGATATGAAAGAGGAAAGTTTTATCAAACTGAGTGGATTATAGCAATGTCATATATTTACAGAAAAGAACCATACTAACTATATGAAAGTTACACTGATAAGGAGTTAACATGGTAACAAACTAAAAACAGACTTTGTGACAGACAGCATATGATTAGTAGTCTAGACTAGACCACTTTGGAGAAGGCCTTCTTCCTCAGAAAAAAGCCTGTGAAGTATCTAACTTTACAACAAAAGCAGTCATTTCTATCCAAGCTCCCAGACCTCTCGGGAATATTATTAGAGGCCACGTGACATAACACTATTCCTCCTCCCAAGCAGATGCACACAGTCGTAATTCCCAATACCCAAAAACTAAGAGGAATAAGAATGGGGAGAAAAAGTATGCAAATGTGTGTCAACATTAGCAAGGCTGTCCTCTGGGATGCTCATGTGCACATTTCTGAGATGCAAGGAGACTTGCTAGCAAGGACCTGGGAAGAGCAACAGCACTTGCCCGAGGCTGCTCCTCAAGAGCCAACAAGCTACCACCTACCCGATCACTAGCTTCGGCTTAGGAAATCTCATCATAAATTCAGTTGCCGACAAGATCCAAACAGTGGAAACTCACTAGTGGCTTATTCAGGAATATGTGAAAAACATGCCTTAATTAATATAGTCATGAGATACCAAGAGAGGGATGAGTATAATGCACTTGATATGCAAAGTACTACAGTCTGGTACCTGGTTCATCTACAAATGAATAAATGTCAAGTCAGGAATAATGGCCCTTAGAGGAGCTGGGCAACAGTACCTCCACAGTCCAGTGGCAATACGGACACCAATTAGCAAACATTTAGCTAATTTCTTATCCAGCAAAGTAGTATATCACCAATGCTCGTTAATAATGATGCTAAAATTAAGAAAATCCTGGTTGCACAGCAATATTTTATGTTCTATCTATTGTCTTTAAAAAGGAAGATACTAGCCACCATCACGATAAAATCCTGTGGGAACATGAAACAAAAAAGAAGTATGTATAATTGTTAGAACACCAAAGTGGGAGAAATAGAGGAATATACAGAACCCTAACAGTGTGCATTTCATTAGAGGATAATTTATTAAAAGAGAAATTATGAGAGGGATGAGACAGAAAGAAGAGGGAACCATCTCCTCCCTTCCTTACTGAGAAGTGCTAGGCACACGCGCATGTGCAGCACAGACCGGTTTGCCTTTGGCAGGATTCCTGTGCCCATCGGCAAACAGATAAGCCAAAACAAGGAAAGCTTTTCTAGGCATTTTTGTTAGGATTATGATTCCACTACCAGACAGAACCAGTTGCAAATACATGCTTCTTTTCATCTAGATTATCATGCAAAGAATAAAGCTACCTTCATCTTAAATTAAGGGAGATGGGCTGCTGCCTGGAATACAGGTGAAGTTTCTGGGGTCCCATAAGTAAACCTACGCCATTTGTAGTTTAATGAAACCAAATGACTGTTATTTTCTGCCCACATATCATTAAACACTGGTTCTGGTGTACCAGACCATTAATTTCGGTCCTAGGAAACCATACTGGGTTACGTAAGGCACAGGCATGTTGATGTTTTTTCACTGGTAGGAGTTGTAGATGTAGTTTTAGAATCATATTCTGAACATCATGATTTAGAATGATCTCATCTCCACAGGGACTTGTTTACTCATTCTATATTTAAGGTTTAAGTTTTATTCACCCTGTATATTTACCTTCTCCCCTTCCCTCTTCTGTGCCTGTTTAATGGGTTTAAGCAAAATGGCTAATAGTCTCTGACTTCAGTGATTTCTGTCATCAACCATTCAGACATTTTCCTCATTTCTCACCACCACTGTGTGATCTATCAGCCTGGTACAATTCTTGGCCAATGGCCATATTAATTTTCTACTTGAAAGAACACAAATAGAATACTGCTTATGACGAAGGTACTAGGGGGAGCTTGGGGAATAGCTATTCGTCTTGATGCATAGCAATTAGCCTGGCAAACAGAAACGGTAACATGACTGGATCTGATACCTAGCCAAAATTGCCAAAAGGGAAAAAAAAAATCATTCTGTTGGGGGTATTAAGTGGCTTTTTAAATAGTAGCTATCAACAGTTATATTTGCCCTTTTGGAAAGGGTATGGGCAGTATAACATCAGAGATCTCCAGTTTCCATGGTGATTATTAGTGATGGCATTTCAAATGTTGTAGTTAGATTCTACAGTATAATCACTTGCACTTTACACCATAAGACAGGGCAGAGAAAAAACTGCTTCATCTTAACACATTAAAGAATGTTCCTTATCCGCTTAAACATCACAGCTTTTCAAGTAGATAGAATTTGTTAATCTTAAACAGATGTATGTTGACAGAACCTACATGAGTAAGTTGGGGAGAGATACTAAAGCACTTGGATATAATGGGGACTAATTAATTGCTTAGATATTTAGCAGTAATTAACTGCCTACACATTATTTTGTAAATTGGTTGTTCTTATCCTATTGATTTACTCATTTTTGTATGCAGAAAAAGATTATTTTCCTATTTTGAGGCAATTAGTCATGAATTGAGATGTAATGTAAGTAGAGAGAAAAACCTATGTTCTTCTGCAGTTAAGGATAATCCGTGTGGTGAGGACTGAGTTAGCTGTGCGGCCTAACAGGAGCATCCCGTAAACACAGGGCAGCACACTGTACTCCCCTGCCCGCTCAGTGCTGGTTCCTTGAACTTGGGGGATTTTGATGTTGATGAAGCCAAACATTTCATTTTTGCTTTAATATTCACATTTGGAGTTGATGGTTAATTTAGAAACACAGTTTACTTCCCAAGACAAATATATGTGCTTTAAAAAATAGAATGAATTATTTTTAAAAGTCTAAGAAAGTGCTTCATTTGACTCTAATAAATCAGAAAATTTATAATTTTCTCATGTAGCTATAAAGTTAATCTTTTAAAAAAAGGATCAATCAGCTGTAAAATATTCAGTATATACCCTCTAGAAACAAAATATATTAAGGTAACAAAGATAAAAAGCGATTTGTTTTTAATAGAGAAAAATAGAGCACATGGAATCCTTCTGACTAGTGTTTCAAATCAGATCTATGGTGCAGTTAATCCTACTGTCTAGAGACAGAATCAAAGACCATAAATCCAAGTAACAGAAAATCAGCTGGCAAGTTGAGGGGAAGTAATAATGAATCAGAATGTAATTAAAAAAAAAAAACCTCTACATAAGTGCATGACTCTTATAGTCACAGTAACCAGAATGCTAAATGACCTGTCTCTTCCTTGCTCAAGCTACTAGTTATGGCAGAACAGAGTATCTAGGCCACCACTGTGTACAAAAGCCTACAGAGCAGAACAAGGATGGATTTACAAATCAAGGACAAGGTCAGAAAAAAAAGTATCACCAAATTGTGACTGAAGTCAATATGCATCCACAAACCATGGATATGATAAACTACCTATGGAAAACTGTGTAATTTTCACCATCAAATACCCAACGTACAAGGAGATGGAACTCAAATACTAATAAAACCGAAGGGCTTCCTAACATGGTTTCAGAAAAGAATCTACTTTAGACGTAATCAGTAAAACATAATTGGTTACTCTGAGCACTACCACAGATTAAGACACTAAAGGGCTGAGTTCTAGACTCTGTAACTGTAAAAGATAACCTATCTCCATTGTTTTTAGTAAGGAAAGAAAGGTCCATGGCGATCAAGTAAAATTATCCAAGATCACAAGGAGTGCTACAGTCAACACAGGAATGGAATCCAACCACCCCCCAAACGTCTCCTCCTATACAGCCCAACTAATGACACACTGTGAAAAAGCACAGTGCACAAACACCAATGTGATCACAGAGTTTTTCATTCATTTATGGAGAACAACTGTCTGACTTTTTACAAAAACAAATTAAAACACACACACATGTACTCGCATCAGCAGCACATACACTAAAATTGGAATGATACACAGAAGATTAGCATGGCCCCTGTACAAAGATGACACGCAAATTCGTGAAGCATTCCATATTTTTAAACCACAGTGAGATACCACCTTACACCAGTAAGAATGGCTAAAATTAACCAGCTAGGTGTTGGTGAGGATGTGGAGAAAGGGGAACCTCCTACTTTGTTGGTGGAAATGCAAGCTGGTGCAGCCACTCTGGAAAACAGTATGGAGGCTCCTCAAAAAGTTGAAAATAGAACTACCTTATGACCCAGCAATCACACTACTGGGTATTTACCCTAAAGATACAAATGTAGTGATCTGAAGAGGCACATGCACCCCAATGTTTATAGCAGCAATGTCCACAATAGCCCAACTATGGAAAGAGCCTAGATGTCCATCAATGGATGAAAGGATAAAGAAGATGTGGTGTGTGTGTGTGTGTGTGTGTGTGTGTGTATACATATGTACATATGTATACACACACACACACACATACACAATGGAATACTATGCAGCCATCAAAAGAAATGAAATCTTGCCATTTGCAACAACATGGCTGGAACAAGAGGGTAAAATAAGAGAACTAGAATTGAGCAAAATAAGTCAATCAGAGAAAGACAATTACCATATGATCTCATTGATATGAGGAATTTGAGAAACAAGACAGGATCATAGGGGAAGGAAGAGAAAAATGAAACAAGATGAAACCAGAAACCAGAGAGGGAGATAAACCATAAGAGATTCTTAATCTCAGGGAACAAACTGAGGGTTGCTGGGGGTCAGGGGGAGGGATAGGGTGGCTGGGTGATGGACACTGGGGACGGTATATGCTATGGTGAGTACTGTGAATTGTTTAAGGCTGATGAATCACAGACCTGTACCCCTAAAACAAATAATACATTATATGTTAATAAAACACACACACACACATTGTACTCAAATCAGAAAGACCAAAGTAAAGAATGAACAAATGAACAAACATGGAAGGACAAAAGCAACATAAAAGACAGGTGATGATAATACATTAAATCTGCACTGTTCAAAGTTCTGAATAATGGACATCTCAGGTATCTGATTCACAAGCTTAACTGAAACAGTAATATATTTTTAAATTAGAGCAATAAAATGCATACAAAGAACAAATGTTCTTGGCTTTTTGATCAGATGTTGAGTCAAAGAGAAAGTCAAGGCCTTGTGTGCTTTCCTCAGTAGAAAGCAATGGTCCAGTATATAGACTAGAGTGACCGGAAGTAATGCTTCCTTCCTCCCACAGAACTCTGGTTTCAAAAAGACAATCCAGGACTACAGAAACCCACTGGCTGAAAGAAATCTCCTATATAGAAATCTAGTGGTCCGGAGCACCTGGGTGGCTCAGTGGGTTAAAGCCTCTGCCTTCAGCTCAGGTCATGATTCCAGGGTCCTGGGATCGAGCCCCACATTGGGCTCTCTGATCAACAGGGAGCCTGCTTCCCTTCCTCTCTCTCTGCCTGCCTCTCTGCCTACTTGTGATTTCTGTCTGTCAAATAAATAAATAAAATCTTAAAAAAAAAAAAAAGAAATCTAGTGGTCCTATTGTAGTGCTGATAAGCAGAAAGGTTCTTCCCTGCTATTTTCAGTAAGTCTCTTCTTATTATTTTAAAAATCCTACAGGCAGATGATCTGAAATTGAGCTTTTAGATTATGATAAAAAGCCAGAAAAAGGACAGATGCTGATTTCCACTTAGACACCCTGCTCATAAAAAACAGTAACCGAGGCTCTTATGTGCAACTGAATAGAACCTCAGGCAAGTCAGGGGCCCTCTGTGCACGTAACATTTCTAAAAAGCAAGATATTAGGAAGGCTAATGAAATAATGTGGAGAAGTGATAGATTACCAATGTTCTTCCGTTTTAAAATTGATGACATTCCCACAGATACGAGAAAACCATGTGATTGCACAGCAGACTGAGGGAGTGTAGGCACTGCCAGGGTGACGGAGAGTATCCAGACCTTAATGATTTGGAAGAGAATATGAGAACCTTGCTACTCAAAGTGTGGTCTGAAGGTATCACCTCGGCAGAGGTATCACTGAGAGCTGGTTAGAACTGCAGGTTCTCAAGCCCCATCCCAGACTGAATGAAACAGAATCTTCATTCTAACAAGATCTCCAGGTGAAGCACAAGCACATTTAAAGCTTGAGAAGTACTGTGCTGAAAACACTGACAATGCCTAGCAAAAAGGACCACTGAAATTTCAGGTGCTTTCAAACCTCCACAGATGTGTGTAGAAAGAGTCCTGAGTCAGGCGGCCCTTTCCTGGTACTGGGAAAGGTTAACTTCTGAACCACCACAGTTTAAACAGTTGAAAGGTAAACATTTCTTATTACAAATATCAGTATCAATCAGATGAGCCTCATTAAGTCCCTCTTTAGTGAAATTAAAGATAACAGAGGAAAATATATAAAGCTAGCCATGTTGAGAAATGTTTTACTTATCTGTCTGGATAATGCCAAAAATACCACAACCACACTAAGTGATTAAGTAAGCCTGTGTCATTATATTTTCATAAATGTAATTGTTAAAACGTAGGTAAGGGTATTGATTTATTGATTAGCAGCAACTTATTGATTAAAAAACCTTTCAGAAAAGATTTAAAAGATCTTAAAAGAAAATAATCTGCCTCTAAGAGAAAATATTTTCTAATGGAAAAACAAATGCTGGAGGAAAAACAACCTATATTCTGATCATAGCTTTCCCCCATGCAAGCTTCTTACTGGGAACAGCAATTTTTGTAAGGATATAGTACTAAAGTGTAGGAATGAAAGGGTATACATAAGGTTGTTTTTGCTCCATTCATACCAGAATTTCCTTTTCGTGCCCACTTCCTCAATTACCTAGACAAAGTACGGAGAAACTTCCAAACAAGGGAAAGCTATTTCCCAGAAGCAAAGTCACTGAGGGCAATATTTAAGGAGCAAAAAAACTCTACCTTTAAACATCTTGTACTGGCACCTGAGGTCCATTTTGTTTCTGAACATTATTGATAACACTGGTTTACTTTTTCTTGGATCTTTATCACCAAATTTCATCTTCCCAGACAGAGTAACTGGGCACAAAGCACAAGAGAGGAAATGACCATGACAACTAGTGGGACAGACAGATGACTGGTGTGACAGCAAGGAAGGCAGGATCCAGATTACTGGTCTTGCCACTCAGAGATGGAGTGCTTCTGAAACTATGCCACCAAACTGTTTGCAGTAATTCTATGTGTGACCACAAGTTTTTCACTATTATACTCCGCCCAATTGTGAATAATCATAAATGGGGGCAAGAGAGGCCTGAGATCATTTTAATTGTGATAACAAGTTAAAAACGTGAATGAATCATGAACTCTGTCTTCCTCCAGTTACCTGATATAACAGCTATTTTCCCAGATCCATGTTCTTCTCTAGCTATTCTTTCTGCCTCCTCCATCAGCAGCATGCCAAATCCCTGGAAAGAGCAAAAGAGGGGTTAGGGAATTAAGAAGGAAGGAAGTCATTAAAAGGATACGTAAAACAAAAAGGGTAATATTCAGTAGTTGCTAAAATCTGCCTAAAATAAAGAGTGACCAAAAAAAATTATGGGGATAAGAAAACAGAAACCATTCAATTATACCAAAAATACACTATAGCTGACTAGTAAAAAAGGCAATAATTTTGCAACAAAAGCCATCAAAAGGTAATCTATGGATGATGTAATCTCATCAAAGGCTGGTGGCAATTGTCTCTCAACTTCTGTCTCTTTTTAAATAAGCTCTAGGCAATCTCCAGGTGATGAAGTCTGGGGCATCTAATCTTTTATCTATTAGTCACCCCTCCAATTTCTAAAAGGTTTTGAAACCAGGCAATATTCTTAAATCACCAAGTCTGGGGTTTACGCTATATCTGCCATTAGTGGTTTTAAGCTATTTTGTGGAAATCTGAAAAAGTAAGTTATTTATTTAGGTTGTTCATGGGGAGTGGAAGAGCATTCCACTATATATCAGATACAGTTTGCGTCTATGAAGAGCTTTAATATTTCACAAGTGCTTTTACATTATCATCTGCTTTGATTTCATAATACATAGTTGAACCATAAGAAATTGCTGGTATTAAACCATTTCTGACTTTCAAAAATAGAAATTTCATATGGTTTAACCTAATACTATATCCTACTTGACTGACTCTCAAATTTGTCACTCGCTCCTTCCCTCTCACACCCAAAAGGGTACAAGTCGGAGAGAAAACATCCCTGAACATAAAATATTAGTCCCTCCATTTCTGTATTTGCCTTTCCCCTCCCTCCTCCCTCTTTCACTGTCTCTTCCTCCAGCCCCTCCCACTACCCACTCTTTTTCACTTTTCCTCCCTTGGGCAATTTCTTTCTCCTTCCTTCGTTCCTTCCTCTCCTTCCTTCCTAATCTATTTTTGAGAGAGAGAGAGTATGTGCATGTTCCCCGGAGAGGGAGCAGGGTAAGGGGGTGGGGTGGAGGGAGGGTCTGAGGAGGAGAGAGAATCTTACAAAGCTCCAAGATCAGCACAGAACCCAATGCTGGGCTTGATCTCATGACTCTGAGATCATGACCTGAACCAAAATCAAGAGTCAGACGCTTAACTGACTGAGCCACCCAGGGCAATTTCTTAATTATAGTCAAAGAGAAACGGAATACAGGATACCTGATGCTGAAATTTAGTAGGATCTCGACTGCTCACAGGGACGACACTTCCATACACATGCAGCTCTCGAACTATGGAAACACCTCCAACCAATTCAAAACGGAACGTTTCTTCTGAACACTTTCGTAATCGCAGGAGGCCAATCAATATGTCTTGATCTGGGTCTTCATATGATAAGAATGTTTCCCAGCCACCATTTGCAACATAATCTCTCCTTACCAATTCAACCTGTTTAATAAAAATAAAAACTTCTTTTAAGTTAGACAAAAACCAAACAAACAAACCCTTAATCAGCGAACAGAATTCATTTTTATAAGTATTTACTTATTTAGGCTGATATACCCAATTAAGGATAAAGAATGAATAATCATGAATTATGTTCCTTCTTGTCTACTCTCACATATCATTGATTAAATAAGAGTTCATGCCTTGTTCACGGAATATTATAAAAGGAAAACATATTTGAACTTCATTAACCTTGAAATTCTTGCAGAAATCTGGCTCAGTAAAGGCTTCTATGTATTTATATCTTTTGATTCTCCAAGAAGAGTCTTTAATAAAATTATATATCACATGTGTAGCTCTTGGGAGCACCACTGAGCCCCATAACAGTCAGGTGGTTCAACAGTTTCATTTCCTAGCCTTTATCTCTTCTATGAAAACCTGCTTTTGGGGGGAAAATGTGTTATTGGTCACTTGTTTCTTGATGGGATTTTAAGAAAGTATGGCATCCCTTTAAAGGGATAAGCCCTTTAAAATATTATACCTAGTTAGTGGTAAGATTAGAAGATCAAAGAAATTCAAACACCGGAAAGTAGCTTTTGGGGGAAGCTCTTGTTGTAGCAATCTACATAGGCTTTTGACTCTTCAACTCATTGTTCAAGTGCCCCTTGAACTTTGCATTTATATAAGCAATATATAACAGTATGCACAGAAAAACCTACATATGTGGACAAGGTCACATCCAGACACTTTCCAACAATGGGTGGATTATAACTGTGGTGAGGTGAACAATTCAGAATGATGGTTATGTTTCTTTCTTCTCAAACTTAATGTTTGCTAACTAACTGGATTGCAAAGTAATGTGGAAAAATGATTAACTTTGTTTGGGTCGACTTTTTTCCTCAAGAGGTCCCAAATGTTAAAAATATCAATGCAGGTATCATCTAATCTTTCTTAAATGGGGTTCTACAAGAGAGTTAACTCATAGGAAATATGGCACATAGCTAGGCATTATAAGTAAATAGGAGAGAAGTGAACTCGTTATAAACAATGAATGTTTTGGGGCATTAGGCTTAAGTTTTGTGGAACCCCTGTTGATGAAGGCCTATCTATTCATTTGATTACCACCAATAGAGTAGAATTTAATAGCTGTACACACAGAAATAAACATCTCAGTTAGCTCTTCCTGAAGGTAGCCACTAGCTGCATGTGGCTACTTATATTTGAATTAAAACAAATAAAATTAAAAACTCAGTTCCTCAGCTGCACTAGTCACATGTCACATGTGACTGGTGGCTGACACCATACTGGATGGTACAAATTATAGAATATTTTCAACCCTGCAGAAAGTTCTGGTGGATTGTGCTGATCCAGAATGAAGCTCAGGCTCTTATTTCCTAGCTTGGCTCTTCTACAATCCACCCACCCTCATATTTGCCTCTCCCGTCTTGTCATCTCTATCTGATCCTCAATTACTTTGCTTAGTTTACTTATTAACTTCTAGGGATCAGTCCTGTTGGTTAGAAAGTATGGATCCAGGCTTGCCAAAGATTTATGGTCAGGGCCCACTCTCTCTATAAAATGAAGAAACTAACCTGGTATGGCCGTACTTTGTGATGAATTTCTTGGATTCCAACCTCTCTGGTTCTTACATCTCGACACTGCCAAAAAAAATAAAAAATTAAAAAAAGGTGGAGGAGAGGGCCAAGTATAAAACTGGTAACTAAATTTTTATTCACACCTTTCCATCAAATCCTGGGCCCAAAATTAAGTTTGGACACAATTTACAAAGAGATTAAAAAGAACTAAATTTCAAAATAAAACCATCTTTACTAAGTCTGAGGATAGGGGGAAATGGTAGTGCTTAAAAAACAAGCTTAGAATTCTGAGAGCAATATGTAATACTCAAAGTAAATAATGTATGTTCTAAAATCTGACAACAGTTTTACCCAGGGGATAAAACTATACCTGAAAGTATAATACAAAACTATGTATATAGAAGAATAAGAAGAAAATTCCTCATTTTTAAAAACATTCACCATTTTATGGCAGTTAATATTTTTAGCATCACCATGTTTCTATCATTTTACAAATGTCAAAAAGAAGGATGCTGGAAGACTGCCACGTTTTGTTTTTGTTTTCTTGCATTGTGGAAGAAAGGTTGGGAGAAAGGAAGGGGAGTAAAAAGGAAGAAAAGAAGGAACCCAGAGCTATTTATTATACAGTCCTAACCATAGTCATGAGATCATCACTAGGAGGCAGAGAGCTGCCTGCACATGATACACATGCAATGCCTGGTCTCTCCAAGTCCAAGCTCATGTGATGCAACTCTCACTTTTATTCCACAACCCAGTGTGTACACTACATAGCCATACATTTATAATTACAAAACCCTTACAGTATTGCATTATATGTAATATAGTATGTTTTCCCTTCAGAATAAATTATAAAAATTATTGTCAGGATTCTAACATTTTCTTTTTTTTTAAGATTTTATTTATTTATTTGAAAGACAGAGATCACAAGTAGGCAGAGAGATAAGCAGAGGGAGAGGAAGGGAAGCAGGCTCCCTGCTGAGCAGAGAGCCCGATGCAGGGCTCGATCCCAGGATCCTGGGATCATGACCTGAGCCTAAGGCAGAGGCTTTAACCCACTGAGCCACCCAGGTGCCCCGAGGATTCTAACATTTTCTACCAGTGAGAAAAGATCATCCTAGGAAACGTGATGATGCCATGCAAGCTGTATTACTAAAATAGCATATTTGTGAAGTACTGTTATATATGTATAGAATTCCATGAGAAAAATAAGATCTCATTATTCAGTTCTGTAAAAGCAAACCTATTTCCATGTCCCAGGAACTAGCCCCAGCTAATAATGTTTTGTTAATGTGGTTTCTATGAACTCAAAAATTATATAGCAAACAAGGATCACAAGTCTCTGTAATTACAAATCTATTAAATTTAGATGTTGTCTTTTAACTATAGCAGATCTATATAGTAGTTTGCATGTGAACGCACCATAGTTGTATGCTCTTAATGAACACCTGCATTCCTCCAGGAGGGGGGCTATGAGATAATGCTTGGGGGGGGGGGGGGGGGCAGAGGGAGAGAGTGAGAGAGAATCCCAAGCTGGCTCCATGCCCAGCGTACAAACCTGGTGTGGGACCCAATACCAAAACCCTGAGATAACAGGCCAAGCCAAAATCAAGATCAGAAGCCTAACTGACTGAGCCACCCAGCTGCCCAAAGAAAGCTTTTTAAAAAAAGCAGAGATTGGTGTGTACTTATTTTCTGGCAAAGACATTGCCTATGTGAACTAGGTGTCTTTGGGCTTGCACTGAATTTTAGTCTTTCCAGTTTGAGAGGCTATTAGGGTTTAAAAGGGATATTAGGTTAAAGATGATAGCTAGATGATGAGATTATCAGGCTACCCAGGCCAGGCTGTCACTTTGGCTGTGGTATTCTCAGAAGGTAGAGGGGTTGAAAGGACAGCTGGAAACTGGGAAGCAGAACAGGCACATAGTTTCATTTGGCACTATGAATCACTATAGATAATAAATTTGCCCTTTTTCTAGAACTTAAAATTGTTTTTGTTTTTTAAAAAGTATAAGCCAATCATGTTCACAAATTCCTCTTTGGACAAATAATGGACTGAAAGAAGAAAATGTATTGGGCAAGTCCACAAACACGATATGCAGTCCTTAAAACGGTGTCTCTCAAAGTGTGGTCCATGTCTGGATTGTGCATGAGAACATCCCATGACTCTGTCCCAAACCTGCTGAATCCAAATGCTGAAAGCAGAGCCCAGGAACTAATGCTCACCCCTTGATCCCACTCCTGGCTTTCTTCCTTTAGCAGATCTATTAAGGAGTTTCTAGGGGACTGTGAATTTTTGTCATAATCATCTTACTGTATTTAAGAGTCATCTGCAGAGACTGTCACAGATTCCTGGGCTCTTTAGTACTTCCAGGGTCAGAATAAAGATGTTTAGTAAATATCTGCGGAAGAAGGAAGTACCTGAACAGACCCGGGGGTGGAGTGGGGCAAGGGACACTGGAATATGTGGGCAACAACACTGTTGGGTAATCATTTCACACATGTAATCCTTACTTCTTCAAATGTATACGCATATTGTCTACCATCGCTAGTCAAGAATTGAACACCCAATACTCTAAAAGAAAGAAAAAAAAGGAATACTTCAAAATTTAAAAAGGAGAGTTAAGCACACATAGTTGGCATCTGAGTAGGTGAAAAAGCAACCCTTAAATCAGCAAACCAGCCCTTTTAGAAGAAAGCAGATGGGTGTAAGGGACAAGATGCAGCCTTTGTAACCAGTAGTTTCAACTTCATGTTACAGAGTACAATACCTTCATTATGTGAAACTTTTTGACCAAACTTGTGAATCTGTAAGTATGTATCAAAGTGTTTTGTGTTTCAGATTACTTTGATCTCAACAGTTCTAGTCAAACTCTTACCTGTATTCCAAGGTCTTTCATTCTTGCAAATGCCAGCTCTCTCAAATTACCATGCTCTACCCCTGAACTGACTAAGGGCATTGGAATATCTCTGCAAAAGAAAGATGTAAAATACAAATCATTCTCTATAGCAGTAAGGCAGGGGTATTTAAAAAAGGAAACAAACAAAAACCTACAAAGCAGATCAGAAAAGCAGAATTATTCTAAACAGGAAGCAAGGTTCAGGGCTTCTCTGTTTGTTTTCCCATCCATGCAATCATGATTTTCACCTACCACTCAGGGTTTTTGTGAGGAAACACCCAATGAAAATCACTTTATAAGATTACAAAGTATAAAATAAACGTCTGATAGCCATCAGTAATGATTTTTGGCTGAAGAGATAAATTTGCACTAAGCAAAACAAGAAATACAACTGTCTTTTTAAGTAAAATCCAATTTGTTTAAAGAGGAGAAATAGCAATTATTAATGCACTTCTTTATTAATAGCTTAAAAACACTTGCCTATACAGTTGCTGAATGACAAGTAACCAGGAAGCTCAAAAGCCAATCTCAGCCAACAACTAGACTCAAAGAATACTCCCCCAAGTCTCCGTTTCCTAGAAATCCAAATTAGAAGTGACTCTGCATTAGAAGATTAACAGCTTGCCTAAAGATAAGAGGAGATAAATTTTATTTCCTGGCATCAATACAGCATAAAGTGCTAGGCATAAAGGAGATTTCAATCAAAAGCTGAAGTTATGAGCTCTATTTTAGTAGCCCCAACATCCTCTTCTAGACAAAAATCAGCATCTGACGATAAAAGTTAAAAAAAAAAAAATCTGAAGAATATGCTTAGCACATCTACTTCCTATTCAAAGGCAAGTCCTCAATTTGTTTTGTCTAATATTTGGTTCATTAGAAGAAAGATTTTAAGAATATATCTTTTCTTCTCATTTGCTTTTGAATCAACTTGAATTTTTTTCTTCTATTTTTACTTATCCCTCCAAATGTTAAATATATACAATTAGCTAATTCACCCATTTGATTCTAATAAGATATTTCTCACTCAAAAATATCAATAGCCAATCAATTATCATTAAAAGCTATACATAGTAAATCTATTAGGCTCTGGCAGCCAGTAGAATTTCCATGAAACATTACATAAAGCAATGATAAGCCAAAATTCTTTAAGACAATGACACATCAGTGAGTTCAGTGTGAGAGTGATATTAAAGAATATATTTTAGAGGGATTAGTTAATATATACAGTTTACTTAAAATTCTTAGCAAAAAAAAATTAACTTTCTATCTTTGGAACTGTAATTTCTTAAAATCAAGTACATTTTAAATCAGTTGCAGGGGCGCTGGGTGGTATAGCCAATTAAGTGGCCATCTCTTGGTTTCAGCTCAGGTCATGATCTCAGGGTTGAGATTGAGCCCTGCATGGGGCTCTGTGCTCAGCAAGCAGTCTGATTGAGACCTTCTCTCCCTCTCGCTCTGCCCCTCCCTGTCATGTGCTCTCTCTCCAAAATAAATAAATAAATAAATAAATAAATAAATAAATAAATAAATAGATTTATTTCGGCCAGGAATGTGCAAATATACGGTTTTAAATATTTTACTGTTTCATATTATATAAGCCAAAGATCAAGTCTTCTAAATGCCCTTTTTTACCCTGAAACATTTTTTAAGGTTTTATTTATTTGAGCATGCACACGCATGTGCACATACACAAGTGGGAGGAGGGGCAGAGGGAAAGGGAGCAAATCCCCCACTCAGTGCAGAGCCTGATGTGGGGCTCTGGAGTTCGAAATCAGAACCCTGAGATCATGACCTGAGCTGAAGTCAGATGCTTAACCAACTGAGCCACCCAGGCGCCCCATTTACCCTGAAACATTTTATAAACAACTCAGAAATACATGTACTTCCATGTCTTACTGGTGAAATTTAAAATCCTGTTATACATGACATTAATCTGATAAAATCACTGGCAATCACTATTAGCACTCACTGAATGGCAGATACATTTGATTCTTGTTATTCACTAGGCATAAATTCTATAAAGATGCCATGAGTACTGTATTTGCAATTACTCAAACACTGTTCCTACAGAAAACACAGGGTTAGGTTTCTGTGAGCCTCAGTTATATTTTCTTCAACTGATCGATACATAACCCTCTTTTATTTTATTTCTATGTAAAGATACTTTATTTAACATATATCTGACTCATTAACCTGACACTTGTGGCTAGCAGCAGTTTAATTTATGCCTTAATGAAGCTCATCTAATATTTATTTTCTTCAGAAGGTTTATTATAGCTTGTGCTTAGGAATGCTAGACAGCAATTCAGCACTATGCTTGGGGCCCTTTTAAAATGCAAAAATCAACACAAAGCACAAAAATGTGAAAAATGGATTATTTAGTAAGATTGTAAAAAGGACACCTGTTTACACAGTATCAGAACAGTATCTTGTTCCTCAACAACCCTCCAAACACTAGTCTAACATGCACCGATGACTCCTGTTTCACCATCCCTATTATGACTGTCGAACTGGTGATTATCTATCACCCCTTCTACATTTATTAGTTGGGCTTGTATTGCAAGGAAGAACTTTTCTTTTCTCCATTTATTTATTCATTTATGAACTCATGGATTCCTTTTTTATTCAAAGAGTTGTAACCTGATGCTAATGTTATTTATTTTGTTGCTTAAATTAGATTTGGCCTGTGGGTATGTACTCAGGCTGGTTTCTGGGTCCTTTTGACATGTTCACCTTCTTTGAATATTTCCTTACTTTCTGGAACAACAATATGTTCCAGGTTTATTTTGTATGTTTGGGGCTCCAACCCTGTAATTGGCCAATGTTCCGAGCGGCCCTGATTCCTTTTAGTGGGGAATGGTATTTAGAAATCAAGATCTAAGCATTCACTGTGCTCATTACTACTGAGGTATCACTGCCTCCAAACTCGGTGTAAATAACTAAGAAATTTATGTATATACGTACATACTTGTATGTGCATATAGGCATTCATATATGCATATACATAAATGTACATTTATAACTATTTCTATATGTAAATTTTAAAAGTCCATGAGTTCATACTGATAATTACAATTCTAGTCCAGTGTTCAACTTTCCACCTTTCAAATCAGACGATGAGAAATCTGGCTCTCTTTAGTATATTGACTTATTTGCTAAGTCAAATAGTTTGTCTGCTAATCTCCTGACTGCTCAAGCTGCCACCACTGCACTCTCTACCCTTACTCTCCATTTCTTCAGATGACAGATATGAGTGATAAATGCCTCCATGGCATTGCCTCCATAGGTGATGGGATGGAGAGATGGGAAGGGAAAGAAAGATGAACTCTCTACAAATATTTTAATAATGAACCAGTACTTTTAAAAGACACTAAAATTTTCAAAGGAAGTAAACTCTCTAAGGGATTGGTTTTATCATATAGTGTCATTAAGCAGAATTATATGACAGAAATAATTACCAAGAGAGCTGGCTAATAATTTGTGTGGCCTAGTACAATGACAATAGCCTCTTGTTAAGAAATTATTAATTTCAAGATGGTGAAAGCAAAGCATTAAGCCAAGTTCAAGAAGCTATGAGACTACACAGCTTACATGTCCCAGAAGCTAGCTCTGATTACCATGAAGCACAAACCAGAGAGGACCTAGTAATAGAGAGCTTTTTAATGATGTGAACAATTCATAAATATCCTTAAATTTATGTCTATCGATAAAAAAATGCAACACTTTTCTTTTTAAAGATTTTATTTAGGGGTGCCTGGGTGGCTCAGTGGGTTAAAGCCTCTGCCTTCGGCTCAGGTCATGATCCCAGGGTCCTGGGATCGAGCCCCGCATCGGGCTCTCTGCTCACTGGGGAGCCTGCTTCCCCCTCACCCCTCCGCCTCTCTGCCTGCATGTGATCTCTATCAAATAAGTAAATAAAAAAGATTTTATTTATTCATTTGAGAGAGAGAAAGAATGCACACACAAGTGAGCATGGGCTGGGGGGGAAGGGCAGAGGGAGTGGGAGAAGCAGACTCCCTGCTGAACAGGGAGCCCCGACAATGTGGGGCAACCCTGAGATCATGATCTGAGAGGAAGGCAGATATTTAACTGACTGAGCCACCCAGAAGCCCTGCAACATGTTTTTAGTCGTCTTTGGCAGTGATGTGCTTGGAGTGTATCAGATATGAGTTCTTCCTCATTAAGGAATAGAAATGTGGCACCCTCCACTTCTAGCGAAAGCGTCTCTTTCAATGAAAACAAAGGGACAGAATTCTATGTATCCTGAGCACCTTTTATGTGCAAAGGAGTGTATTAAGCAATCTGGAACATATAAAGAGAGACAAATACTGTTACAGTTTTCTAGGAGTTCAAAGCTCAGGTGAGATTACTGACTATCTGAATTCCATCTAGGTAGGAGTTAAAATTATTTTTAGGTTTTCTCAATTTGTTTCAATCTAGTTTCACTTTCTTGACTTGAAAAGAGAGTATACTCAAGAATATTTATTCCCTTTCCTATTTCAGTAGGTAATATTTTAAGCTTAGAGGTGCTAATATTTGCAATTTGCTCACCGAAAACCTTTCAAAGTGATGTCTAGAGATTTTGTGGTCTGAAGGTTCTCAAGCTTCAGAAGCATGTTTTGGTTGCAAATTGGTATCCCTATTCTAATGGTTCACAGGGACTTAAATACCACACTGAGGCAGACAGCTGTCAAAGAGCCCGCAGGCAGCAGCACTTTAATGTGGCTCCATCATGTGTCTGGACAGAATTTTACATTCAATCATTCACTGCATCCTTCAGGGGCACAACAGAGAGTCATCTATTAGAATGCTGCTTCATAAAAATAAGTAAGATGTTACTGATTCAAGTGTCATAAAATTAAAAGTGTAAATTATAAATTAGTTAAGAAAAGAAAAGGTGGGGGAAATGTCTAATTAAAAATACCAAGTAATCTATTAGTAAAATACAGCATTAAAAAAAAGGCCAAGTATAAAACATTGTATTTTCACTTGAAACACCTTCTCTCCTACTTTCTTTCCTCTCTCCCCTTCTAACACCTATCTGAAAAACAATTCCTAAAATCTCCCTGTATGTTTAGATTCACCAGTCAATGCTAAGTTTATTATCTGTAATTGGTAGAAGTTGTCACTAGGGGACCCTACATAGAAATAGCCAGATATCCTAAATGCACAGAACACAAAGACACACATGATTTGCCTTTACTATGGTTTAAAACAAAAATAAACTATAATTATTAAATTACCTAGATTCAACACTCCGGGAGGAGACTTTTTTCCCTTGCCAATGGTTTATCAGTTTCCTACATTCTCAGAGTTGCTCTAAAAGTTTAAAACTGAAGCTAGAAGGAACATCATGGAGTCAAAACCATATGATTCCCTTTGCACAAATCAGGTTTCTCGGTTACTTAACACTCTCTAAAGACCCAGCCTTTTCCTGTACACATCTGTATATAATGTTTCAGTTGCCCACTAAAACTTTCTTTAGCACCTCTATTTCAAAATTTTACTTTCCAGTTATCAATACAAATTTCCTTCTAGAAGTCCAGATATACCAAATTTGAGCTATAACCAAATATAAAATGAATAAAATATAAAATATTAAGCTGAGACATGAAGCTTTTTACCAGAAAACAGCTATCAGACTGTTATTAAGTGTTAAATGTACTATGTGAATATGGCTTTTTATCTCCCTAGTCTTTGTATTTGTCTAGAAGAATGAAGATAATTCAAAAGGCCTCTGAAAGGTAAAACTGAGATTTTCTCTGAGTTATCTCAATAAAAAGCACCATCTCCTTTATTCCCAAATGCCATGACTGGCAACTTATATATAAACAGACAACTGACTGAAGAAGAAGCAGAAATAATAATCAGTTATAGGAAAAAAGTGTTAATCTTCACTAGTAACTACAGAAATGCAAATTAAAACCCCTAGATAAATAAAAAATATAAGCATCTGATTCTATAGAGATTGTGATTAAACCAATAACTACTTATTACATTAAACTGGTAGCTTATCCTAATCCCTTTGGAAAATTTTATCACTATACATAGCAGTAACCACAAAATTCATTTATACTCCCCTTGTTCCATAAAGTATATTCATCACCATCTTACTTGGTTCCTTTATCATGGGTGATCCTTCTCCTAGATTATACTACTCTAATAGATGGCTTCATCAAAACTAAAAATAGATTTTTCTATCTCCATGGATTTTAGTTGTCGTGAAGGTTAGGATAATGATTTAAAAAAAAAAAAAAGTTAGAAGCAACCTAAATGTCCAACATCAGGGAACAGTTTACTAAATGAGACAGATTGAAATGCTAAACTACAGGGCTGCCATTAAAATTGTAACTATGAAGATTATTCTAAGTCTTTAATGAGAAATGGAACACAAAAATGCAAACAAAATATTTGCCAGTGTATAAAATGTATTGCTATGTAAAGATGCATCCCCAACATACAAGGAAATTTTGGGGAAAATAAAATAAGCCTGTTATTAATATATATTTTGAAAGTGCTTTTAAAGTAGCTTTATAGAGAAGTTATTTTGTTCATGTAAATACAGTGCTTTATGGCTGGAACTTAAGTAGAAAATACGAGTTCTGGATAGCTAGTAATATCCTATGAACTCTGTTGGAAAAAAATTATAAAATCATATGCTCCAAAAGAAATGCATTGTGATCAGTGAACGGTGGTACACAGAAACACTCTCTACCTCAGCACTGTAAAAGTCTAGGCTAGAATTTCAGTGATTATTGATAACAAAAAACAAGTCAATATAAAATAAATTTGAATAATTTTTTATGCAGTATACACAAAGAAAATATGCAAATAAAAATGGGCAAAAAGCAAGTAGCAAAACATAAATCTGAATGAATTCTTATGCAGGCAGCCATAATAATAGTTCACTAATATTCAACGCAAAAAATAAACTAATTTGAAGGAATTCTGTCCAGGCTTATTCGGAAACAAATGCTTTAAATTAATGCATGGTACATTAAAAAAAATAAAGAATTCTAACAGAACTTGTTTAACAACAGCATAGTTACATTGGAAACAAAAAATACAAAAATAAAATAGAAAGTATCATAAAGATTTTAATCTTTATTCTAAAAAACCTAGAAATAATCACATTCAAAATTAAGTAAATTATCAGTCCCAAAGCATGCAAATCTGACATCACAGGTAGACTTTGCATGACTCTCTCCATCAAAGGCATTTGCTATGTTAGGAACTGAGTCATCATGATTTTGAAATAAATTGAGTGTGTCTGAGGATATTACTAATTCCATGTTTTAAAAGAGATTGTACCTCTTGTTTTATAGCATTCTGTTAAGTTTTAATTCACCCACACATCTGTAAAGTAAAAAAAGAGTGTCACTTCAAAATCTCAAGCCTACACCCACCTGTACCATTTGTCCTGCATAAATCTTTTAAGTGATGTATTGATAGAGAAATAGAACTGACAGTTTGGCTTCTTGGAATTAGAGCTGGGGGACACTTTTATTGCCAGATTCTCCAGAGAGAGCTCTACTAGGGTCATGACAGGAGAACTGAGAACAGATTTTCTCTCCTCAGCCTCATGTTGGTTACCCATAATATTATGCCCTTCTCACATACAACCTTTGGAAGTATTAACACACATGTTCTTAATTCTTCTGGTCATGATGCCCTTACAATTTTCCTATAGAGATTATTTTGCTGCTCTTATTTTCTCAAAGTCTTTATTTTCTTAGTTGGTGGTAGGCCAGGTGATATTTCATGGTGTCCCATGGTGATATTTCATAGTCTATAAACTTAAGCTTTTAATGTTATAGCAATGTCTCTGTTGGTTTTGAATCACTGGCTACAGCAGTAAGAAATTTAAAACTGAAAGTGAAGGGGGAGAATGCAAATTCTTCACCTGATTGTGTGAGCTATGCCTTGTTACTTATGGTAAGAAAACTATGGTGTCTATGACTGTGACATTTCTATCTACTCTGTGATATTTGCTGCCATTCTCTGCTGCTGGGAAGTATTATCTTCTGAGCTCTCTGGCTGCCCTGCAGTGTAAGTGCCTGACATTAAGCTTTCTGTAGCGTGAGTGCTTGACATTAAGTTTTTGATTGTTGAGGCATCCATTTCAAAAGACATCTATCCTGAGTAAACATATTGCTAGCTGTGTGCCACAGCTACTAGCAAAACGACCAGATAAGGATTTAGACAGTCCCTTCCCCCCATGAAGTTCTCTCTTTGAGAAAGCCTTTGGTAACCTACATAACTGACCCTCGGAGTGGCCCCATTTTCTTCCTTATCACACCCTAATTCACAATTTTATTCTTTAAATTAACCAATGAATGAACCCACAAAATCCTAGACACTCTACCCTTGGATCCTAATAAATCCCAGGTTCATGCCTTTCCCGCATTCCCCCTCAAGTTCACTGTGTACCTATTGGGTTTGCTGGGGACCTTCCAGGACACTTGAGTCTTGTTTCTCAAAGTCCCCTGATGTTTTTTGCTGAAGTGTGTCTTGCAGTTATAATAAGCAGCATAAGGGCTAGTCCAGCAACACTGGCCCCCATGGGGGAAATATGTGTTGGGGCCCACTATGAGTAATAAGGGTCAGGTGAGTATCTCAGGTACTCAGAGCTGATAAGATCCCCATCATGAAGTTGACGTCAACACAACAGATTTGCTTTTTCATACTCAGCTACTGGGAAGTAGTATCTTCACTTTTATCTCGTTGCTCAAGTCAGTTAAATGCAAATAATCTTTATCTTTTGTTTTTGTTAGTACTACTTATTGCATCTTTGTTTTCTATTTTATTAGTTTACATTTTTTTTTTTTAGTTTACATTTTTTGAAACCATCTCAAAGTTACAGAAAAAGTCCCAAGTGCAGTACAAATAACTATTTTCCTAAATTATTTGATGGTAAATTGGGAACAAGATGTTCCAACACCCTCAGAATACTGAAAGTATTTCCTACAACAGGGATATTCTCTTACACAACCATAATACAACCACCAAAATCAGGAAATTAACAACAGTACTTTACTACTGTCTAATCCTGGACTCCACTGCAGGCTCACCAGTGTCTAAACAATGTCCTTTATAGCAAACGGGTCCAGTCAGAACCCTGTGTTGTATTTAGGTGTCATGACTTTTTAGTCTCCTTCAAAATGAAACTTTTTCCTTAATTCTTATAATTTTGAAGATTTCACACTATGTTTTAGAGTACCTCTCAATTCGGGATTGTCTGTTGTTTCCTCATAATTAAATTCAGATTATGGAGTTTTGGCTGAGTAACACAGAAGTGATACCGTCATACTATCTTGTGGCACATTAACTGACTTGTACTATTACTGATGGTATTCACTTTTACCAGCTGCCAGTCTTCTCCACAGTCAAGTTACTTATTTCTGCTCTGTAATTAATAAGCATATTGTAGGGAGGGATTCTGAAACAATGTACAGTCAATATGCATTATTCTCGGTAACTGTATTCTACAAAGTTGCCACGAATGCTGAGTTAGTGAATATTAAAACATTGCTCCTAGGGGAAATACAGGGCTAGGTTTCTGTGAGCCTCTGGTCACAACATTTTCATTTACTAATCAACATATAACCTTGCTTCACATTTGTTTAAGAACACACAAGATTGTTGATACAACACTGAACTCCCAGCCAACAGTGCTATACTCAAGGCCGAATGAAGCTTATATAACACATGTCATTTCTCCATAAGGCATGTCATAGCCTTCTTGCACTTAAGAACAGTACACATTTCAGTACCACCTTTAAGGGTCATTTTAAATAGTGAAATGACCACCAAATAGCACAAAAATGCAAAATACCATTGCATTATAAAGACTGTGAAAAAGACACACACATTATATTTATTATTTATTATACTATTTATAATTATTTCTGTATCTACCTATATGCTGAAAACCATGAGTTCACACCAGTATCTCCTATTCTAAAACACCATGGGGTACATTCCAATTTTCTCCTTTTTCACATTTCTAATTCCCATTCCAAATAACACAAAGCCTAGATCCCATTATCCTTAATATTATCTACTTCCTAGATCAACCTTCTACAAGTAACCAATCTTCCACTGCTGTTCTCTTCTCTGCACCCCATCCCCACCTACCCCAGGACGTGTCCTCACCCTGCTCAGTTCTGACATGCTGCACCAGACCAGACCTCACCAAGAACTCCCTCACTACCACATCCAGGCTGCCAGAGACCATACAATAGCACTGCCTCCTCCACAACAGCAACCTCCATGCTCTGTGGCTCCCTACTTCTGGGCGGATGGCTGCATTGTGAGCACCTTCTAATGTCTTTTGAACTGAGTTGAGAAGGGTTGAAAAAGAAGGGGAAGGACAACGCAAACAGTTTTGGCAGCTGAGTTTTCCTCAGTATTTAAAAGAAAAAAAACCATATCATACAGGCAATTTAGATCCTTACATTGGGCCAATAATTTAAAAAATTTAAAAAATCAATAGTGTAAATATCCTTCAACTTTTAAGCAAATCCATTACTTTATATTCTTGATAATTTTCCTTTAGTTGATCGTTCTGCTTATTTTCAGTACAGCTTTATATTATTAGGAGCACAATTTTTGTGCTCAGTGGAGTAATAGTCACAGCAACTGATTGTACACACATTTGCTAGTCACCTTTTTTTTTTTTTAAAGATTTTATTTATTTATTTGACAGAGAGAGATCACAAGCAGACAGAGAAGCAGGCAGAGAGAGAGAGGGAAGCAGGCTCCCTGCCGAGCAGGGAGCCCGACGCGGGACTCGATCCCAGGACCCTGAGATCATGACCCGAGCCGAAGGCCACGGCTTAACCCACTGAGCCACCCAGGGGCCCCTGCTAGTCACCTTTTCACCTTTTGTTTGTACTAGAATCTAAGCAGCCTTTGGCAAGGTGGTGGAAATGTGCCTTCCTCACCAGCAAATACAGGCATGGCTCTGTCAGGATTGTAGGTAGATATCTAACTTTATGGCTCCTAAAATTTTTCTTCAGTGTTATGTTTCTTATAAAATAAATAAGTAAAGGTCATGAATGCAAATGACATCTTAGTTTTTCTCTCCTCTAGGAAAAAAGCAGTTGAAATGATTTCCTTCATGTCATCAGCAATAGGTCACTCTTTCTCCATATTTACATTAATATCTGTGAAGAATGGTTACTGCTACTCTTTCTTTTTTCCTTTAGAGGCTCTACAACAGGGATAACAGATATATGCCTACACTTCCTTCCTCCGTACTCACTACTGTATCCAGACTGAATTAGGCCTGGAAAAGGAAATTCTGGAACCAACATCATGCATATGTACCATCGTAATTTCATCTCCTGGCATGTGAATCAATGGAGAGATGAACACATGAATAAATAAGGTACTGGCAAAGTGGCTTGGACATGCTGTCCTTTCATTTCCATCTCTATGTCTAGACAGAATTCCAGGTCTCATTTCTAATTAAAAAAAAAAATAGATTAAAACTCCTCAATATTAATTCGGACTGTTCTCATTAGAAATCAAACAGACTCATTTTTATTATTGATTATTAATATTATTTCCAGCATAAAAGGTAACACACTACCTCTGCACTCGGTACACTCGAGTCCATGGAGGCACAAGGGCAAGGATCCGAGCCACCAATTCAATCAGGTCGCTAGGAGAATAACTCTTATATCTTCCTGATTTCCAGAGCTCATAAAGCCCAGTTCCACGAATCACCAGGGTAGGGTAGAGTTTCAAACCATCAGGACGAAAAGCAGGGTTCTCAAAAAATTCCTGTGAATGGAGAACAGAAAATTACCACTCCATCAGTTATGCAGAGATTGATGAAGTTTTCCATGGTCAAGTTTCAGTCCTGGGCCAGCTTCTTGCACATACCTACCAAGTCCTTAGACTGCCTTTCCTTTCCTTCAAGGGAGAGATGCAGACTAAACAGCAACTCATTGTTCTTACAACCTCCCTGGAACAAAATGTGTGTGTGCTGGTTTACAAAGCCCTTGTTAATCCAGCCGGTCTACTGCTGCAATCTCATCTCATGCCACCCTCACCACCTTGCCTTTCTGCCTTTTGCAAAGGCAATTTCCTCTGTCTGAAGAGTAATTTTACTTCATCTAGCTAATCTCTAGGTCTCGGCATGAATGCCAATTCTTCAGAGAGGCCTTCCTGACCTTAAAAAAAAAATTCATATTGAATTCTATATTACTGCTTTCTTAATATCACACTGATAATTTATTCGATGTCTCCCTCTAGACTGTGTCCTCCTTTCATACAGAATATACCTAGTTGTTTAAACTTCTAAAAAAGTCATGACAGAGATCATCACTTGCCTACAAAACCTAAAATGTTTACTATACAGCCCTTAGCAGGAAGAGTATGGCCAGTCCCTGGATATGCCTATTTTGTCTTCAGGCCAACCGGCACCATTCCTAACCTGGGATACACACTATTTGTTATCTAGACACTGAGAAATATATCTAATTTATCTACTTTGACACAGTCATTTCCTGTACTATATCATCCAGCTGGCTTTATTTGGGATAAAGCAAGGAGACACCAGGCATTATCCTTTCCATGACTTTGCACTGCTCATTTGCTCTTAATTTAGCACACTGTGTAATAGAGGAATGAAGGTGGACTCAGTTTCCTCTCACTCCACCCCAGCATTAGTATCTATAGAGCTAGCTGTACTGTATCTTGTGACTATAACAATGCTTTTTATCTCGTGCTACATTATTCTTGCAGAGCTTTCCATTGCTTAACTTGCTTTTCAAAGAAATGTAACTCTCTCTCACTAATTTTTCAATCTCTCTCACTAATTTTTGTCATATTCTTAAATGCTCTATTCTTTGTGCATCATTTGGTTTTAGGGATATTCTTCTGTAATTGCATGTAATTTTCTGTGTACCATTTATATATTAACAATTCATTAAGCCTTTATAAGTAGTCTATAGCCACCCAAAAGAACATGTATGCAAGTCCTTCTGTACCTAGTTTGAATCCATGTTGGAATACAGGATTTCAGAAAAGTAGTTCAAGTGCTTCTATGATAAATTTAGAAGATAGATGGGCTCATAAGAACGATGATAGATGAAACTGGTTCTGGACTTCTGGTTAAACAAGAATTAAAACATGTGTTCCCTTCCTTTTCCTCCAAAATCACAGTAATATAAGAGATGAACTTTTATAAAAGTATAAACCCAGAAGAACAAAAAGAACATCAGAGGAGATGCGGGTTGGGGGTTAGAGTACAGGACCAGTGATAGTAATAAATTTTTGGAAGACAGAAAATGGATGAAGATTGGCAAATGACTTTGCAGGTAAATAGAGCTGTAAGCAAAGTATCTGCAAAAGTGAATACCAATGAAGGTCCAGCTCAGTTACACGAGAGTCCCACAAAGGCTCATGGGTCAAATGTACCATTAACCAGGCAGAACGGAAGAAATCATGGGATCAAAGTCTGAAGATGGAGGGATTTATCCCTTATTCCTTTGCCCTGCCTACAAGGCGTTTGTTCTGCCCTGCCCATTTGTTCCTGGAGAAACTCCTGAATGCTGTGATTCCAGGTACAAAGGAAGGCCTAGGTGAGGATAAAGGCTGAAAACACAGAGATTAAGTGAAAGCCAGCACACTGGTGAATTTCCTGCCTTGTTTCCTGGATGCCAGCAGTCAATTTTGTGACCTACTCATACCAGCCACTTCCAAGCAGGAAGTTGGAGAGTTCATCTCTGGCAAATAGCCCTAAATAAGAATTCAAGTTACTGACATTTGAGAATCCCCTAAAGAAAAGGAGAGCTGGGGCATGCCTGACTGGCTCAGTCAGTAGAGCATGTGACTCTTGATTTTGGGGTTGTGAGTTCGAGCCCCATGTTGGTGTAGATTACTGAAAAATAAAAATCTTAAAAAATATAAACAAAATAAAACCTTAAAAAAAGAAAAGGAAAGCTTATTACATGAATATCTTTCAATGAGGTATACCAGTAGCTGGCCACCCAGAACTTGCAATCTGTTCTTTCAGTCCCTTACTTTTTAAATTTTATTTATTTTTTTCTGAGAGAGGGAGGAAGAGGGTGATGGAGCAGAGGGAGAGGGAGAGAGAGAATCTTAAGCAGGCTCCACGCACAGCAAGGAGCCTGACATGGGGCTCAATCTCACAACCCTGAGGCGAAATTAAGAGTTGGATGCTTAACTGACAAAGCTACCCAGGCCCCCCGGTCCCCTACTTTTAAAGTATGACCATCTGGCTAAGGATCACCAGAAATTTGGAGGAAGCCTAGAAAATAAAGGGCAAAACAAAACAAAAAGAAAAAAAAAAAAAAAGGAATGTGGAGGAAAGATGCATTGCATAAAGGAAAATAAAACTTAAAAAAAAAAACAAACCCTGTAATTCCCTCAGAGAGAGAAGATCTATTACATCCATTATACAAGAATAGGATGGTAGGGAAAAATCAAACAACCAGAAGGTAAGAAAGAACTCCTGAAAATCAAAGCTATAACAAAAATAAAAACATTTAACTGAAAAGTTGAAAGATAAATATAAGAATAGAAGAAAGCAGGAAAAAAAAAAAGGAAAAAATAGGTAAAAAATATATGAAAATATTTGATGAATATGGGAGATCCAACATTTGCCTAAGAGGAGTTTTAAAAAGAGAACATAGAAAATGAAAGGGGAAAATTAACCAGTGGTACAAGGAAATTTCCCAGATGACAGATTCTTCAAAAATCTAGCACAATTAGTTAAAAAAACTCTTGCCAAGATACAGCACTGTGAAATTTCACAATACATGGGATAAAGACAATTTCTTAAACAGACTTAACAAAACACCCACGTTACACAGATCACAGGATTAAAGAATAAGGAATATAAGATTAGGAATAAAAACACATAATGCTCCTTAACAACAATGCTAAAAGCTACAAGGCAATGGTGCAATGCCTTTAAAAAAAGTCTTTACACAAGTCTGTAAGTGTGAAGGTTGCATACAACCATTTTTTGAGCACACCAAAGGCTTACTTTCTATGAGGAGCCTTTCGTAAGGAACCTGGTAAAAAATGTATTTTAGTAAAGTCAAGGAATAAACAGATAAAAAGGGTTAACTTGGAATCCAGAAAAACAAAGAATCCAATCCAGGAGATTGGTGAAGAGAAGACCTCCAAGAGGACAGTTGCGAACCAGGCACAGAGAACTGTCAGTTTGGAGTTGGAAGGTAAGACATCCACAAGACTCACCACTGACTTGACTGGTTACTTAATCTCATCAGGCCTGCTTCCTCAACTGGAGAGATTACATCAGGTGGTCTTTCCTGACAGAATGCTACAGTGACTTGTATCCTATGCCACTATTTTCAGTAACAAGCCTTTATATTAAAAAAACAAGTAACAACAAATACCGCTAGCCATCCCTGCCACATAGTCATTCAACCAGATTGGCTCAGTGGGGGGAAAAAAAAGAACTTGTGTCAGATGTTAATGGACTTTTAAAGACTTCTGCTAACTGACAGGTTCTGAAGAGAAACAGATTCTTCAAGCATTTTCAGCAATCTTAGATTGGATATTCAAGAGCAGTCTAATTATTAAAGGAATAAAACACCAAAACAGCTAAAGGTTACTTTGAGTAATAAATAAGTTCTATCTGAGGATAGGTGGAAAGGGCAAAGTTAATGCTTTTAGGATAAATTCCTGAATTTCCACCACAACAAGGACTTCCAGCTTTATAAAAAAAAAAAAGAAAACTTCATTTCTGAGTTCCTGGAAAATATAAGCAAATTTATTTATCACGGACAGCTACAAGCTCTGCACCTACCACTAGATAAGAGTGTGAATTTGTCATGAATAGATGCATAAACAGATACTAAGAGTAGTGACCCAGAGCTGACCTAAACAACAAAGCGTGAGATCTAAGCCAATTTATAACTAGCACACTGCAGGCATACAACCCAAGATATAGCTGTGATACCCCAGCAGGCTGGGTAGTAGATTTATGGATCTATGCCAGGCAAGGCTATCACGTCCTCTATAAAGATAACATTTGCTACACTTCTGTAATTATAATTATACAAGCAGATTCCCAATTTAGCAACCCTTCCTGCGGAACAGAACACATTAATTAAGGAAAAAGTACCTGTGGGTTGCTAATGGTGGAACAGTAAAATAAAGTAGGGAAAAAAGTTTTTGAAGTATAAAACAGGGGTGCCTGGGTGGCTCTGTCAGGTCAGTGTCTGCCTTTGGCGCAGGTCATGATCTCAGTGTCCTGGGATTGGGCCATGCATGGGGTTCCCTGCTCAGTGGGGAGTCTGCTCCCTCTTCCTCTGCTAGTCCTACTAATTCAGGAAAGCTTGTGAATTCCAAATAGGCCCAACAAGATTTCCTAAAACAAAAATTAGTTTTAAAAGTTTTTGTGTAGGGATGCCTGGGTGGCTCAGTGGGTTAAGCTGCTGCCTTCGGCTCAGGTCATGATCTCAGGATCCTGGGATCGAGTCCCGCATCGGGCTCTCTGCTCAGTGGGGAGCCTGCTTCCCTCTCTCTCTCTCTCTCTCTCTCTCTGCCTGCCTCTGTCTACTGTGATCTCTCTCTGTCAAATAAATAAAATAAAATCTTTAAAAAAAAAAAAAAAAAAAAGTTTTTGTGTAAACTTTTACTGGAGTGTATCTTAGATAGAAAAAAGTACACAAACTCTAAGTGTGTATCTCATAACCAGCACCCGGACACTCAAATTAAGAAAAAGAATATCAAAATCTTAGAAGCCCACCTCATGCATGTTTCCAGTTACAATTCCACCCAAAGTTTTTGGACTTCGTATTAACAGAATTGTATATTAGGTAGTCTTTGGATCTAGTTTCCTTTGCTCAATTTTATGTTGAAAAAAATCAGCCATGTTGTTTCTTAAGGTTGTAATTAATTTATTATTTTTCATAGTATTTCACTGTATGACTACATCGCAATTTATTTATGCATTCTATTGTTAATGGACACTTGTTGCTGCTCTGATATTACCAATAATAACTTGTGACTGTGACTTTTGGTAAATATGTGTAGGCATTTCTGCAGAGTATACATCTAGGAGTACAATTGCTGGGTCTTGGGGTATGCATATATATTCACCTTTAGTAGATAATGTCAAACATGATGTACCAATGTACTAGCAGGAAATGAAGAATTCCAGTTGCTCCATCCCCTTATCAACACTTGGTTTTGTCTTTTTTCATTTTACCTATTCTTAGCTTTTCTGATGAGTATATAGTAGGAATGCATCATAGTTTTAAATTTCATTTCTTTGAAGATTAATGACTCTGAGAACTTTTAAGTATGTTTATTGGCTGTTTGAATATCCTATTTGTGAAGTGTTTGTTCAAGTATTTTTGTCCATTTTCCTCCTGGGCTGTCTGCTTTTTTCTTACTGATTTATAACTGAACTATTCTTTATTCTGAGGATACTAAGGAAAATGAATAGTAAGACTCAGCTATTTGGTATTATTTGAAAGGTGCCATATTTTCTTCTAAGGATACCTAAAGTAATGAATTCTGATTATATCTCTGGTCCACCTAGGAGCTGTGCTAAAGAAAAGTGTTTCAGGGGACTTTTAGGCTTGGAGTCTAGGTACTTGGCTATTAACTACTGAGGAGAGGCCATCAGACTCAAAATCTACACAGCTAACACAGGGGAATTAGTAATAGGGACATTTATGAATTAGTACTATATTATAAACAGGCCTTCAGTTGTAATTCACTGACTTAAAAATTATAAAGATAAACTTTTGGCAAGGAAAGAATAAATTATTAAATATGTTCCAAATGAGGCCAGGTGAATTCCATTTTTCTAAATAGAAAAATTAAGTATTTCTGTGAATGAAATAATGTAATAAATACTTTCACTCTCTTCTCTAAAAGAATATCCCAAAGGCACTTTCTCTAGCTAAGAATTTGAAGGAGAAAAAAAAGAAGAGTTCTGATCAATCTCATTTCCCAAGACAACAGGAACACAGATCAAGCAAACGTGTGATAGAGTAACAAAAAACACTCCCAAAACAGGGGCGCCTGGGTGGCTCAGTGGGTTAGAGCCTCTGCCTTCGGCTCAGGTCATGATCACAGGGTTCGGGGATCAAAGCCCCGCATCGGTCTCTCTGCTGAGCAGGGAGCCTGCTTCCCCCTCTATCTCTGCCTGCCTCTCTGCCTACTTGTGATCTCTGTCTGTCAAATAAATAAATAAAATCTTTAAAAAAAAAACAAAAAACCCCAAAACAAAAAATCAAATAACAAAAACCAAAACCAACCAACCCAGAGTTAGGTATTCAAATTTAAAGAACAGAAAACCTAGAAAAAACCCAAGTATTTTTTTTCACTATTTAATGAAATCCTGGAAGAGAAAAGCAACTCTAAGTTCAGAAGCATCTGAAGAAATCATAAAGGATGGATCTGACAAGAGATACAAAAATGAAAAGCCCAAGATAGAGTGGGCAAAAATATTTATAACAACTATTAAAAAAAAAAAAAAATCAATGAGGGACGCCTATGTGCCTCAGTTGGTTAAACATCTGCCCTTGGCTTAGGCCGTGATTTTAGAGTTCTGGGGTCAAGCCCCACATCAGCCTCCAGGCTCAGCAGGGAATCTGCTGCTTCTTCTCCCTTGTCCCTCCCCCCTGCTCATGTGTGTGCTCGCTCTCTCTGATGAATAAAATCTTTAAAAAACAAAAAACCCAAATGAATCCAGAATATCCTTACCTAGAAAGTTCATCTAAATTAACATCAAAAATGTTTATATCCAACAGAGTAATTGGTCAGAGAACAAAAACATACAATTCCAAAAAGATGAAAGAATTATTATTACATGCAAAACTAAAAAATATATTACCATAATTACAAAATACAAATTGAAATGGCACTTTAATCCACCAAATCAGCAAAGAGAGAAACACTGTATCTGTGTGTGTGCAAATGCATAAATAGGAGAGAATTATTTGGGGAAAAAGATAACGCTGCTAAAATGACTGTAAACTGTTATAACCTCTGAAAAGCAACTAAGTAATATGGTGGGATTCTTGAAGTGTTTATACCTTTACCTGATAATTCTACCCCAGGGAATTTATCCTAAAGAAATAATCCTAAAAGCTATAAAAAGTTATAGGCATAAAACTGTTCACCTGCAGTGCCATTTACAATATTAAAAACTGGCAATACCTTCAATTTAAAAAAAATTTGGAAGGAATTAAGCAAAGTATGGAATATTTATTCCATGGAAATTAAGTATACATTTAAATACGTTAACATTTTAACAGAGACCGGCTATATAACAGATAAATGCTTGCATAACGTTAAGTGACAAAGCCATTAAAATTACTTATCATATATGTAAGCATGTGTGTCTCTGTGTGTATATGTATAAACCACCTCAACCCTCCAAAAAGCCTAAGCATAAAAAAAATTCCTAGAAGGAAACATATTAAAATGTTAGGGTTTTATTTGGTGTTGGGGCTATGAATGACTTTTCTTTCACTATAGTGTTTCTACTATTCTATAATGAGGACATATTGCTTAAATAATGAGGGGGAAATTAGCAGTAAATAATCAAAAAGAACAGAGAGGGTAGATAGAGCAACATGCAGAGGCACTTGAAATTAGCCTTGTTTAAGGCAACACTTACTGTAAACTGTTCAATGTCTCTCTCTAGTCCCACATTTGGCAGATCAGGCATCATATGAGCCACAACTTTGAAACCAGAATCCTTGGCCAGGTGAAATGACTCACATACTGCCTTCACAGTGTGGCCCCTGAGGAAAGAAAATTCACTCCTGTTATACAAATACATGGGCAAAAAGGTTAACACAAGGAACAGAGGGAAAACAATCTCTGAGACATGTAATGGTAGTTTTATAATGAAGAATAATATGGCTGGGGAATAAGAATCTCAGAAAATCATTTTTGTATTTCTGGTTGTGAAAAGGCCTGGAAATAAATCAGTTCACTTCTGAGATATTTCTCAGAAATTCCCCAGGTACCTAACTCAAGGCTGTGACAGTAAATGACTGGGTTAACCAGAGTTAATGCACACGAAAATTATTTGGACTATAAAAAAAAATTGTTTGGTTTAGCATCATCAGCTGAAGTAAGCTTACTAATATAAATATTTAAGTTAAAAACAAAAATGAGCTCAAAACCATGCAGAAGCAGCCTCTTATTATGCTCTTTCCTTTAAAAATCTTCTGAAATTATTTGGAGAGAGAGAGAGATGGAAAAATGTAGCCTACATACAAAATAGATTTCATTCTGGTGGTCTCCAATGTCTTTAAAAAAGTAAGAAGAGTGAATGATTTACTGACAAGGCAGAATCACCTGGGGCCAGCTGGGTAAATCATTTTAACATTCTAGCACCACATCTAATAGGAAGCAAGCCCTAATAACAGTTTGGGGCTACTATCAACCAAAGCCCTATGCCAATCCTTTCACCTCCAGGACATTCCCATTCACCACCACCACCACCACAAACAAACAGACGAATAAATAAAAAAAAAACCCACACACAAAAAAATCCTAGAAACATGGACTCCGTCCCACTCTGGGTATTACCATCCATTTCCATTAATCCATTTCCAATCTCTTTTTGCTAACCACTTCTGGATTTATATGACTAGGTGAGGCCTCTCTCCTGATACTCCATCCAAATATCCAGTACTCGAAAGTTCTACTGAACAATACCACAGTCCCTAGGCACATGTAGTTACTCAGTTTATACTTCAATTAATTAAAATGAAAAATTCAGTTCCTCAGTTGCACTATCATATTGGACAATGCAGATGTAGAATACTTCAATCACTGTACAATGTTCTGGACAGCTCTGCTCTAAAGCAAACCCTCAACTTGTTGTTCTACAAGTATCTAGAATTGAGTACATCCAAAAATGAAACTCACCTTCCCTCCACGACTCCTCTACTTCCCATTCTCTCCTACCCCCATGTCCATCCAGTTACCAAACATTGTCATTTGCTTCTTTTTAAGACATCGTTTCTTGTTTAAATGAGTGCAACAGCCTCTTAACTGACCTTCCTTCTCCACCTGCAAACTGTGATCCTTCCAAAGGGATCTAAAATGCAGATATGCTCCTATCACAACTTAGCTTACAGCCTGTCCTCAGACTAAAGCCGAAACTCCCTGGGCTGACTTCTAAGGTTCCTCATCATTTGGCCACCACGGCTAACCTTTTCAGCCTCACCTCTTACCACTATCCTACCTCATACTCTACAGTCTTAACCAAGCTAACCTGCTCCAAATCCCCTAAATTTGCCATGTGCTCTCATCGTCAGGCATTTGCTTGTATGTTTCTTTCTGCCTGAAATAATCTTCCTCTTCCCCATCTGAGTCATACTCTTCCTGTAAGTCTCAGGTCTGACGCCATTCTTTTCAGAAAGCTTCCCTGACCTTCAAGAGACTCTTCCCATCTCCACAGGTACAACACTTGATCACTGCAGCAGGCCAACCAGTGTTTCCGGTTTAAGACTCCTCCTACAAGGGTACATTTTATTCACGCTAATCTTTCTTAAGCTTGTTATCTGTGTAATTCTTCCCTGTGATCAAAACTATCCAACAGACCTCTAGTACCTAAAGGAAAGATTCCTCTCCTTAGTCTGGCATTCTTCTGGTGGTTTCTAAGATCCTGACCAGTGTATGCCTTTTACTTCCTAGTTGCCTTCCTTCTCCTACCACAACCCCCAATCACTTCTGCCTCTCGTGGTAAAGTAGCCTTTAAAGTCCAACTGATCACATACCAACTCCCTGAAACCTGACTTTACATCCTCAATCAATGACCTCTGCTGCCTAATAGAGTCCTGAAATCTTTTGTTTTTCTCTAATTTACCAATTAATCATAAAGTTCCTTATACAGCTAATCTTTCATGTGTACGTTTCTCTTCAACTCAGTGATCTATTTCTAGAGTTCTTCAAGAGAACTTTATATGGCTCTGTCAACCCTTATTTCTATGCTTTCTTAACTTCCTAAATTTCTCATAGTTTACACCCATTGCTCACCAACCCTTCTCTCACTACTCTATTCATTGGCATCTGCTTCACAAAACCCGATCTTTTAAATAGCACCCTGATTTCCTTCTTGTTCAAACCCTTCTTTTTGTTTCCATGCTCCTGGCCTTCTCTTCTGCTTTAGATGACTGACCTTGAAGCCCCGCCTTCCCCTTTCCATATGGAAAAGGCTGTTTATGACAAGAACAAGAAGAGAAAAGAGCACATTTGCAAGCTACTGGAAAAGAGCCAGTAAAGACGAGAAAAATGGGAAGGGGATGGAAATTAAGAGCAGAGACAGAAGGATGACTCTGAGAAGAAGGAATACCTACACCTCTTTCTCTGAGATTGGTAGGAAGGAGAAGAGGATGAGTATAAATATAGATATAATCAGGGGGAGTTAGAAGGAGGCTTGTGTGAAATCATTTGCCCTCATTTTACCTGTTGGTATCTCTGGCCACATCTTCGTAGACACTCTGCACCCCAATCTCCAGCCTTGTGCAGCCATAGGTCAACATGTCACTTAAATGCCGCTTCATGCAATAATCTGGTCTGGTCTCAATTGTAATTCCAATACACTTAGTGAGGCTTCTCTCAGAATACCTGCAGAGCAAATCTAAAAGTAAGCAACCTTCCACAGCTTTAGGACATTTGCTCCCATTTGAACGACTATTTTCGCTTAGTCCTATAAGACAGTGGTTAAGAGTGTGGCCTAGTTCAAATCCTGGCTCTGCTACTTCTTAACTATGCGCACAGGAATGTTATTAACCTCTCTGTGCTTCGGTTTCATTATGTGCAGAATGAGCCTAATAGAAGCCATACCTCATAGGACTGACATGACTAAACTAGCACACAGTACTGTTACCATCATCATTATCATTCTTATCCTCCTACAGGACGCTAGTAACCATAATCTTCTCGAAAAAGCGAATGCAACTGTGGAAACTCTAGTAACCACTTTTCATATAAGTGATAAGTATCTGCCTTATTTATTTCCCACTCCATATTTTATGCCATGTTAAATAAAAGGAAAAAAAAGAAGGGGAAGGGAAGTATGTATAATGATCATAGGAATAATTTAGATAAAATGTCTTCTATATACACACACAAGTCATTCTGCCAAGCCTATTAATCTTAGCAATAATTTACAAAATTAGGCATCATTCTTCTCTTTCACTAACACTAGGTATCAAAGTAGTGAGTAATACTTTAGATTCAAGCTGCTTTAGTTAATGGCTTTACTGCTGGCTGAGAATCCAGGGAAGTAAAAGCCTTCCCAAGTGATCACTGAGCGGGCTGCTAATGTGAGCAGAGGACCTAACATTTCCGGAGGCCACTGCGCCAAGCGCTATGCTAGATACTCTGTACATATATGGAATGCTCCATCAGCTCAATGAAGCATGTCTTCTTATCTCCATTTCACAGAAGAAACTGAGGTTCAAAGAGATGAAGTACCTTGTCTAAGGACACAGAGCTCATAATATCCAAGTCAGGATTTGAAATTGGGTCCATCTGACTTTGAAATTCTTTTTTTTTTTTTTTTAAGATTTTATTTATTTATTTGACAGACAGAGATCACAAACAGGCAGAGAGGCAGGCAGAGAGAGAGAGAGAGGAGGAAGCAGGCTCCCCGCTGAGCAGAGAGCCCAATACGGGGCTCGATCCCAGGACCCTGGGATCATGACCTGAGCCGAAGGGAGAGGCTTTAACCCACTGAGCCACCCAGGCACCCCTGACTTCGAAATTCTTATTCTTCATTTCACTTTATAGCACTGCTTAGACATTTCAGCAAGGAACATCAGATTTCTCTTTTCAACTTCTCTAACATCCTAGAACCCAGTGATTCTTTTTGGTACACCCTTCTACAACTTTCTCAATTCCCTGGGAGGGTAAGGGAAACCTCTTTTTCTCCCCCCCGCCCCCTGTTTAATTTTCTTCCTTTCAAAGAAGTTCAAAGTCCTTTCTTCGAGTATAAAAATCATCAAGTTTCCAAAATTTTTAAACTATTCCTTTAGGTTCACTTCTTCATTAACTGTCAAAAGCTGACTTAATTTTAATAATAGTTATTAACAAAGTTAATCACTGAACTGGGACACTGATTCTGAAATTTTTCATTCTTGATATTCCAACTCTTTTGCACTGTTTATTACCTATAAGGTTTTATATGGGATTACCAGAGGCAACAGAACTAAAAAGTAAATAAGTGGTCCAAAGTTACTGAAAACTGAATCATAAGAGAGATAAAGTGCTCAGATATTTTTCAAATCTTGCCTAAGACAGGATATAAATCATTATGCATCTTTGAAATAAATCAGAAAGTCCCATGCCTCTCAAATAGGTGGGTACTAAGACCTGAACTAACAGAAAGAAGTATATAATGCCATGGTTAAATATAATTTTCTTTAAATATCAATTATTGTGTTTGGGGAAAACCGTATTTAAAAAATTAAAATACTCATATTATGGAGAAAGAAAATCACATGAAGATTGATTTAAAAAGAAAGGAAAGCAAGAAACTCTAAATTAGTGTATTTAAGAAAGTAAAGAAGAACATAATAGAATCAGGCATTCTAAAATTGTGCCATATATCTCCCTATTAACTGACTGTTTCAAAGCCTCTAGTTTTTCTTAAAAGAAAGCTCAGCAGCACAACAGTACCTTGGATCACTGGGAAGAAACTAGAGGACAGGCAACTGTGCAAGTGGGAATCTGTCCACAGGAAAGAGAAAATCACCAGCTAATCTTTCTATTGCCCAGATCACAAAAGGCATGCAGACACAGAGAGGAAGCTGCTGCAAGGACTGTAAGATCTCTTTCTTAGTAACTGGAATATAGTATAAGGAGAGAGACAAGCCTTATTCTCAAACAATAATTTAACTCCATTTCAAAAATGTCTTTCCTCTTAAGGGAAATGTCATTACCTTTTGCAGGGTAAGAAATGGAAAAATTAAAAAAAAAGGTTTTTAAAAGCTAACATTTTGTATTTACAAAAAGCTTTTAACGCTACCTTCTTTTCAGAATTGTATTTTCATTTGGAAAGCAATTAAGCAGAAACTCTTAATCTGAATGACAAATTAATGGGGTATTTTTCTAAAAGAACAGAGTTTAAGGTCATCCTTCCTATAGGATAACTGTATTTTTATTGGGATTTTTGTTAATGCTACATTTAGTCCTACACTCACTGAACCTACCTCTTCATTGAGCAGCAGTGTAAAGATATTAATGATTGTTCTTTAATATGCAAATATTTGCATGAAGGCTTTCAACTAGTCTAAGCAACTTCGGGGCAATTTTTAGGGCCTGCCATAACCCTCATATCATTTTAGGTAGCCATCCAATAGGATGCCTCTCTGTTAGTACCCAGTTCAATTCCCATATCTTCTGGAGGGCCATAAAATTCTTAAGTTCTTGGGCACCCAGGAAATGTGCTACACATTTTCCAACCCTGATCATAAACTTCTAAAGGCCAAGCTAGGACTCGTGCCCAGGTCTTCTAATTCCGACTCCACTGCTCTTTTCGTGCTATTACAGGGTCATCTTAAATAAGTCTGGACCCTACTGTGCAGGGCTATACTGAATCCTACATGTTTCTGTATGCCACAGTAGTGGCACCAACTACAAAAGATGCTAGCTAATATGCTCTGCAAAGCCAAATATAACTTAAGCCAATAACTTATGCTGACTTTTTTTTTTTTTTTAAGAAGGTTGGGCGGGTGGAAGTGTGGTGGGACAATACCTTCAGAGTTTGAAAGTACACAAAAACTATATGTTACCTGGTCTTCAAAACATAGCTCAAATATATTTCTCCTCCCACAACATCTTCCCAGAACCTCTCATCACTTTGTGCTCCCATTCCCAGAGCCACCTTGCCCTTAATATGAATACGGTTTGCCTTGTTATTGGTGGATGTTTGCCTGTGCATCTAGACAGGAGGCACCTTGAAGGCAGTAGGCTCGAATGTGTTTAGCAGTAACTGCTTAAAGTCTTCAGCATTAAAAACTCTACTTCAGAATAAAAAAATACAAATACAAAGAATGAATAAATAATCAAGCACAACTAAAGACACAGGTCTTTCTTTACCTTCCCACAGCAGCCTCTAGATAATTCTGCTGGTTATCTTTCCTCTTGCAAAGAATCTACCCTAGAGGATGCCTCAAACTAGACCAGGGATTCTATAGAAAGGAATAATACACTAGTTCTTGTCCCAGAGATGTTAACAATCTAGCTGCAAGAAAAAGACACAGATGAAATCAAGAACCAGTTAAGAACAAAGACCTAAAAGAGGCAGAAATATGAACATATATTATTTCTTGGTTCTATTTATAGGAGGAAAAAAGTAAACTATAAAAGTGCTATCCATTATTACTAACTCCTTGCCTAAAGGGCCCCAACAAAGGGGACACTGAAGGAAGACAGCAAACCAATGTTAAAGTCTATTAATCTTCTGGTAACTGTTTACATGATTCACTCCAGGAAGATTATAGCATCAAAGAACACTTTTCGGGGCGCCTGGGTGGCTCAGTGGGTTAAGCCTCTGCCTTTAGCTCAGGTCATGATCTAAGTGTCCTGGGATCGAGCCCCACATCTGCTCAGTGGGGAGCCTGTTCTCTCTCTCTCTCTGCCTCCCTCTCTGCCTAATTGTATGTAATCTCTCTCTCTGTGTCAAATAAATAAAATCTTAAAAAAAAAAAAAGAACACTTTTCATTGCTATCAGTTTTTTGCAGTCCTCTTTTAAAACCTCTGTCAATGATGCCTGGGTGGCCTCAGTCATTAAGTGTCCACCTTCAGCTAAAGTCATAATCCCAGGGTCCTGGGATCAAGTCTCACATCAGGCTCTCTGCTCAGCGGGAAGCCTCTTTCTCCCTCTCTCACTTCCCCTACTTATGTTCCTTCTCTTGCTGTATCTCTCTCTGAGAAATAAATAAAATCTTAAAAAACAAAAACAAAAACAACTTTTAAAACCTCTGTCATTAATAAGTCAATGTGTCTTAGTCTACTCCTGTGTGAAATCTTACTAGAGCTCAAGGCCCAAATTCCTGAAAATCCTACAGAAGCTCAACCTGCTCAAACCAAATGGCAAAGTAAATAAAAATGGTACACAGAAGAAATGTTAATTTTCATTAGTCATAATGTGAAACTCTCTTCCATATCTATAACCCCAAAATTGGCTAATTAGAACTTATAAAATTCTTGGAAAGCCAAAAATTTGCTTGAATCGCCAAATAACATCTAGGGTTAATGATGCAATTTCTCTGGAGTAGCACCACAGACCAAATTCTTTTTTTGCTACTGTCATATCTGGAAAATATATCTCAATAAAATTTTATGCTCTGTACAATGCTGTGCTGGTGATATTCTAGACTTAAAAGTGACTGAGTCGGGTGTTTGATGATTTAAAAGTAACAATTTTTTTCCCCTTTTGAGACAGTGGTCAAGTTTGCTTCCTGGACATTGGTTGTTATGTCAATGAGATCTATAAAACAAAGTTCTGCCCAACACAAACCAAAGGAAACAGAAACAAAGAGAATTCTGATTTTTAAATGAGCACAACCAATGAAAAAGTAACCTGGTGACCTTGTAGTTTAGAGACTAATAAGGGACCTTTGCTCCCTATCATGCTAGTTGACAAGGTATAAGACAGTAAGATATATATAGACAAAACAACCCATAACATTTTGGTTTTTGATTCTTTCAACAGCTGACAAGAATGCTATCAGACAGCTGAAGAACCAATAGCAATGCATTATTAATAGAAAAGAAAAAAGAGTTATTACATATTCTTTTAACACTGCATTCACATTCTACTTTAAGGACTACATATAAGGACTATAAATGCATTATAGAAAAATCACTGTCAGAAAGTGACTGCCAGATGAAAAGTAACTTCCAAATACATCTTTTAGATAAACATTCTCATTCCAACAGAAATCTTCAAACTACAGAATGTCGGAGAAAGTAGTAATTTCAGAGATAATCTAGTCCCACCTCATTTTTATAGATGAGTAAACAAAAGCACAGAACACATAACTGGCTTAAATCAGGTAATAATGTAAGATGATCACAGAATTAAGTGTGGAAACTAAGTCTTCTGATTCTTCACGCACAGTTCTTTCCACTGGGTTCATTTAATAACACTTAGTACTCTCTATCCGTAAAGCATTATGCTAGATAGAAGGGACTTTTTCTCTTAAGAAGGTTAATTTCCTATTTAGGAAGGGGCGCCTGGGTGGCTCAGACAGTTAAGTATCCAAGTCCTGATTCCAGCTCAGGTCATGATCTCAGGGTCGTGAGACTGAGCCCCGCATGAGGCTCCTCATCCACTTTGGAGTCTGCTTCAGATTCTCTCTCTCCTTTCCCTCAGCCCCTCCCATGCCCCCTGCTTAAATAAATAAATAAATAAATATCTTTAAAAAAAAAAACCTCCCCAAAAAACAAAAACTGAAACCATACAGAATAGTCTCTCTCTGACCAAAATGGCATTAAATTAGAAACTGACAACAATGAGATATCAAGAAAAACTCCATGTTTTTGGAAATCTGGAAATCAACCCATTTCTATATAATCCATGGGTCCAAATATAAAGGATTTAAAATACTTTAAGAGAATAATAATTATAATACAACATATCAAAGTTTATGGGATTCTGCCAAAGCAGTGCTTTGAGGAAAACTTAAAGGTTTAAATACTTACATCAGAAAAGAAAAAAGGTCTACAATAATGGCCAAGCCTCTATACCTTACTAAATCATAGAAAAAGAACCATGAAGCATGCCAAAGAAAGGAGAAGACAACAACAAAAAAGTAAAACAAAAATCAATGAAGTAGAGGACATAAAGTCAAAAGTCAGTTCTTTGAAAAGAACAATAAAATTGATAAACCCCTAACTAGACCAATCAAGAAAAAAAAAAGAACACAGATTATCAGTATCAGGATTGAAAGAGGGGTGATCACTAACATCCTACAGATATTAAAAGCATAAGGGAATATTATGAACAACTTAATGCCAAAAAAGTTCAACAACCTGGATGAAGTAGACAAATTCCTTGAAAAATATAACTTACCAAAATGGATACAGATAAAACAGAAAATCTGAATAGCCTTAGTTAGGAACTGACTTAATCATCTAAAACCCATCCATAAGGAAAACTTCAGCCTTGGATCATTCTACTGGTGAGTTTTTTTTTTTTGTTTTTTTTTTTTTTTTAAAGATTTTATTTATTTATTTGACAGAGAGAGATCACAAGTAGACAGAGAGGCAGGCAGGCAGAGAGAGAGAAGCAGGCTCCCTGCTGAGCAGAGAGCCCGATGTGGGACTCGATCCCAGGACCCTGAGATCATGACCTGAGCCGAAGGCAGCGGCTTAACCCACTGAGCCACCCAGGCGCCCTCTACTGGTGAGTTTTAACAAACACTTATGGAAGAAAAAACATTGATTTTACATGAACTTTCAGAAAACAGAGGAGGACACACTTCCTAACATGTTTAATGGGGCCAGCATAATAACACTAACACCAAAACCTAACAAAAAAAATTACAAAAAAGGAGATTACAAACCACCACTGTTCATGAACATATATACAAATCCTTTCCAAAGTATTAACAAGATGATATATAAAAAGGATAACACATTATGATCAAATAGGGTTTATCCTAGGAATGCAAGGTTAGTTTAAAATTAAAAAAAAAGTAATCTACCTGATAAAAATAAAGTAGGAAAAATATGTGATCATCTGAACAGATATAGAGAAGTCATCAGACAAATGAATTAATGATAAAACCTCTCAGCAAACAACTTCATTCTAATAAAAGTGCCTACAAAAAAACCCTCAAGTAACATTGCAGTTAATATTGAAATATTAAATGTTTCCCCTGGTTACTGGGCATAAGAAAACAAAGTCCACTTTCACCACTTATATTTAACACTGTCTTAATGTCCTAGCCATTACAACAAAGCAAGATAAAGGATGCAAATCCAAAAAGAAAAATTAAAGCCTACTGTACTTGCAAATTAAGTGATTGCTTACGAAAAAAATCTTAGCAAATTTACAAAAACAGCTTTTAGAACTAAGTAGTGAATTTATTAAGGTAATATGATACTAGGTTAATATACAAAAATCAATGATATATCTATATACTATCTGTAAACAATCTGAAAATGAAATTTTTAAGAAGTTCAATTTCTGTAGCATGAACAGACACAAAAATATTTTGGAGTAAATTTAACAAAAGTCTAATAAGATCTCTACACTGGAGACTTCTACAAGGAATTAAAGAAGATCTAAGTAAATGAAGAGACAGACTATGTTCATTGATTAGAAGACTCAATATTATTGTCAATTTTCTCCAAATTGTTTTATAGTTTTAACACAACCCCAATCCCAACACACTTTTTAGTAGAAATTGATAAGGTGATTCTAAACTTTATATAAAAATGCAAAGGAACTAGAATATGCAAGACAATCTTGAAAAACAATGACAAAGATGACTCAAACTACTTGTCTTCAAGATATACTATGAAGCTACCATGATCAGACAGTATGTTACTGGCATAAGAACTAAAAAATGGATCAATGGGACAGAACAGAGCCCAGTTCCACATTTATAGCCCATCAGTTTTTGACAAAGCCACCAATATAATCTAAATGGGAAAGTTTTTATGGGAGAAATGGGGAAGTTTTTTTAAAAAGTAATGTTGAAACAAAAAAATGGGGACGTTTTTAAAGAAGTAATGTTGAAACATTTAGATGTCTATCTATAAGGGAAAAAAGAAACTTTGACTTACTTCACACTACATATAAAAATTAATTCAAGATGGATCACAAGCCTGAACAGGCAAGCTAAATATAAAAACCTAAAACGAGAAATAGAAGAAAACACAGGAGAGTATCTTCTTGTCTTGGGAGTAAGCCCAGGTTTAATAGAGACAATACAAAAGCAGTAACTATTAAAGCAAAAAAACTGCTAAATTAGACCTCATCAAAATAAAAACTTCAGCTTAAAGTTAATCTTAATATAATGAATACTCAAGCCACAGACTGGGTTTTCGCATTTGTAAAATACAGCTCTAGCAAAGGACTGGTATCCAGGATTTGTAACAGTCCAATAAAAAATGGGCAAAAGATTTTGACACCTCACAAAGGAAATATACACAGAAAGCATAAGCACATGATAAAGTGCTCATTGTTATTAGTCATCAGAAAAATGCAAATTAAAGCCACAATGAGAAACCATTACACACCTACTAGAATGGCTAAAATTAAAAAGACTTGACACCACCATATGCTGGTGAGGATGTGGAAAAACCAAATACTCATACATCACCGGTCAGAGTACAAATGGTACAACTACTTTGGAAAAATGTCTGGCAGTTTCTTAAAAAATTAAACACAGATGTAGCAATTCTACTTCTGGCTTACCCAACAGAAATAAATGCAATATTCACAGTAAGACTTGTATGAGTATGTTCATTGAAGTTTTATCATAATAACTGCAAACTGGAAATAGCCCAGGTGTCCACTGATAGAATGGATAAGCTGTGGTCATGCATACAATGGAATACTGCTCAGCGCAACCACTGAAATACCCAACAACACTGATGAATCTGCAAATATTAAGCTCAGTGAAAGAAGCCTTATACAAAACAGTATATGGCTGTATGGAAGGGGGAAAAAGGGGGAATAATGGTTGCCTTTGGGAGATACAGGTGAGAATTTACTCGGAAGGGGAACGAGGAAGCTTTCTGGGATGACGGTTATGTTCTATATCATGACAGCGTTTTGATGCACGGCTATATATGTTTATTAGAACTCATCAAATGATACACTTAAGATCTTTGCACTTCACTGTATGTAAATTTACTTCAAAAGAAAACACAGTGGACTATATTTGGAAAGAAGTGTACTGAAGCCTGCAACGTGTTTTGAAATACATAAAAAAAAGAGGGATCCATGGATGGGTAGAAAAATGGATAGCTGGATAAGTATGTAATAAAGGAAGTACTGCAGAATCCAGGTGACAAGCATGTAGTGCTCACTGAAAAATTCTGTATTTTGGAAGAAATACTGCAGCTAATATGACTGAGATCGTATTTTAGGTTGGACTGCCAAAGTTAAGGATCCTGGTCACCATCCATGAAAATCTGGTTGATCAAGGGAGGAAGCAAAAGAGGTCAATATATAAAGTGAGGGGTGAGGAATATATTAAAGCCAAAGCTCAGAAATGCAAGAAGTCTGAAGTGTGCCAGAAATAATGCCCAGGGCAGCAAGGAAGAAAATAATCACTTTCAAGCCCTCTGAGGTTGCTTTTGCTTTCTTCCTAACTTCTGCAAATCTACGAAACTGTCTTCTAGGCCTGCTACCCAGCATTATCTAGCACACCAGCTTTTCCAAGACACATAAGGACACAGCTGGAGGATTTAAAGTCATTGATGAGGGGCAAAAAGAGGAAGAAACGGAAATGAATTAAAAATTCCACTGGGAGAAGGTATGACTCACCCACTTCTTGATGGGTAACCACCCTTTGAAATTGCATCTTTTAAAAACAGCCAAAAAGCATTAAAGATTGAATGTAAAACTGCTGCTGGGCAGGACTGATTAAAAAGGAATAAAACTATTTTAAAAGGTTATTCTGAGTTATTTGGCAATATGTGCATTCCAGTGAATGGGTGACTCAGATCCTACTGCCGGTCCTTTTCATCTCCAAGCTATGATTTTTAGAGGACAACAGTCACCAGGAGTTGTTGCTCTCTGGAGACAACTGGAGTTTCAGTCTAGCTGATAGAAATGAGTGATTAACACTTTGCTTGATTTAATGCACCTTGACAGAAACTACACCTGCTTTGTCCTTGAACTCTTTTACTCAGCTTTCCAATTTTTCTATTGCAAGGATAGAACATACTTTTTGCTACTAACTTGCTGTAAATAGAAACCAGGTTCACTCTGGGGGGCTTTTCCTTACCTTAACTTTTAATCTTTTAAGTAAAAAACAAAATTTTGATCAGGCTTAAACATGGCTTAACTTTGATCAGGTTAGACACTGGATAACAAAGGAGGGTAACATGAGGTAACTGCAATTTGAATGAAGACTTTTATCCTTAAACATTATTATGGATTCATCTGTCACTATGTAATTTTTAACTTAATTTGAAATTAAGCTTTTAAACTAAAACCTCTGCTGTGCTAATTAAAATCAGTATTGCGTATTTGTATTCAGCAATAATAAACTAATAGCAACAAACATTAAAATAAGCATGAAGCTCATTACTTAACGTCTGGGAAAGGTCAGCCACACTGGGTAACCCAGCCAGTCTTCATAAATACCCTTAGTGCAAGAGAACATAGAAAACGGAGAGGTAAAGAGCTCATCCAAAAATTTTTGAAGAAAACACATTATGTCCAAAACACATCATCTCTGGGCTGCTCTTTATTTCACAAAATGTTAACATTTGAAAATGGTCTTCTAGGTCTCTAGTTCTATAGCACAATCCAGACTGCTATTTCTTTAAACTATATAACATTTTCTGAAAAACTAATGCCATCTTTAAGTATGGTAGCAAAAATGTAGTAGTAGCAAAAAATTTACCTCAACAAAATAAACAAGGTACCACAAATCAGCTTTTTCCAGATTATCTCATAAAAGTATAGAGACCAAGAGAAAGAACAAAACATGTCAAATGTAGGTTGCCATGATTCAGTGTAACATTCATGGATGGTTTTATGGCTCCCAGATTGTACTTTTATTACTTCCCAAGAGCTGTTCATGAGATTTGTTGCAATGAAGACTCAAATCATATATAAATTTTCATCTGAAAGTAAAGTGTTTGTTGCCCTCTTGAGGCAAATTCAAGAACAGAAATAAAACAACGTTGGCTTGGCCTAGTCCATTATAGAAAGAGGCTTCCTTCTCCAAAGGGCTTTTTCTACAAACCTATCATGCTCTGAAGCTGGATAGTTACAATATAAACTCTATTTTTACACCAATAACAGACAACTTATGAAAGGCACTAGAACATTTCTGCAAAAATAAAGCTAAAACTTCATACTAAGAATAAAGCAAAAATTTTAAAGTTTCAATTGATAAAAATGTCAAACTAGCTGCATCCTAAAAATTAATGATGCAGATCTTCAGTCAACTTAGCTCATATGACCCAGGGGACTCAAACTATAGACTACGAAAAGCTTTGTGGCAAACTTTTATGGAGGTTAGGAGGGTGGGGCAAGTCCAAGACAGTCTACTCAGTTCCACTTAGCAAATACGGTCTTCAACACGAGAAGAGCTGCACTGAGAAAAGAGTGTGTAATATCTAAGTGCGGATAGAAAAATTCAATGGTCTTGACAGATTATCCTGTTACAGAATTCTCAGAGTTAAATGAATTTTAGTAATTCTGAAGTACAGTTGCCATTTCAAGGTCATGGGGCTTTGAACTAATTAATGTTGCTTCCTCTCAAATTACATTTTATTCTAAGCTATCACCTGATTTTCAGTATTAAGAAGAATGGGTTGGACTACATTATTCCTCTAAAGTTTCAAAGATTTCAGTGTTTTACTAAGCATGACTTATATTTATGAATGATCAAGATTTCAAATAAGCAGTAAAAATATGGTTATCATCTCATCTTCCTACTAAAGATTCTGTAGGAGGAAGAGATCACACCCAGCTGTTATTAAAAGTCTAGATTCATGGACATAGAATTAACCCATCACATTCTCTAGAACCAATCAAACAAAGTAGGTTCCTCACACACTCTCCCAGTTGCTGAACTCTTTATACAAATCTCGAGATACCCTTGATAGTTAAGGGGACAGGGAAAGTAGAAAGAACACAAAAAGTGTCCCTAATCTAAGAGGTTGCCCTACCTGTCGTTAGCTGTCAGTATTTCACCTACAGACTGATTATTCATTCAAAATGTATTCACACATTTACAAAATGTATTCACACATTTACTTATGGCTACTACGTGCCAAGAACCATTTTATTTATAATACCCTTAGGTTCATTCAAACTTTGGCTGCACTTACTACTCTACAAAAAATTCTCTAAGAGGGGCACTATTTGAACAACTTTGTCCTTACCTATGTGACCCTCCCTCCCCAATATAAAAGAGAAGCCAGAAAAAAAGCCTGAACACAGGAAGAGCAGTATTAAAAAAACTCCAGAGAGATCCTATTTCTTCCAATATTTTGAAGTTCTAATGATGTACACACATGTGTGCTCATATACACATAGACACACACACTTTCATTGTATGAATTTTTGTATCTAGCACAGTTTCTTGCATTAGAGCAAAGCTCAGGCTCTGAAAGCAAAGCTGCCTGGTTTCACAGCCCCACTTGGCCACCAACTACCTGTGTAATTTTGACAAGTTGCTTAATCTCTGTACCTTAGTTTTCTTACCTGTAAAACAGGGGTAGTTTACATACATAACTCAGGGTGCCTGGGTGGCTCAGTTGGTTAAGTGCCTGCCTTTAGCTCAGGTCATGATCCATGGGTCCTGGCATCTGGCTCCCTGCTCAGCGGGGAGCCTGCTTCTCCCACTCCCTCTGCCCTGCCCCCTGATTGTGCTCTCTCGTGCTCTCTCTCTCTCAAATAGGTAAATAAAATCTTTAAAAACAAATAAATACTTAATTCAAAGGTTTACTGTAAGTTTTAAAAAAATGAATATTTACCACAATGCCCAGCACATGATATACAAACATGAATGTCCTCCTTTATCCCCATCTCCCATGTCCCTTCCTCCTCAGCTCTAATGCCCAGAATAACCATCAATCATCACTCTACTATCTCTTCCATGCATTTACATTTTCTAAGCATTTACACACATGTCCCTGCATTTACATTTATGTGCAGGTACACAAAACTGATGGGATCCATACTGTAAGAACTGACTCTAAAAATTGCTTTTTCACATAGTATATATACCTCAGAGACTGATAACTTTACCATATTAGGTGATCTTATCTGTCTGCATGGCTACAAATGCCATGTATAGGTTGATAACCCCCAATTTTGCATTGCCAGCCTAGATGTCTCTTGTATATTCTACCCAAATCTCCACTTGAATGTACCTTAGATATTTCAAATTTAACATATCCAAAGTAAAATTCTTGGTTTTCTCCCACATACCTGCTCTTCTCTCTGTCTTTTTCATCTCAGCATATGGTGCCACCCATCAACCATTTCCTATAACCAAAAGTTGGGTATCATGCTTGATTCTTTCCTCTTTCTTACCCCCAACCCAACCCAAAGTCCTGTCATTTGCAGCAATAAAACAGAGTTCTAATCCATCCTCTCTTCTCCATCATTGCTGCCACCACCCTCAAGTGAGCTATGATGGACATAATAGTCTTCTATCTGGCTTCTCACTTTTACTCTTGTAATCCTCCAATCCATAACCCAGACAATAGACAGAATGACCTTCTCATCAACCTGAATGTGTCACTCTCCTGCTTAAAACCACCTACTTTCTACTGAGTTTCAAATAAAATTTTGGCTCCTCAAAAGCATTATATTCTCTGGCCTGTACGTACTTAACTCTGCAAGCTTACCTCATGATATTCTCTCCTTTGTTCACTGGAGTCTAGTCACAGTGGCCTCCTCTCTGTTCCTAGAAGACCCCAAGATCTTCCCCATTTCAGTGATTTTTGTCTTATTTTTTCTGCTCTTGGCCTAATTATTCCTTATACACTGGGTCTCAGCTTAAATACGACCATGTTGTCCAGAGAATAATCTTTTTCTTTATCATAGTAGTCTATTTCTACCATAGCATTCCTGTTTATTTGTTGAACTAGTAGAAATAGCACCTCAAGAGTGAGGACAACATCCTTATTCCTAGTGCCGAAAGCAGTGCACAACACCTAGTGGGCCTTCCATAAACACTGAGTAAATAAGAGGGAATAGCATACAGTAATTAACGAGGTTTTCCTGAAACTTCTGAAAATAAAACCTACTTTAAAACCTACTTTTTAAATAACTATATATAAAACTTATTATTCTTCTTGCTTAAAAACGGAGATATGAGATATCAAAAGAATGTATAATTAATTCTCTTTTGCTTTATCAACTACAATGAATAAATCATTCATGAACAGAAATTATTTAGTAGTTATTAATAAATTATTAAATAATAATCACTTGTTTCATTGATTTCATGGCAGCCAGATGTTTTACATAAAGTGTACCCTTAGTGCTCTTTTTGAGTGGTTTAAAGACTCAACTAGTTTAGTTTTAGTTTAGTAGTTTAGACCAGCCTATGGTTGAAAAACCTTCAGTGATTTTATGGATCGTTCTTTCTCAGAGGATACTAATGTCAGTGAACCATATGCACTTATTTAAAAAATTAATTTTTTCAATGAAAACAGTCCTTTCCCACAAACAGACATAACTATGGGAACTAGGAATGTGTAAGGTGATGGATGCTAATTAAGCTGACTGTGGTGGCCATCTCACAATATATGTAAGTCTTTATGCTGTACACCATAAATTTTACAATGCTGCACATCAATTGTATCTCAATAAACTAGAAAAAATGTATTTTAATTATAATCCATCAAAAATATGCAAATAAAATGAACAAAATCTACCACTCCACCCCCGCACCACCAAAAAAGAACTAGGAACATAGATGTAGAGCAGAAGGAATTCTCAAAGGCTGCGGCTAGGAGGATAAGCTGATAACCACTCTGGAGAATATGGTAAAATAAGGATTTCTTACTTGACTGCCTCGTAAATATTGTTGGAGGTATGTCCTGATAAGGCGTCATGTAAATTTCGAATAAAATAATCTCTGTATTCTTCTGGAAGGGCCATAAATGTTCCACCCATCACAATAAACTCTACTTTATCCACACTGTGACCAAGTTGTTTTAACTGAAAAACATATAAATTCATCAGCATTAGACATAGTCAACTACCCTAAGAAGGCACTGCGAATTTCTAATTTTATTTTGTAGCATCTTCATCAGTATAGTTTAAAAATGAAAAGCAATTTAACATATTTAGCAAATTCTGTGGATTAAAAAAATAGACTCTGGAGTCTGAAAGGAAAAAAATTATAGTTCATGGAGGGAAAGGGAGAATTAGAAAGAAGCTTAACATCAATACATACGTGGGAATTTAAAAACATGGAGAATATAAACTAGAAAGCAGGAAGGGCAAATATAATAATACAATACAATATGCAATATAATAAATATTTATTGATTATGTATTTTTATGTCAGAATTTGCAGTAAGCCTTGGGGACAAAAAAGATGACTATATGCAACATAATCAAGACTTGATGCCAATGGAAGAAAAAGAACATTACATTACAAAGAAAAATTAAGAAGGCAATTTTAAATCAAAACTTTGAAGTTTTAAATCAGTTGTGAAGATTATGAGCACAGGTGGCATTGCTCTCTGGAAGAAAAAAGGAAAATAAAAGTCTGATAAAATATGAAATAGTATCTCTCTCTAGGGGAGAGAATAGTACAGATTTTTCATTTTGTCAAACATAACAAGCCAAGATTCTAAATTTTAAAAACAGGTATTTAAATTTCTTAGGTTCCTCAAAAAATTAAAAATAGGAAATCAGTATGAGTAATATACTAGGTAGGTACGCAAAGAAAAACAAAAACACAAATTCGGAAAGATATATTCACTCCTCTATTTAAACTGCAGCATTATTTACAATAGCCAAGATGAAAGCAATCCAAGAGTCCACTGATAGACAAAGGGATGAAGAAGATGTGGTATATATATATACAATGGAATATAAATCAGCCATAAAAAAGAATGAGCTCTTGTCATTTACAAAAACATGGAGGGAACTAGAGGGTATTTTGCTAAGGAGAATAAGTCAGATAGAGGAAAAACAAATGCCATATGATTTCATTTATATGTGAAATCTGAAAAACAAAAACAGATAAACAAAAAGCAGAAAGAGCCATAAATGCAGAGAACACACTGATGGTTGCCAGAGAGTAAGTGGGTGAAGGGATGGAAAAAATGGCTGAAAGGCGGTAGGAGATACAGGCTTCCAGTTACAGAATGAATAAGTCACGGGGATAAAAAGTACAGCATAGAAAATATAGTCAATGATACCGTAACAGCACTGTAGGGTGAGTGATGGTAGCTACACTTGTGGTGAGCACAGCATAACAAATAGACATGTTTAACCACCAGGCAGGATGCCTGAAACTAATGTAATATTGTGTGTCAACTACACTTCAATTAAAAAAAAAATTCTTGCCATATTTTAGGCTTGAGAAAAACTGGGTCAAGGGGACTACCAAATTATGAACTCAAATTAATGCACTGTGTAAAGGATGTCTACACTTAATATGGACAAAAAGGCACCTTCTAAAATGTTTGTTTCTGAAAATGGCAAGTAACAATTTATGCATATGAATATATGTATATAAATATTCACATATACATAGGCATGCACACGCAAATATGTATTTGAGTGTGTATGTAAGTTGTGTACACACACACACACACACACGCGCGCACATAAAGAAAGCTTTCTATCTGTGATTGTTTACAAGGGATACACAACAAAATCATTCTAGTAGCTTTTTCAAAATATCTTGCCAGAACCGTAAACTACACTTAATTGAACTCTAGAGGTGAAATGCTGGCATATGTTTTGGAAAAGATACTCAGGTGATTCTAGTGTATTTACAGTTAAGAAAAGAATCACTGCTTACAGTAGTTTCTTTTCCTTTTTTTTTTTAAATTTAATTTTATTTTTTTCCAGTGTTCCAAAATTCATTGTTTATGTTCTACAGTAGTTTCCAAATCTTTTAAAACCCATTCCTTTTCCAAAAAGCATAAAAATTTCATATGCTATTGAAACATTTTAAATGAATTAAATGCCATGGTTAAAAAAGAAACTGAAGCAACGGTCAGCTTAGAAGATGCTTTTCTAAACTATGTAGGTTCCACCCAGGCAGGGGTCCTTTCCTATAGCTGACAATCGTGATGAACATGTGCTTGGGTGACAGTGAAGTGAAAAATCTGAACTGGCTGGCATTCACTAATACTAGTTAAACAAACACAGAAATGACTTAAGGACATGGATGTACTACTTTCCATTGGAGATTTTGTAGTTGCCCTACCAGACGTCACTGTAAAAATTAGTGGTCACACTTTTTTAAGTTGGATAAGTTCAAAATAGAATTATAAAAGAGAAAAACTACATTAACATTTAGTTTTCCCAAAGAGAGCAAGGCTGTTGACACAGGACTTGTTTTTAATTGGTTATATTGGAGTATAATTTACATACAATAAAATCAATTATTTTTTAAGTGTACAACCACATGAGTTTGGTTACGTGTTTAGAGTTATGTAATTACCACCACAGTCATTATACAGAACAATTTCACAACTCCCAGAAGTTCCTCGTACCCTTTTGCAGTCAATTCTCTATTCCCACCCTGGCAAACCAGGCACGATACTTTTTATGTGGCATATGGAAGCAAATATTCAATCCATCCCCCTGCTGTCTAAGGACTTTCACACATCTACATCTGTATATTTCGTCTGGTAAATGAGTTTGTACAAGTTGAAAGAAATTTAGAGAATATAAAACCTTAAAGCAATAATAGAGTCACGAAAGGAAGTAGCGTTTCTGACTTTGCTGGGTATTGCAAACTAGTCTCCCTCTTTTAGATGGATACTTAAACTTACCAAGGGGAAAGACACTCTTTTAGTTATTTCAGGTTCAACTCAAATCAAACAATAATACCTTCAGTGTACAAAAACTGAATTTAAAAATGCTTTTTAAAAACTTACCTGTTCTATTCGGTGTCTTGTCTGTAGATAAGGGTCATATCTAGCGCGGATAGCTCGCATGGAGGTTGGCTAAGAAAAAAAGAGAAAAATCTCCTGCTGGGCCCACATTCAATAAAAATAATAAGTAGTTTCAAAAGGACTGTATTAAAAATAAACTTCTTTTGTGCTCCTTCCTTTTTCAGTCTTGTTAGGGATCAAAATGATGTTCTGAATAGCATCTGGCTAGTTCCTACCCCACTGTCTTAAGTATCTGACCAGCAGGGCATCTCCTTGAATCATATTTATCTTTGTGTAAACACTTATGAAACCTCCAGGGTCACTTTCTGCTAGAGCAGAAAGGGGTGGCTAGGGGACAGAAATGAGAGGGAGCTTTTTCACTGAATAATTCCTTTTGTATTTTTAACAATTTGAACAATGGAAAACAAGTAAAAAGTGAAATCCCATATATAAGAAAACGTCCAGTGGTTTGCTGGCTGCTGACCTCTTCTGCAGAGACTCACTGCTTCAAAAGCCTGCTTGCTGTTCTCCTGCTTGCACCCTGTCCTTACTCTACCTTACCCACACAGCATCAAATGATCTTTTTAAAACCTTACACTGGAACAGACCATCCCTCTGCCTCCAACCATAATGGCTTCTCATGACATCTATAATAAAATCCAAACTCTATGAGCAGCTTACAAACTCCCTATGTCATCTGTCTTTCCAATCTCATTCTTCCCCTTACCCATAAGTCCTGGTATACCCCACTGTCATTCCTGCTACAGCTCCTTGTTCTAGCTATCCTTTCCACTGGGAACATTCTCTCCTGTTATTCCTGCATGGCTCCTTCATGTCATTCAGGACTCAGTCCAAATATCATCTCCTTAGACAGTCACTTGCCAGCCACCAAGGCTAAAGTACCTACTCAGCTTCTACAGATCTAACTCTATTTTACTTCTTGGCTTAGCATTTACTAGTACGTGATATTTTCTTCTTTCTTCTCTATCTCCATTAGAATGTAAATTCTGTAAGATCACGGACCTTGTCCATTTTTCACTGCTGTAGAGGCAGTATAACGTGGTGGTGAGGAACAAAGAATTCAAAACCTGGCTCTGTCACACTTAGCAGTGTGTCTCTGGGCCAGATGTTTAGGACTTCTAAGCCTATTTCCTCATTCATAAAACCAGGAGAGTAACAGTATCTACCTTCAAGATGCTGCTATATGGTTTAAAGTTGTAAAGCACTTGGAATAGTTGACATATATAACAAGTGCTTATATAAGTATTTTTCTAGTGACTAGAGCAGTATATGTAGATAGTCAGCAAATATTTGATGAATGAACAACTTCTATCTTCAGGAGAAAAATAAAAAATTAAAAAATTTAAGAAAGCCAGTACTTCTATGAGCACACTATAGGTCAAAGTACAATGTTACACTTCTTCAGGACGACTTCACATCACTTTACCTCATATCCAGTATAAGACTGGGTTGAATATTCAAAATCTGAATCAGGTCCACCAGGGCAGTATCTGCCAATACAACCAAAGAAGGATGTCAGATACAAAACTCAGTCCAACAGTCTAGATCAAGTATCTGCAGTCTCCATAAAATCCCGAGAGCAAACAAACTTCGTTTTCATATCCTAATAGAAGAGTCTATCTTTGCAGTATCTACAATTAATTTATTTTCTATGAACAAGTAAACACAGGAAACATATAAGGAACATTATATGTCTACATTATTGTAGTCATTTTCAGAATGTTGCAGTCACTGTTATTTTACAGGTTTACGCTTTTAGGGACAAGTAAGAGGATTTAAGTTTTCCTAGGTTTGGAATGATACTCACAGTGCTCTCGGTAACTACGCTTAGGAAAACCTTTCTCTCATTTAATCTTCCTACCCAGAATCATGCATATTCTTCTGCTATTTTTCCAATTATCTAAAATTAAGATGTTTAAAGGTTATTTATAGGGATAATTTTGTAATGATACTTTTCTGATGCAAACTCATTTTAAATTTCTGACATTTAGAATTTAGGCGGCTCATATTTCCATGTTTCATTTATTAAGTTGAAAGACTGTCTGTCACTCTTGAGTTCTAGAACTTATGTATTTTTTTGTTTATTGCAATATATTAAAATCTTTGTATGTTTCATTTTTAAAGCAGTGAAACATCCTATCAATGGCTGCTTGTTTCAAAGAACTAACTTATGAATCTACTGAACCAAAGTTTTAAATATTAACCAGCATACACTGATTAAGATTCTAGGGGATTAACTAATTCATTTAAAGTACACATGCACACAAGTTATGAAAAGCATCCACACTTACACACATATATTTCCTGTAAAACTGATATGTGGGCATCTGTGGGGTTTGCACATCACAGCCACAACAGCAATCTACAAAAAAAAAAAAAAAAAAAAAAAAAATTTAATAAAAAAATTACCATGGAATAATGAATATAAAATCCTGGAAAGTGGTTATCTCACAGAAGGAGGGAAATGAATGCAATCAGGAAATGGTACATAAGGTAAAATACAAAAAAAGAAAATGGCTCAAAAGGGGCTTCAGTGTATTTGTAATGCTGTATTTCTTAAGCTGAGCAGTGGGTGTAAGGGTGACCTCTTTTCAGTGTTTTAAATCTCTAAAATACACAAATGCACTTATATACTAGCTTGGATTATATTTTACCTATAAATTAAGTGAAAAATAAGGAATTAATACTTTTCAAAGTCAAAGTGATTCCATTCTCTTACTCTCTTTATTTTACTAAAATAGCCTATAAGAAAAAATTACTTTATGCAATAAAGATATAAAATTATATTTAGGCCTAATCTTTAATTCAACCTCCTCATGGAAATATTGGACCTCAATATTTAGAGCACAGTATTAAGCTAGGAGCTATACTTCAGAGTGTGTGCAAAATATTCTCAGAGGGGTCTGTCAGAGCCTTCCTGATCGGAGGACAGTATGTGCCTCAGAAAGGGGGTGATGACAGAGATAAAAGTATGGTTACATACGTGGGGAACTGGCCAAATAAGGGTATAGACTAAGGTGAATGCAAGCCAGGTTTCTTAGTATTGGAGAAGGAAGTTATAAATATGAAAAGGGAGAGAACTTGGGTGTAACAGAAGGTATTGCTGTGAACTCACAGTTTTCAATAAGTATACTCATATACAAATAAATATAAATGTAAATGTGTTATGTATATGTGTGTCCACATATGTATGTATGTATACATACATATTTCCTAGCTTGGTTCACTGACATGGGCTAGGAGCAGCAACACCCTAATATCATTGAGTGTTTTAGCACTCAGATCTTGGTTTCTAAATACCCTTCTCCACTGAAAAAAAACCAGTGTTCTGTGGAGAAACAGGTGATTCCAGACATGGAGCAAAGAAAGGACAAGATGAACCTGGAACATTTTATTAGGACAGAAAGCTAGAAACTGCTCGAAAAATGATGGGGACATTTTAGAAAGACACAGAAACCAGCCTGAAGGCTCTCACTGGTCAAATCAGGGATCATCTGTAGTCAAAATAAATAATAACAGTAACAGATTATAACCATCAAACTGGAAATCATTAACCCATTCATACAAATAAATGAATAAGTAAACTGAAAATGTGATAAGGAATTCAAGGTACATCACCGCACAAAGCTTCTTAATTACAAAATGGAAAAGATTAACTTTACAGAGGAGAAGCCTGGGAGATGCTACCTTGCTCAAAATGAACAATATTGGAAAGAAGAATAAAGATGAAGGTATCACGCTCCCTGATTTCAAACTATACTATGCAATATGATATTGGCATAAAAACAGACAAATAGATCAACAGAACAGTCCAGAAATAAACCCCTCATATATGATCAGTTAATTTACAACAAAGGAACCAAGAATATACAAGTGGGGGAAAGGACAGTCTTCTCAATAAATGGTGCTGGGAAAACGGTACACCCACATGCAAAAGAACAAAACTAGACCACTATCTTATATAATACGCAAAAAATTAACTCAAGATGGATTAAAGACTTGAATGTTAAGACCCGAAACCATAAAACTCCTAGAAAAAAAACACAGGCAGAAGTTCCCTGACATTGGTCTGGGTGCTGAAGTTTTGGAACTGACTCCAAAAGCAAAAACAAGTAAGTGGGACTACATCAAACTACAAAGGTTCTGCACAGCAAAGTAAACCATCAACAAAAGGAAAAAGCAACCTACTGACTGGGAGAAAATATTTGTAAATCATATATTCAATAAGGGGTTAATATCCAAAATACACTACAAACTCAGCTCAATAGCAAAACTACATATGATTAAATAATGAGCAGAGGACTTGAACATTTTCCGGAAGACATACAGATGACTAGCAGACACATGAAAAGATGTTCAATATCAATAATTATCAGGGAAATGCACATTAAAACCATGAGATATTACCTGTTAGAATAGCAACCTAAAATGAAATACTACCACACACCTATACGAATGGCCAAAACCCAGAACATGGATAATACCAAATGCTAGCAAGCATGTGGAGCAACAGAAATTCTCACTTTTGGTAAAATACAAAATGGTACAGCCGCCTGGATGACAGTTTGGCAATTTCACAAAGGTTTAGCTTTATGGATTATGATATAATCCAGCAATCATGCTCCTAGGTATTTACCCAAATGAGTTGAAAACTTAGGTGTACATAAAACCCTTCAAACAATGTTTATAGCAGCTCTGTTTATAATTGCCAAAAACTGGAAGCAACCCAGATGCCCTTCAATAGGTGAAGGGATAAACTGTGGTACATTCAGACAATGGAATATTATTCAGTTCTAAAAACAAATGAGCTGCACCAAGCCACTAAAAAGATGTGGCGAACCTTAAATGCATATTGCTAAGTGAAAGAAGCCAATCTGAAAAGGCTACATACTGTTTGATTCTAACTACATCTTTCTGAAAAAGGTAAAACTACAGAGACAGTAAATAGATCAGTTTGCTAGAAGTTTGGAGCAAAGGAAAGGATGAATAGAGGAGTTTTAGGGAAGGGAAACTAATCCTCATGATCCTGAAATGGTGGACACATGACATTACGCATTGGTAAAACCCACAATAGAGGGGCACCTGGGTGGCTCAGTGGGTTAAAGCCTCTGCCTTCGGCTCAGGTCATGATCCCAGGGTTCTGGAATTGAGCCCCACATCGGGCTCTCTGCTCTGTGGGGAGCCTGTCTCCTCCTCTCTCTCTGCCTGCCTCTCTGCCTACTTGTGATCTCTGTCAAATAAATAAATAAAATCTTAAAAAAAAAAAAAACCCCACAATACACACTACTGTGAGTGACCCCCAATATAAACTATAAGCTTCACTTAATAATAATGTAGCAATACTGGTTCATCGATTTTAACAAATGTGCCAAACCAATGCCAAGGGCAACCTGGGCAGGAAGGAAAGGAAGTATAGGAAAACCCTGTGTGCTTTCTGCTCAATTTTTAGGTAAACCTAAAACTGCTCTGTTAAAAACAGGAAAAAAACCAAAAACGTAACAACAAAGCACCACCAGGGTAACAGCAGGAATAAAAGCACGAAGATCGGGATGCCTGGCTGACTCGGTGGATTAAACGTCTGCCTTCGGCTCAGGTCATGATCCCAAGGTCCTGGAATTGAGTCCCTCAACAGGGAGCCTGCTTTTCCCACTGCCTCTGTTTCTCTCTCTCATGAATACATAAACAAAATCTTAAAAAAAAAAAAAGGCATGAAGATCAGGATGCATAGCAGATAGGGAATAACAATCACCTGTGTATGTACTTCTGGTATTTTTGTATTTTTAATTTTTTTAAAGTTTTTATTTTGATTCCAGTTAGTTAACATTCAGCATTGTATTACACATTTCAGGTGTACAATACAGTGATTAACAATTAACAATTCCATATATCACCTGGTGCTCATCACAAGAAATGCATTCCTTAATCTCATTACCTATTTAACCCATCCCACTAAACCCCTCCTCTCTGGTAACCCTCAGTTTGTACTATATACTTCATGGCAGTTTCCTAATTTCTCTTTTTTTCCCTTTGCTCATTTATTTTGTTTCTCAAATTCCACACATGAGAGGAATCATATGGTATTTGTCTTCTTCTGACTGCCTCATTTCACTTAGCATATCTCTAACTCCATCTATGTCATTGCAAATGGCAAGATTTCATTCTTTTTAATGACTGAATAATATTCCATCATATATCTATATCTATATATCTCACAACTCCTTTATCCATCCATGAATCAATGGATACTTGGGACTGCTTCCATAATTTGGCCATTGTAAATAATTCCACAATAAATATAGGGGTGCATGTTCCCCTCTGAGTTACTGTTTTTGTATTTTTTGGGTAAATACCGGTAGTGTGATTACTGGTTTGTAGTGTAGTTCTACTTTTAAATTTTTGAGGAACCTTCATGCTATTTTCCACAGTGGCTACACCAGTTTGCATTCCTACCAGCAGTACAAGAGCGTTCCTTTTTCTCCACATCCTTGTCAACACCTACTATAACTTGTGTTGCCACTTTTAGCCATTCTGACAAATGTGAGGAGATAAATCATTGTGGTTTTGATTTGCCTATCTCTGATGGTAAGTCATTATGAGCATCTTTTCATGTCTTTTGGCCATCTAGATATCTTCTTTGAAGAAATGTCTGCTTATGTTTTCTGCCCATTTTTTATCCATTTTCTGCCCATTTTTATTGGATGGATATTGAGTTGTATCAGTTCTTTACATCAGATATGTTGTTTGCAAATATCTTCTCCCATTCAGTAGCTTCTTGCTTCCTTTAATGTGCAGAAGCTTTTTATTTTGATATAGATATCCCCTACAATATCCCCATAATAGAAGATATATCTAGAAAGAAGTTGCTATGGCTGATGTCAAAGAAGTTACAGCCTGTGTTTTCTTCTGGGATTTTTATGGTTTCAGGTCTCACATTTAGGTCTTTAATCCATTTTGAATTTATTTTTGTGTATGGTGGAAAAAAGTGGTCCAGTTTTCTTTCAGCTGCCTGTTGCCGCCCAGTTTTCCAATACCTGGTTTGTTGAAGAGACTGTCTTTTCCCGGGTGGATATTCTTTCCAGCTTTGTCAAACATTAATTGACCATACAGCTGGAAGTTTATTTCTGGGCTTTCCATTATGTTTCACTGATCTTTGTGTCTATTTTTGTGCCAGTATCATGCTGTTTCGATTACTACAGCTTTGTAATAGAACTTGAAGTCTGGAATGGTGATCCCTCCAGCTTTGCTCCCCACTACCCAACCAAGGTTGTTTTGGCTATTTGGAGTCTTTAGTGATTCCATATGAATTTTAGGATTGCTTGTTCCAGTCCTAAGAAAAATGCTACTGGCATTTGGATAGGGATTGCATTAAATGTGTAGATTTTGGATAGGATGGAGATTTTAACAATATTTGTTCTTCTAATCAATGAGCATGGCATGTCTTTACATTTCTTTGTGTCCTCTTTAATTTCTTGCTTTAGTGTTTTACAGTTTTCAGAGTTCAGGTCTTTCACCCTTTTGGTTAGGTTTATTCTTAGGTATCTTATTATTTTTGGTGTCATTGTAGATGGGACTGTTTTCTTAATTTCATTTTCCTTAGATTTTATTTCTTTTAGAGAGAGAGAGAGAGAGAGAACAGGGGCCAGGGGGAGGGTATGGGAGGGACAGAGGGAGAAAGAAAATCTCAAGCAGATTCCATGCCAAGCATGGAGCCTGACATGGGGCTTGATTTCATGACCCTGAGATCATGACCTGAGCTGAAATCAAGAGTCAGATGCTTAACTGACAGCCACCTAGGCACCCCTTAATTTTGCTTTCTGATGTTTCATTATTGGTATATAAAAGTTCAACAGAGAGAGAGATAGCACCCGGGTGGCTCAGTCGGTTAAGCGTCTGCCTTCGGCTCAGGTCGTGATCCCAGGATTCTGGGGTCGAGCCAAGCCCTGCATCAGGCTCCCTGCTCAGCGGGAAGCCTGCTTCTCCCTCTCCCACCCTCCCTGCTTGTGTTCCCTATCTCACTGTGTCTCTCTCTGTCAAATAATAAATTAAATCTTTAAAAAAAAAAAATTTGGGTAGAATTTGCCTGTGAAGCCATCCAGTCCTGGGCTTTTGTTTGTTGGGAGTTTTTTTTATTTACTGATTCAATTTCTTCGCTGGTGATCAGTCTCTTCAGATTTTTCATTTCTTCCTGTTTCAGTTTTGGTAGTTTACATGTTTCTAGGAATTTATTTCTTGTAAGCTGTCTAATCTGTTGGCATGTAGTTTTTCATAATATTTTCTTGTATTTCTATGATGTTGGTTGTTATTTCTCCTCTCTGATTTGTGATTTTGAGTCCTTTCTCTTGTTTTCTTCTTGATAAGTCTGGTTAAAGGCTTATCAATTTATTGGTTTTTTTCAAAGAACCAGCTCCTGGTTTCATTGATCTGTTCTATTATTTGCTTAGTTTCTGGATCATTTATTTCTGCTCTAATCTTTGTTATTTCCTTCCTTCTGCTACTTTTAGGTTTCATTTGTTCTTTTTCTAGCTCCTCTGGGTGTAAGAGTAGGTTGTTAATTTGAGATTTTTCTTGCTTCCTGAGGTAGGTCTGTATTGTTACAAACTTCCTCGTTAGAACTGCTTTTGGTGCATCCCAAGGTTTTGGAATATTGTGTTTTCATTTTTATTTATCTCCATGTATTTTTTAATTTTTTCTTTTATTTCCTGATTAATCCATTCATTGTTCAGTAGCATGTTATTTAGCCTCCATGTATTTGTAGCCTTTCCAGATCTTTTCTTGTGGGTGACTTCTAGGTTCATAGTGTTATGGTCAGGAAAGATGCATGGTATGATATTCTTGAATTTGCTGAGGCTTTTTGGTGGCCTAATATGTCATCTTTTCGGAAAATGTGTATTCTGCTATTTTAGGATGGAATGTTCTGAATATATCTGTTAAACCCATCTAGTCCAATGTGTCATTCAAAGCTACTATTTCCTTGTTTCTGGTTGGATGATATGCCCATCAATTTAAGGGGGCTGGAAAAGCCCTGTGTTATTATTGCATTACTATGGTTTGTCATTTATGTTTGTTATCAACAGTTTAATATATCTGGGTGCTCCCATGTTGGGTGCATAAATATTTACAATTGTTTTATCTTCTGTTGGATTGTCCCCTTTATTATTATATAGTGTCCTTCTTTGTCTCTTATTACTGTCTTTGTTTTAAAGTCTATTTTTTTAAAAGGATTTTATTTATTTATTTGACAGAGAGATCACAAGTAGGCAGAGAGGCAGGCAGAGAGAGAGGAGGAAGCAGGCTCTCTGCTAAGCAGAGAGCCTGACTCAGGACTTGATCCCAGGACCCTGAGATCATGACCTGAGCCGAAGGCAGAGGCTTAACCCACTGAGCCACCCAGGCGCCCTTAAAGTCTATTTTGTCCAATATAAGCATCACTACTCCGGATTTCTTTTGATACACATTTGCATGAGAGATGTTCCTCCATCCCCTCACTTTCAGTCTGCAGGTGTCAGCTGGTCTAGAATGAGTTTCCTGTAAGCAGCATATAGATGGGTCTTGTTTTTTAACTCATTTTGTCACCCTGTGTCTTTTGGAGAATTTAGTCCATTTATATTCAAAGTCATTATTGATAGATACGTATTTATTGCCACTTTATTCCTCGTTTTGTGGTTTTCTTTTCTGGTCCTTCTCTTTTTCTCTTTCATGGTTTGCTAGTTTTCTTTAGTGATATATATGGATTCCTTTCTTTTTATTCTTTGCATACCTATTATTTTTTGATATGTGGATACCATTAGGTTTGTATATAACATATGCACATAGCCATCTATATTAAGTTGATGGCTGTTTGAGTTTGAACCCATTCTTTACTCCTCTCCTCCCTATGTTTTAGCTGTATGGTATTATATTTTATATCCTTTTATTTTGTGAGTTCCTTAACTGATTTTTTACATAAATATTCACTTTTACCGCTTTTGTGTTTCCTACCTTCATATTGTCACTTTTGATCTTCCTTTCTACTCCAAGAGTCCTTTTTTTTTTTTTGGCTAAGATTTTATTTATTTGAGAAAGACAGACTAAGAGAGAGTATGAGAAAGGGTCGGAGGGAGAAGCAGACTCCCCGCTGAGCAGGGAGCCCAATGCAGGACTCGATCCTCGGACTCCGGGATCATGACCTGAGTCGAAGGCAGTCTTAACCAACTGAGCCACCTGGGCACCCCTATCTGAGAAACTCTTTATCTCCTCTTATTTTGAATGATAGCCTTGCTGGATAGAGTATTCTTGACTGAAGATTTTTTCCATTCAGCACTTTAGATATATCATGCCACTCTCTTCTGCCTTGCAAGTCTTCTGCAGGAAAATCCGCTGATAGCCTTATGGGGGGTTTCCCCTTGTATGAACTGTCTTCTTATCTTCTGCTGCTTTTAAGATATGCTTGTTGTTTTTTTTTTAATCACTACTTTTTGCCATTTTAATTACATTATGTCTTGGGGTGGATCTGCTTTTGTTGCTTTTATTGGGTGTTCATATTGCTCCTGGATGTGGATATCTGTTTCCTTCCTCAAATTAGATAAGTTTTCAGCTATTATTTCCTCAAATAAATTCTCCGCCCCCACCCTTGACCTCTCCTCCTCTTCTAGGACACCTATAATATGAAGGTTATTATATTTGATGGAGCCACTGAGTTCCCTAACTCTACTCAAATTTCGCATAATTCTTTTTTCTCTCTTTTGTTCAGCTTGATTATATTCCATTACTTTGTCTTATAGGTCATTAATTCACTCCTCTGCTTCTTCCATCCTGGTATTTTGTCCATCAAGTGTGTTTCTCATTTAATTTATTGAGCTCTTTATCTCTGCTATGTTATTCCTTATCTCTGTCTTAAGTACTTTACTCATGTCTTCTACTCTTTTCTCAAGTCCAGTGAGTATCCTTTTGATCATTGCTTTAAGTACCCCATTACACACGTTACTTATATCTGCTTCACTTAGATCTCTGGCTGTGGCCTTATCTTTTTCTTTTCTCTTCTGTCCTATTCTTTCTAAGTCTCTGTGCCTGTTTCTGTGTGTTAGGAAAGTCAGCTATATCTCCTGTTGAGGGTAATGGCCTTATGAAAAAGTCCTATACTGCACTGCTGTGTACTGTACCCAGTTCCTCAGGGCTGGCGCTTCTGGGAATGTCACCAATGTGTGGTGCACATGCTTGCTGTTTTATCCTAGCTGTTCTACCCTTTAGGCAAGTCATCTTCAAAGGCTCTCTTTGCCTTTTGTGAGCAGTGCTTGGCCCCAGACCTGAATGTAGTACATTTTAACTAGGTGTGCTCTGGTCAGCTTGTGAATGAGACCTGTCACCACTGCTATCTGAACAGGGGCTCCACAAAACTTCTGAGTCAGGAGACACAGTGTAAGCAGGACTTTGGGTCTGTCTTCTGGGGAGGGGACTGGCCAAGTTGGGACTGAGGCAAGCATGACAGAGAAAGGTAGTTCTACAGGAGTAAAGGCACTTGAAGTGGGGTTGGTATAAGCAAGTTAGGTAGCAAGTGTGGGTGCTACACTGATTCCCACAGGTGGCCATGTGCTTATAATGAGGGATGCAGGAGGGAAATGGTGCCCGTTAGTTCCTTGTTCCTGGAAGGGTCTCTCCTTGAACTCTACTTTTCTGGGATGTGTTCTTGAGATAGCAAATAACCTCTGCACTGTGTGTTCCAGGCGCTCTTCAGATTACTGTTTATACACTGTATGTCATGGGTTGTTTGCCTAACTTATAAGAGCAGTGCAATGCCCTCTGGGCTCTATCCTAGCCCAGCCCACTGTCCTTTAAAATTCCAGTCTTTATGTCCACTGGTTGCAAGAACTCCCAAAATTCAGCCCCTCTCACTTGCCAAGCCAATTGCTATGGGGATTCATTCTCCCTGTGTCCTCCTTGGTATGACAGTGTTAGTCTGTCTCTCACCCTCCTCTGCCACTGCGGCTCACTCTCAACCACAGCGGCATGATCTCTTTCTCTCCCAAACTGTATCTCTACATTTACCACCTTCTTCAGTGTGCCTCTTCTCTACCTTTAGTTGTGTAGTTCGTTCTGCAATTCTTCAGGTCAATTTCTGGACTATTTAGGATGATTTGATAGTTACCTAGTTGTATTTGTGGGATGAGGTGAGCCTAGGTTCCTCCTACTCTGCCATCTTCCAACCTCTCCCTGTACTTCTGATATTTTTAATAATTCACTCTGGTGACACTGTCAAAGATGGATTTGGTGCAGGTAAGAAAAGTAGACTAGTTAGGAAAAGATCAAAATAATCTAAACAAGAAATAATGAAGGCCAAAATACTCCTACCATTGGTGGTAGGAATGGACAATGCATTTCACATCTTTTGGAAACTGAGTGGAGAGAGGCACCATGGACTAGGATGGAGACAAAAGATGCATGAGCAAGTTTGAGGGTAGTTTTGGTTATGTTATACTTGAGGGTATATAGGCAGTCAAAGGAGAGACTTTGACAAATGCCTGAAGCTTGAGGAGTGGTCAGAGCTGGAAGTCAGCATATAACAATACTTAGAAATGTCAATGGATAAGATCACCAAAGAAGGCATGTATGGTACTAAGAACAGTGGACCCAGGACCACAGAAAACAACAATTTTTAGAAGCAAGCAGAACAAGAATAGACCTCAAAGAAAGCAAAGTAATCAGAGGTAGGAGGAAAAGGAGAGAGAGAATGGTGTCATGGAAGCCAGGCTTATTAGGTTGAAAGGCTGATAAATTTTTGTCTTCCATAGTGGCAAGCTCATACATAATGCTGAAATGTGAAACGTCAAGACTTATCTACAGAGTGTGTTATTTGGGGATATGGAAGCAGACGCCAAGAAATCAGCTAAGAGTTAAAAGTGCTTGCCCTGAGGGGAAAAATGGGAGGTAAGGGGTTTGAAAATATAGTTGACCTTTGAACAAGCAGGAGTTAAGGGATGACAACCACTCAACTCAGTTGAGTATCTACATGTAACTTTTGACTACCCAGAAACTTAATTACTTTCATAGCTTACTGTTGATCAGAAGCTTTACTGGTAACAGAAACCATCAATTAAAACATATTTTGCATGCTATAGGTATTATACACTATATTCTTACAATAAAGTAAGCTACGCAAAAAGGAAGTTTCAGGAAAATCATAAAGAAAATATATCTGTAGGGGCGCCTGGGTGGCTCAGTGGGTTAATAAGCCTCTGCCTTCAGCTCAGGTCATGGTCTCAGGGTCCTGGGATCGAGCCCCACATCGGGCTCTCTGCTCAGCGGGGAGCCTAATTCCCTTCCTCTCTCTGCCTACTTGTGATTTCTCTCTCTGTCAAATAAATAAATAAAATCTTTAAAAAAAAAAAAAAAAGAAAGAAAGAAAAAAGAAAATACATCTGTAGTACTGTACCTATGGGAAAAAAATCTGCCTGTAAGTGGACCCATGCAGTTTAAACCCATGTTGTTCAACGGTATTAATTTCTCTTAAAGGGGTGCCTGGGTGGCTCAGTGAGTTAAAGCCTCTGCCTTCGGCTCGGGTCATGATCCCAGGGTCCTGGGATCGAGCCCCGCATCGGGCTCTCTGCTCAGCAGGGAGCCTGCTTCCTCCTCTCTTTCTCTGCCTGCCTCTCTGCCTACTTGTAATCTCTGTCAAATAAAATAAATAAAATCTTTAAAAATAATAATAATAATAATAATAATAATTTCTCTTAAAGAACCCTTTACACTAGGTACAAATAAATAAAACAAAAACACTTACATACAGGGAGAAGAGACCAGGATTGGTGATACATTGTATATAAAAGTTTTAGGATTTAATTAACTACAAATGCAATATGATCCAGGAGATAAGACCTCCAAACAAGTCAACATAAACTCTTATTACAAAGTATAATACTCCCATCCAAATAACAGATTGAATTTCTATGATCATACCACAAACACACAATTTAATTCTGGATATCATGTTTTAAGAGGGTCCAAATCCTATCTTTCACACTCATCTTTTTTATCCTAAAGCCCCTACCCTAATTCTAGCTCTTAACCTTACACCTTGATCAAGCCAAGAGTATCCTAACTGGTCTTTTTGGCAGCAAGCTACTCCACATCTTGAATCCAAATTAATTTCCTGGAAGTCTATTTTGTTCTTATCACTCTCCTCAAATATCTCTAACAGTTTCCTATTACCCAGCTTCTTTACAAGACATTTAAGATCTTTTACAAGCTCATTCCCAAACTAACTCTTTAACCTAATGTTCTACTGCTTTCTCAAATCAATTATCAACCTCAGTCAGTCTGAGATACTCACTGTTCCCTGCACACATCATACTCTTATAACACCTCTACCTCTGTGCCTTAGTTCCTTGTGCCTTTGGTCCCATTATTTTTCAAGCCTACTCTTCTCTGCTTATATGGGCATCATTTGTATGTCAAGTGAGTGCCATGCTTTCTCTCGGGCTTTCCCTAGTCTCTTTTACTTCAGGGACATCTTTGTCCTCTGGACTTCCATAATGCTTCCCACGATGTCAGTCACTTCACAAATACCATATACAAAATGCTTTTGTACCAGTAATTACCTTTCAAAAGTACAAGGGGTGACTGGGTGGCTGAGTCTGTTGAGAGTCCTACTCGTGATTTCAGCTCAGGTCGTGACTGTGAGATTGGGCCCAGTATCAGGCTCTGCACGCAGCACAGAGTCTGCCTGATTCTCTCCTTCTCCCTCTACCTCATCCCTTGCTCACGTGCTCTCTGTCTCTCTTAAACAAACAAAATCTTTTAAAAATAAAAGTACCTTTTATAAGTATCAATTGTATTGAAAGCCATGAGCTTAAAATGGCTGACAATATTTATCATATTGAGATAGTCACCAAGCCTCAATTTATACCTTTACGGCCATCAGAATATCATCTACTCCTTGAAGCACAATGAGTGTTTTTCCTCACCATGACCTCATAACATTCTGCACGTGTCTCTATTGCAGCACAAATCATAATACATGGATTTTATTAAACTGAATCTAGGATGTTACATGGAGGCAAGGATTTCTGGCAGAAGAGATACGCAATCAATATTTCATGAACCAAACTACTCACCCCACTGGCAGTTCTGATGGGTTTTGCCTTTAATTTGGGGACTAAGACCTTTCGATACTGAGGTGGGACCGCAGCGATGATATCCACCAGGCGGGGCTGTGCTGAAAGGCCATACTTGGCAGCTGTCCTGGTTTTCACCCTGGAAGTAAAGCACCTAGCATTATCAAGATCATAATATTTCAAGGCATAAACTTGAAACTACCAAAAGAATGACCTACAGATAACATCATCAACACCTGTCACCCTAGGCAATGACAACAGTGGCTTTAACATTTATATCAGAAAAATAGAAGAAAATCAGGAAATCATATCAACAACTTCTTCTCTTAGCCTTGGAGTACCAGAAAGAAAACAAGATGACTAAAGGGAAGGGTCGCAGGACAGTGACACAAGGTAGGTCTCATTCAACAAAGTGCTCTGGCTTTCAAGGGTTCCATCCTTTCCTCAACCTCAACACTACAGCATCTGGGATTAATTCTGTTGTAAGGGACTGTTTATTACACTGTAGGATGTTTAGCAGCTTCATCGGCCTCTACCCACCAGCACCCTACTTTCCATTGTTAACAACTAAAATGTCTCCTGACATTGTGAAATGTCTCCTGGGTGGGTGGGAGGGTGGGTATCATGCCTGGTTACAAGCCATGGTCTTAGACCAAACAAACAAACAAAAAGTAATTTAAAGGAAAGGTGAGCAGAACTGAATAGTAAATAAAGTATATATATTTTTAGTGTTTTAAAATTTTTTCTAATATAAAGTAGTATATACATTAAAAACAGAACATAAAACATATAAACATACTTTAACATTTATGAAGCAAACACTTGTGTTACTACACTCCAAGGAACAGAATATGATCAGCACTTCAGAAGACTATACCCTTTCCCGATTATAACTTTATCCCTAATTCCTAGAAATAACCTTCAGCCCAGCCAATAATTCCTTGCTTTTCTCTATTATTTTATTGGTTTGTTTCTTGGCTGCTAGCAAACCCTAACAGCAAACCCTAATTTCTCATTTTAATCCATCTAAAAATATTGTGAAGTATTTGCATCATTTTCAAACGATGTTAATTTAGTACCTGATTCGTAAAAAGTACCTAAGTACTTGGTATGCCAAAAGGTATAAGGCATAGTTGTTTCATGCTCTATGTTTGTATGTTTGCATGTTTTCAGATGGGCATTCACAAAACCAAATGTGTAAGTGATAAAAATATATGTGATAAAACACACATATAATAATAAATGTGTCCAGAATTCAAGAGAGGAACTCAGTTGTGCTGGGGAGACAGTCATGGAAAACAGCTGAAGAACTGGCTTTAGATAGGCAGTGAAGACACAGAGATGCCAGTGAGAGCAAATAAGCTGGTTTATGTGAAGACACAAAAACAGGAATGCACATATTTTAAAATATATGGTAGACTTGATAGAAAGCAGGACATTTTCAATGTAAAGCTACAGAAGTTTAAAAAGTAGGGTAAATTGAAGCCAGACCAAGAAGGCTTACATAATAGGCTGAGGAATTTGCATTTAATTTCATAATGTTGGGGACATACTGAAAACTGCTGTACAGTTAAAAGTTAAAAGACAAGAATTAACCCAGCAAGAGATAGAGGATGAAAGCATAAGCCACTGCAGTAGTCCAGAATTAAGTTCAAAATGGGATGGATTATTAGTAGTGGGAATGAAAGTGAGAATCATAAAGAAGAAGAGAGTAAGCAAAATTTAAATACTAATTGGATCTAACAAAAACAATTTGAAGAGGACACTAGAGTTTCAAGCCTGGGTAAAGGTTAACACAATTAAGCAAAGAGGACATCTGCAGAGAGGCTGGTTTTCAGGAAGATGTTAACATAAACTACAGATATGCTAAATTAAAGAGACTGACAAAAATATACAAGAGGTAGAAATGTTCTCTAGAAATAAAAGACTTTTGTATAATTAGGGGTATAGCCAACAGTGAGAGAAAAGCAACTTCTAAGGACAGGATAGAAAAATCAGTAAAATATTAACTCCACAGTCAAGAAAGGATAGTTAAGGGGCACCTGGGTGGCTCAGTGGGTTAAGCATCTGCCTTTGGCTCAGTCATGATCCCAGGACCCTGGGACTGAGCCCCGCATCAGGCTCCCTGCTCGGCAGGAAGCCTGCTTCTCCCTCTCCCACTCCCCCAGCTTGTATTCCCCCTCTTGCTGTCTCTCTCTATGTCAAATAAATAAATAAAATCTTAAAAAAAAAAAAAAAGACAGTTAAGTAACTTATTCTTTTAGCAAAAATTTATTAAGTGCAATATTCCAAGAAAGTGATAAAACACTGCAGTATCTCACACAACAGTAAACAGTCTTAAAAAGGCCATGCTGTAGTGATTAGATCACTGATGACCTACCTCGGAGTGGAGAGAAAACCCTTTCATTATAGCAGATCTACATAGTGAATATCTAATGAAAACAAAAGATGTAGAGATGAAAGACTACTCTTAACTGAGAATATAGCAAAGTCAAAACTACAGATGAACAGGTCATAGAGGCTATAAAATAGGAAAGGGTTGTATTAGATCAAGGATATCCCAAAGGCAGGGTCTTCCTGAGAGAGTTAATGCTTCTTCTGAGATAGTAGGAAGGGAACAAGGATGTGAAGTGATGTAGCACAGAAGATAACATAGGCTCTGAGACAGAACAGACGATCTAATTCCAAATCCCAGTTCTGCCAATTACTAGTTCTTTACTCTTAGACAAATTATTTAATCTTCCTCTGTCTCAGATTATCCAACTGTCAAATGATGGTGACATAAGTACCTAACTCTCACAGTTTTTGAGAGGAACAACTGAACTAATATAATTAACTACTAACAGTGATTGGGACATAGTAAGCACCCAATAAATATTAGAAGCTATTAGTATTATTAGGCTATGAGAGAATTTTGCCATAAATGAGAGACAGGGCAGAGCAGAAAGCTAAGTTCTTATTTAAATTTAAAACGTGAGAAAGAAAACAAGTAGTATTTATAATTTCAATAAAAATATCTACCACCTAGGAACAGGATCGCCTTCTTTGTTTTATAAATCAACTTACTTATTCAGATCGATGTCTTTCCCCTGTTCGTGGGCTTCAATTAGTTGTTTAATAACGTCTCCTATAGTCAGCATCATCAGCTCAGCAGGGCTGAGATCTCCTAGAAAAATAATATTGAACAATGTAAAAATTCATTTTACCCAGTAAAGTTTTTTGTACTTATTTTTTCCTCCCAAAATAATTCCAACTATCCCAGATGAACAGCTCAAGTTTACAAAAAAAACACCAAACTTCCACTGTTTACAGTTTGATCACATCTTTTGTATCTTTAATTAAAACAAACATGCTTCACCTGTATATGGGAAGAACTCACTTTAGAAGCACAAACATTGTAAGAATGATAAATACAGGGAAGAATAGAGACAAACATGAGAAAGAACCTAATTGCACAAGAAAGCACCAAAGTGGTTAAAATAGCTTCCCTTTATCTCCAGAATTATGACATTTAGGAGCATTCTTTCACCTAACTCTCAGAATGCAGTAGATAGAACAGGAATATTTGCTTTTCCATTAAAAATGCCACCAAGCGGGGGGGCGCCTGGGTGGCTCAGTGGGTTATGCCTCTGCCTTCAGCTCAGGTCATGATCCGGGGGTCCTGGGATCGAGCCCCGCATCAGGCTCTCTGCTCAGCAGGGAGCCTGCCTCCCCTTCTCTCTCTGCCTTCCTCTCTGCCTACTTGTGATCTCTGTCTGTCAAATAAATAAATAAAATCTTGAAAAAAAAAAAAATGCCACCCAGCGGTAAAGCTGAAACTCAAATCCAGGTATCCACAGAAGTAATATTACAAAGCAATGCAATGCTACTTTGTAATACAAAGGATGTTGGTTCTGTACTTGTTTAAGGATCTTAATGCATCTCTAAAATACAGTCTATTCACCATCATGACCCTCTGGCAACTGAGGCTGACGTGACAAGCAGAAGCCGACATGTTCTTAAATGACCCCATTCCAATTATAGTAGATTGGTTCAAGGATGGGCACCTACCCAAGTCAGGCCAAGCGGAGCTCTTTCCTCAAAACAAAAAATGCCAGTTTCCCACCATTGATAAAAGCCATGAGACTATGGCTTGGGAACTGCCACCAAACATAATGCCAGCCTGTAGAGAAAGTTAGTGCGCAGAGACGATGGAATCATCAGAGAAGTACAGACAAGAAAGCCCTGGAAGTTATGAAGCCCCTTCATTTACTTTATCTCATTTGAAACCTCACAACACTGTAAGGTAGATGTTGTTAGCCCCTTTTACAGATGTTAAAAATTAAAGTAAGTTAAGATGCCATTGTAAATGGCATAGTTAAGACTCAAATCCAGGTTTTTCCTCCACAACTTCCACCCTTTTATCACTATACTAGGCTGCTTCTTACTTAATGAAACAAAGTTAACACATACAATGTTGAGAGAAAAAAAAGTCCATCTATAATCAGAGGCTAAATGCTTTCAAAACCATGTAATTCAGCACTCCAGAGTTCCAAAAAGGCGCTTCAAGAACAATATAACAGAGAGAGGATTGGTGGTGGTGCCGGAAGAGGGAAAGGGAGGAAAGGACAGAAAAGAAGGGTTTCTTTCTTCATTAAACCAAAGCAGCTCAGCTTTTGCATCTTTAATATACTAAAGCGAGGAAAAGAGGATTCAGGTGATAAAAATAAAGATTTGAAAACCACAATGTATAGCTCTTGAGTATATAAAAAATTAACCAGAGAAGCAAATTAGTAAGAAAAGGCTTCATGGAGGAAATGGCACGGGATCTTTAAAGAAAGGAAAGGAGGGGACAAGCAAAACAGAGGGGAATTCAGAAGGAACAATGTCAGGTATAGGAATTACCTATCTTTGTGTGAAGAAGTGTTGCCTGACAAGAATATAGGCTTTCTGATAAGGTTCAATAAAAAACAGATTACGGGGTACACTGACTACTGGGAAAAGGCATTTAAATGGAGTGGAGAATTATATATTCTCAGGTTTGGGAGTAAAAAGATGAAAGTAGTGTTTTTAAAAAGTATATAAAATAAAGAAAATGATATAAAAATAATTCAGAAGGTGAAAAGAATACATATAATTTGATACTAAATAAAAGGCCCTTGAAAGGCAACAATGTAAAAAAAAAAAAAAAACCCACAAGATTTTAAGTAAAAAACTCGGACATTAGGCTCCCATCCCTAGATCCCAACCAACCCCTACTGGCTGTGTGATAATGGGAAGATCAAAGACTTCTGTACGCCCATTTCCCTGCCTGCCAAATTGGGATAAAACATACACACTTGACAAGACTACTGCAACAACTAAATGAAATAACACATAGGAAAGCCAAAGTACGTTCAAATATTAGTTATTGATGAAGGTGGTTTAGGAGGATGGTGGCCAAAATGATGAATAATGAACTGTGTCAAGAGGCAGGGCTTAGTGATAGATGAAGGGAAGAGTGTGAAGCTGTCTGGCCTGACAGTGTGAGGAAGAGCAGGGCAGAGGAAGAAGATGACTAACTGGGGGCATGTAATTTGATGCCATAAGACAATAGAAAGTAACCTGGGCAATTGGAGCTGTTGTTCCAAGAAATGGTAGTGGATGCCCAGAGGCATAGTGATCAAAGACAGATTTAAAAGAAAAAATTGTGGTTTTTCGGGTGTACATACACAGCCTGACCATCAGTTCTACTTCCTATGGGATGTAGATGGGATGGGATGGGAAAGTTACTTAACTCTTCGAATCTCCCGCGGGAAAGATTCTACTTTCCATCACAGTGGAAATGATATCAACTTCAAAAATTATTAGCAAAGGCTCAATAACTAATAGCTATTGTTATCATAGCCACCAATCATGATCAGACCGACTGCTCAGATGAGTGTACAGAGGTAAGTTTAGAACTTGTGAGAAAATACTTGAAAATTTGACTCCACCCTGTTGAAAACGAAAGATGGAACTGCTCCAGGGTAACTGAGAAGGTAGTATAAACGAAAAAAACTACATAGCTGTCCCACCAAAAAAAAAAAAAACAAAACAAAACAAAAAAAAAAAAACCTCAGACTCTTCCTTTTTTTCAAACCCAGATCTTTAAAAAGAAAAGAAACCTGAAAAAAAATACATGAAATGTATCGTAAAACAAATTTTAGCAAATTAAGAGACCCGAGAGCACGTTAAATCCACCGACCACGTTTAACTCCTTGGAGGACACACCTTGGAATAGAGCTTTTCCTGCCACCCGTGCAAAACATACCAAGTGACTACCAAAAAGGAAGAGGGTAAGGGTAGGCTGGTTTAAAAGGCGCAACAGGTAAAACGAGAAGGCAAGGGGCTGGAGCCGACACTGGAACTGATCCTAGGGAGGCAGGGCGACTGGTTCAGGCGGACGATTTCCGCGGGAAAAATAGCGTTCAGCACCTGACCGCCTAGGTGTTCGCCCCTTCCCTATCACCCTGCTTGCCTCCACTTCTTCTCCCTCCCTTCCGTACCTTTCCTCTTCTGCTTCATTTCTCCGCCGCGGCCACGCTGGGTAGCTACCAACTCTGACCCCGGGGAAAGTTGACAGCCACAAAGCAACCCCAGCCTGTCGTAAAAGGACGGTCAACGTATCGTAAAGCTGTTTCCCGAAGACGGCAAAGGCCCGCCCCGCCCCTCAGCGGCGGCTCGCGAAGTTGCAGGAGGCGGGGAAAATGTGCCGGCCTAGGAGGTTTCTGATGGGGTTTAAGGGCGGTACAGGGGATGGGCTGAAGGTAAAGGACAGCTGGGGCTTGGGCGTTGGAAAGCTCGACCTGAGTAACAGAGCGGCCGGACAATGCTTATAAATAGGGGCTGCGCTAGCAAGCCTAGATGGGAGTATGGATATGGGTGGTCTCTAAAGAGGGAGCCCTGGGCGCGCCACGTCCAAGGAGGCGGGGCTGAAAGGCGAGTGGGAGATCGATCAGTCTGAGGGTAACCACCTAGTGTGTTGGAAACTAAATCAGAGCCTGGAAGAGACCATACAGGAATCGAGTATCAGTCTGAGGGGCAGGCTTTGACACCAGTTAATCACTTTAGTCTCAGATGAATGGCACAAATTATCGATAAACATAATGAAAGCAATGAAGATATCTCCAGAAAAACTAGCACACGCCCGAAGTTTTGCAGAGTTTGGAGACAGGACTTGGGAAAACGCTTTCCTGAAACCTATCCGTGATCTTTGTTCATGGGCCAGAAATATAGAACTCCTTTCATTAACATAAAGACAGGAACAAGTGCTGCTTCCAGTCCTTTTCTTCCCACTAGAACTGAGGTAACCCCAGGTCTTTGATCCCACCGTGACACTGAAACAGTCTTGGCCGTTTTGTGACTTCCCATCAAACCAAATTCAGTAGTATTTGTCCTTATTGTCATCCTGGTACCAATGAACATGTTAGCTTCCTTGGAAGTCTTTCATGATAGGACCCTCCACACTCTTGGTTTTTCTTCTATTTTTTCCCATCTGTTTGGTGGACTCCTCCTCTACCTCACCTCAAAATATTGGTGTAGCACAGGCTTCACTTCTCATCCTTGTCTCTTCCCAAAATGATCCCAAAAGTATCAAAGCTTTAAATACCATCTATCTGCTTCCACTTTTATAGGCCAGCTTCCCCATTTGACCTCTGGTTAGATCTTGGTATCTAATTTTGGGCATCTCAAACAACAGAACTCTATTTTTATTCCAAATCTGCCTGTTTACCACTCTTCCTTATCTGAAGTCACGGTCATTCACCTTATCACTCTTTTGCTTCACACAAGAGAATAAGTGAGGTGAGAAGTACAGTGGTAAATTTTAAAACATGGTTAGGGTAGGCCTTATTGAGAATATGCTATTTGAGCTAATGTTTGACATGCAGATATCAAGGGGAAGAATATTTCAGGTAAAGGGAATAGTTAGTGCAAAGGTCCTGGGGTGAGGGGGTGCCTTGTATGTTCACGGAAAGTAAAGAAAACAGCATCAATGGAGCACTGAGTGAGGGATGTGTAATAGAGAGGTGATGAGGTGGGGTGGGGTGGGGTCAGGGACAGAGCAGTTTATATAAGACCCCGTAGGCCAAAAGCCCTTGCCTTTTACTCTAAATGATGTGGGAAGCTGTTGGAGATTTTTTAGCAGAGACGTGATCTGATTTATAACTTAAAATTATCTCTCTTGGGGCACTTGGGTGGCTCAGTTGTTAAGTGCCTGCCTTCAGCTCAGTCATGTTCCCAGGGTCCAGGGATAGAGCCCCTCATTGGGCTCACTGCTCTGGAGGAGGCCTGCTTCTCCCTCTCCCACTCCCATGCTTGTGTTCCTCTCTCGCTGTGTCTCTCTCTGTCAAATAAATACATAAAATATTTTTTAAAAAGTAAAATAACGTTGTCTCTATTTGCTGTGTTAGGAATAGTCTTGGAGGTAGGCATGGGCAGAAGCAGAGAGATCAGTTAGGTGGCTATTATCTTACCTATGCTGCAGATTCCCAAAGTTGGCTGCACATTGGAATCACCTAGAGAACAGTGAAAAATCCCATCACCTGGATCACATCTCATACCAATTAAATAAAAATATCAAGGGGTGGGAGCCAGTCAGGTTTTAAAGATCCCTGGGTGATTCCAATGGGAAGCAAAGTTTGAGAACTACTAAACGAACCCAGAAATGATTATAATTTGAGTCAGGGTTGTAGGCTGTAGATGTGATGAGAAGTATTCAGAACCTGAAAACATTTTGAATATTTCAACACGCTTTCCTGATCAACCAGATATGAGATATAAGAGAAAGAAAGACCTCAACATCAAGACTGACACTGAAGCTTTTGGACAAAGGGACTGGAACCATGAAGTTGCCATTGGCTGAAATGGAGAAGCTTGGAGACAGAGTGGTGTTTTGCAGGGGTGTGTGAGGACGTCAATCCATACTTGTCATATTTGGGATCCTAGCGAGCAGTAAGCCATGAAAAAGTTCAGGCTGGACCTACCAAGTGAGAGTTACAGGTACATAGGTGAAATTTAAAGCTATAAAACAGAGTAAGAGTGGAAAAGAAAGAGAGGACTAAAGACCAAGCTTTGGGGACATTCAATTCTTAGCAGGTTGAGGAGATGAGGAATAATCAGCAAAGGAAGCTGAGAAGGTACCCCCAGGGATGTGGGAAGAAAACTAGGAGAGTGGTGGTTACCTGGGAGCCAAGCGCAAGTGTGTTAAGGAGGATGGAGTGATCCACTGGGTCAAATGCTGCTGCTGAAAACTAAGATCATTGGGGACTTTGACAACAAGAGTTTTATGAAAGTGTAGATGTGAAAGCTTGTCTCGAGAAGGTTTATGACAGATTAAGAGGAGAGGAATTTGAGACAGTGAGTTTAGACAACTATTGAGGGATTTTGTCCTCAAGAAGTACAGAGAATTGGGGTAGTAGGCACCAGGGTAAATGGTGTCAAAGGAAGTGTTTATTAAAATAAACACTGGTGAGTCAGTCAGTTAAGCAACTAACTTTGGTTCAGGTCATGACTTCAGAGTCCTGGGGTAGAGCCCCACACTGGGCTCTGTGCTCAGCATGGAGTCTGATTGTCCCTCTCCCCCTGCCTCTCCTCCCAACTCATGCTTTCTCTCTCTCTCTCAAATAAATAGATAAATAAATAAATAAATAAATCTTTCAAAATAAAATAAAACATAATAATAAATAATAGCCAGTTTTTATGCCAATGGGAATAATCCAATGGAGAGTGAAAATCTGATGAATTGTAAGAGAAAGCTACTCTTCCTAGCCTGCATTTGGAGAGAAGAGCACAGGAGAAGGGATTTGCTTTTGATGGGTGCATGGATAGTTCTTCTAGTAACAGGCTGGAAAGCAGAGCACATGGGTGCAGATTCTGATAGATGGTTGGTGTGGTGATGGGATTCTGAGCAAGTTTTATTTCAATTGCTTCAGTTTTTCCACTGAATTCAATGAAAATGCAGCCTAGTAGATTCCCCAAACTTTTAACAGACCTAGCATTCAAGTGTCTGATAACAGGCATGAAGGACCACCATAAATAACCCAGGCAGCTTTAAAAATGATCAAAATTAATTTTAGTTATTAGGTACTTTAGTAGTACCTCTGATTTAGAATACGGTTAACTGTTGGAGCAAAGAAACAGCCGGTAGGGGGAGACCTAAGCATATGTGACGTGAACATAAGACTAAGCTGTGATTTTGCCCAGAAACAGAAGATCCAACACTGACGATGGTATTCATGTTGATGTTCTTTGCTTTGAACTTTATACTGTCATTTCTATGGTTTTCTTATGGACGAGGCATACCATATTGCTAAGGCTTCAAAGCAACTTTTAAGATCACAGTCTAAATATTTATCTTTAATTCTTTTTAACCTCTTTGCTTTCTGAATCCCCCCTTTGGACTAAAAAATACCTACAAGTACTGACAGTAATCCTGGTAATGATTGACTCTGCCTTTGAAGGTCAAATGCTACCTGAAGCTGAAGGTTAAAAGTTCATTTTTTCCTTGTACATGATGTGCTTATTTAGGTGGCCAAACATAGCAAAGTAGAGTAGATTCTCCTTCTTCTCCATTGGACAGCATTCTAAAACTATTTGTTTTTCTGATTTTAAAAAAAGATAGATAGATCGATTGATTTTTGCAGAGAGAGAGAGGGCGTGCAGGCAAGTATGGGGGGGAGGGGCAAAGGGAGAGGAAGGGAGACAATCTCAAGCAGACTCCGCTGAGCATGGAGCCTGACCTGGGGCTTGATCTCACGACCCTGAGTTCATGACCTGAGCTGAAATCAAGAGTAGGATGTCTAACCAGCTGAGCCACTCAGGTACCTCTCTTTTTCTGTCTTTTTTTTTTTTAATATGGATATAAAATTTAAATTCCAAAGAGATCTTTAAAACTATATAACCCTCACTTCTACAAACAATCCAGTGCTGTTTGTTTTTTGGTGAGTTTCAAGGCTTCGTTACCAAGAGTCAGTTTATCTTTATCATCTACGTCATCTATCTTGGGCAGTGATCTTGTATTTGGGGTATGGTGCAGGAATAAGTGCATTGTTTCTCTTCAGACTGGGGTATTTTTCCTATCTGCTCAAGTAAGTTAGATCCATCAGAATAGGGCACTTGGGTGGTTCAGTTGGTTAAGCATCTGCCTTCCACTCAGGTCATGATCTCAGGGTCCTGGGATTGAGGTCTAAGTCAGGCTTCCTGCTCAGCGGGGAATCTGCTTTTCCCTCTATCCTTTCCCCTTGCTTGTGATCTCTCTTTTTCTCTCAAATAAATAAATAAAATGAATCTTAAAATGAAGATTCATCAGAGTGAAATTCCCCCTCAAAGAAAGGATGCTGCAGAATGGATGCTATAATTTATTTGGAAAGAAAAGAATGACTAAGAATGACTAATACCTGCCTGCTTGTAGGAATGAGGCCGAAAAGGATGTAATATCCCCAATTAACACACAATTTAAGTTTAAATGAGAAGGGGGAAATAGCACTAATCAATTTCTGAAGGGGGAGATCATCATAAATAGCCCTCGGATGGCAAGTCAGTTTCACTTCTGCTTGTGTGAATGTGGCTTGTGACTGTGGCCACAAAGGGCTATATACCCCAGCTGGTTCCACATATCTCTACCAAGGTGGAGAAACTGCCACCATCCCCTCTGTGGACTCCTAGAGCCAAAGCAGAAAAAGTGACATCTGGTAAGTCATTTCTCTTATGTAATTTTTGCTGTAATGTGTGCTTGGTTTAAAGAGATAGAATTCAGATTTACAGAAACATTGAGAAGATAAGAGTCCCCATATAACCCACACCCAAGTTTCTCTCCTATCTTACATCAGAATGGTACATTTGCTGCAATAAATAAACCCATATTTATAGCATTGTTAACTAAGAGCTAATAGTTATTCAGGTTGTCTTAGTTTTTTTTTTTTTTCTACTGTTCTTTTTGTGTTGTAGGATCCCATCCAAGACACCATATTACATTTAATTGTTCTGTCTCCTTAGGCTCCTCTTGGCTGTGACAGTTTCTCAGACTTCGTTTTTAATGACCTTGACAGTTTTGAGGAGTGCTGGTCAGATATTCTGTAGGCTTAACCCCTATTGAGATGTAACTGTTTTTCTCATGATTAGATTGAAGTGATGGGTTTAGGGGAGGGACATCACAGAGTTAAAGGGCTGCTCTCATCACATCAGGTCAAGGGTACATACAGATGATTTGATCTATGAATGTTCATGTTGACCTTCATCACCTGGCTGATGCAATGTGTGTCCAGGTCTCTTTACTGTAAAGTTACTCTTCTTGCCTCCTTTTTGTATTGCCCTCTTTGGAAGGGAGTCCCTCTGCAAAGCCCACACTTAAGGAGTAGATGGTTATGCTCCCTCTTCTTGAGGGTAGAGTATCTACATAAAATATTTGGAATTTTTCTATATGGAAAACTTGTTTCTTCTCCCTCTCTTAATCATCTTAAAGTAGTTTTTTCATGAAGGAAAGTGGGTATCACTTTCTGAATCATAAGGCTATGCAAAGACCAATAAACTAGAATTCAGAGGATCAGGTTTTTGCTTGAATTTTACATAAGAATGTGATTTTAGGCAAGTTACTAATCATTCCTCCCTTCTAAAAAACACAGCAATTTTCAGTCATCATTAGGGGTAGTATTAATGTCACATTTATTTATTCACTTGAGAGAGAGAGAGAGAGAGAGGGAGGGCATGAACGTGGGGTTGGGGGGCAGAGGGAGCAGAAGAAGCAGACTTCCCACTGAGCAGGGAGACTGACACGGGGCTTGATCCCAGGACCCTGAGATCATAACCTGAGCCAAAGGCGGCCGCTTAACCGACTGAGCCACCCAGGCGCCCCTATTAATGTCATCTTATGCCTCATTAGATTTGGCAAGCTTGGGGGAGCGGTGTGAGAGGATTGGAATTCATTTTGCTAGACTCTAGTAATGCACGTTATGAAAATATCTGCTTATTTTACTTACCTCTTCATGGTGGGATTGGGAAGGGGGGAGAAAATCACGTTATTCTAATAGCTCCTTTTCTGTACGTACTTCTGTGGGCTTCCCTTCTCAGGTTACAGTACTAGCTTGTGTGTTAATGCTAAAAATGTAGTTCTTAACCTTTGGGGATTCGAAGGCCTTTGTTTCACTTTTGCTTCAGAGCTCATGTGTTTAAATGGCTTTTTTGGCACATAGCTAGCTTGGAAGAGCAGTGCAATGTCCAATAAAGTGGTTAGGACATGTTGCCAATACCAAAGGTACTTAAAACTTAAGAAGAAAGGAAATAAATCCTAAATGTCACCAACATTCCATCAGTTTGTTAAGACTCTCCTTCTCCTTATTTCATACTCTCTGCGGGAGGAGGTTAAGATTTCACCAAGGACTCTAGAAGGACACTGAGATAGAACTCTCGAGGTGATTGACTGATCGATGTGGGCAAGAATGGAGTCAGATTATCAGTGAAAGTGGTATATGTACTCTCAAAACTAAATAGACTTGACCCTGGTGAATCCTTGTACTGATTTCTAATTTAACTGTCTTCATCAAATATTCTAAAAATAAATAACATTTTTACAGATGCTTAAGTGCCTTACAGACCAACTGTGCATGCAGTATCACATTTACTCATCACAATGAACTCCTGAAATAGGTCTCTTTGTACTTGAGATACATATTTATATGTAGATAAACTGAGGCTTACAGAGGTCAGGTGATTTGTTCAGTGTTATGTTGGAGTCCTGGAACATGATCCCCACATCCAGACATTCTGATGCCGAATCCTGAGCAATTTCCACTACACCGTTCACATTTTGGCATGTAAGCCCTGTGTGTATAGACACCTTCCCCCTTTTTACCCCGATGTAGCCCCAGCACCTAGGAACAGTGCCTGGCACGTAATGGACATGCAACAAATATTTGATTATAGGAATGAATGAATGTAATTCCTGCCATTATTAATCTTACCATCTAAGACACACTTAAAAGATAATACCTCATTCCTCCAACAAATATTTATTCAGTGCTTACTATGGACCAAGCCCTTCCTACAGTCAACAAAAGTAGAAAGTAAACCAGTTAATGATCAAAATGCCCTGTAAAGGAAGTTTATTAAGTTAGGCATTTTGATGTTTTCCCATTAGTGCTTCCTTGGGGGTGGGGGTGGCGGTAGGAGACAGAAGTGCAAGGATAACAAGAATCATGTCAGGAAGGGTTAATGCTGTGAAGCAAGGAGGGGTGAGCTGAGATTCTGGCTGAAGGAGAAGAGCTACGGGGACAAGGACAGGATGTTTGCAATTCTTACGCACATTCAATTCTGCATCAGACACGGAATGCAGTTTAAGTATTCTACTCAGTCTCTCGTGCCCACCTCTCTCCCTCTCTCTCTCTCTCTCTCTCTCTCTCTCTCACACACACACACACACACACACACACTGGCTTGTTTTACTTCTGAGGGCACTGAAGAATGAATGTTCAATCAAAAGCTTCAGTTTGAACCCCAAGCACGATTTTATTGAGTAGCTTGTCTTAGTCCTACACAATAGCCTTCATTCGCAAAATGCCTTTGTCATGTATTTGAAGGGAGTGCTGTTCCCTCTCTTCTCCTGCATTTAAGCTCCAGAGGCTTTATTTATATAGTACTTGTGAGAGGCTGCTTGGTGGAATGGAGAGAACAGTGAACTCGGAGTTGCTCTGACGTTGGACAAGTTCCTTACCCTCTCTGGGCCTCATTGCCCATATCTGTAGAAGAAGGAGCTCAGGAGCATTCTTTACTTACTTCCACTATATTAAGATGTTCTAGTAAAGGAATAACTATTGCATTTGTGCATTTGATGTAAAAAAAAAAAAAGACATCAAGTAAACACAAACAAGAAAACAAGAGAGGGAGAGTGGGAGAAGCAAGAACAACTGTCAAAAGTCACAGTTGTTTAACAGGAAATGTGTTCTGTGCAACTTTCCCATATCAAGCTAAATATGCAGAGAGTCTCATTTAAAAGATGCTATTCTTAGGCTCAGTGCACATAAATGTAAATAAGTACCAAAATCAAAACTTCAGTGCTAACCGCATAGTTGCAATACAAGTGAAATAAACCACACGTGAAAACCTTGCCTGTATGAGCAATCAATTTGAACTCTTTTCAGTTTCTTATTTGCAGCAGCCAAACTTTCACAAAATGCGACTATCTCCACTGTCTCTTCTTGGGGGTAAAGTCGATTCCTACATCGTTTGAGGAAGGACTGTGTCCCCCGTGGCTTGTTTGCTCCTGAAAGTGAAATGAACCCGAAATTACAGGAATCTCGGTTGTGCTACTTTTGATTGCACGGGAGCCCTAATTACACGACAGGTGACATTTCATATCAAGAATTTTAATCCTTTTGGCATCCAACTAAATCTGAGAAGGACTAGTTCAATCTCTCATTCATAGATGGGGAAACTAAGACCCAGGGTGATAAAATGACTTGGCTGAAGTGTTACCAGCTCCTTTCACTGGTAGCAAAGCCAGAGCTGTACGTTCCACACCTGCTTGGTAGCTTACTGCCCTTCCTACCATCACGGAGTTGAGCTCAGCGACTAGATCCTCACTGTCTGCCGCATACTACCCTCCCTATTGATATATTTGTTTAAATCTTTCCTTTTAAGTGCACGGTGTTTCTTTCATTCTACTTTCTCAGCCTTTTTCTTGCTGATCCCTTCCCACTTCCCAGTGTCTTGGTTTGCCGATCAAATGATCTCTTCCTGCCAGTTTTTGAACACTGGCAGAAGGAATTGGAAGCCCGATTCGCCACATCATAACGCTAATCACTTCCAGTTTCTCCACATTTCAGTTAGGGATCACAAATTACTCATGTACTGGTACCATAGATGCCCCGGCATTGGGAGACCAATGACCCAGCCCAAACACAGATAGTTACATGATAACAGCCCTTGCTGGCCATTGTGTACTGTTGATTTCATAAATGAAGTTAGATGAACTGAAGTTGCTGGGACCCTAAAGGAAGTCAAAACCAGTGCCCAGGATTTGGTGAACATGTTTGCTTCTCCTCTAAATCTCCTTTCTCAGACTGAAGGGCCTTCATCTCAGCATTTGTATGGTGGTAACGCTTACCAAATTGTTAGTTTTTTGGACTTCATCTGACTTCCTTATTTCTTCCTGGATTGTGGCTACCAGAACACAAGTTATTCTAGAGGTTCTACAGTGGATTTGTCTATTGCTAGGACCACATATTTTGTTTTGTTTCCAGCACTCCCTATGATACAGTGCCTAGCATTTTATGTGACTGTGGCTGTGGCTCATTGAGCTACTGTCTTCAGAAAACAATAGATCGGTTTCTTTCTTAGGGTAATTCTTAGTTCTGTATCTAAAGTCATTGATGAGGGGAGTCCTCTGGCCAGCTCAGTCGGTAGAGCATGATTTTTGATCTTTGGGTCATGAGTTCGAGCCCCATGTTGGGTATACAGCCTACTTTTAAAAAAAAATGGGTTATTGGTAGGCACTGCCATGTACTTGCACACATTAGAGCTCATCTACCCATTTGTTTTCCTATCTTAGCTAGGTTTTGACGTAGTTTAGCACTTCCAACTCAGCATTACAAACCAGGAGCTGCTTGTGTCTCTTGTGAATTCTTGTGACCTCTCAGAGGACTTCTACTACTAGCTTTGCTGGTGAACATTTCAAGTAAGAACATAGAATCTTGGGATTTGAAGAGGTCTTATAATATATCTAGTCTGTTGCCATTGTTATGAGGTCATATCTTTAGATACTTTAGTGGCAGAAAATTCATTACTTTCTAAAGGAGCTCCTTGTATTTTGGACAGCTCTAACTACTAGAGAATGTTAAGCTAAATATGCCTTCCACAGAAACTAAGAGCCCTCGTGGTCCTCCCTTGGGATCACAGAAAACATGTATCATCCCTCTTGTATAAGCAACTCTAAGGTCATGTATTTGGAGACAACTATGAAGTCCTGTCCATATCTTCTGCCTTTGCCATGTCATCCCTTTATTGAGTTCAGGATTCCTAACGCTCTTCGTGGTTGATGCTGCTCCATTTGCATACTTGTTCTTTTGTTCCTACTCTTTGCTTTACTCTTAAAGCTGGGACTCTAATTATATAAAAAACTAAACTGGTTTAAATAAAAATTTAAAAAAAACTATTGACTTAAAACATCTTATGGTGTAGAATCTCATCAGAAGCTTCCCATCCATTATTTTATTCATTCATTCATTCATTCATTCAGTATTTATTGTCAGTCATTGTACTTCATGATGGAAATGCAACACTGAAACGAAAGTGGATATGACCTCCAATAGATCATGGTTCAGAAAGGAGGAAGGGGCAAGAAAGAATTATAACAGAGGTGTGCTTGGAGCAGTGGTGACAAAAGAGGGGAATGACTGGGAATCAGGACAGTTTCACAGAGGATATGCTAAAACAGGATCTTAAAAGAAGAGTAGGAATTCACTGGGAGAAACAAGGGAAGGGTACTCCACAGAGGGAACAGCGTACACTAAACTGCGTGGATAGGAGACCCTGCCTTGGGGAACTGTAAGGAGTTTTGAGAGTCCTGAGAGGGAGCCTCAAGATCAGGAATAGAGAGATGAGGAACTCCACCTAAGCCTCAGGACTTTGCACATAGTAGGAATTCCCACCAAATCCAGCCAATACCCACCAAGTACAGAAACCATCGGCCGGTTAATATCCACCAGCCAAGGTAGGCAGAAGAGGCTGTTTTGACTCTTAACAGCCCAGGGGGCTAGTGGCAGTTGACAGATCAGATTTTGCATTTTTCAAAAGGGCCAGTGACTGTCTGCTTTTGAAGTACACGGCTGAGTGATCCACACAGCGACATCAGATAAGGAGAGGAAGCCCTTTAGGTGCTCCTCACGTGTGTTGCTCAAATTCCTCTCTACGTGTGGAGATGAAGAAGCTCTAAGATAGCACACCTCTACCCAGTCTGTGCTGTGCACTCTGTTCTGGTCCTCTCTGGGTTCCGTTCTCCCTCCATGCCCAAGCTCTATCAGCCTGCGGACTGCAGACAGGTGGGGTCTGACACTTCTCCTTTTGGGTGTGCCTCTCTTCCCCCACCCCCTAACCCGGCAGAGGCCCCAAACTGAGGGGTTGCGTATAGAGCCAAGTAGGGGTGTGTTCTTCGTTGAAGTGGAGTGAGGTGGCAAGGAAGACCCAGAGTAGGGGCGTCTGGGTGGCTCAGTTGGTTGAGTGTCTGCCTCCGACAGATCCTGGGGTCTTGGGCTCGAGCCCTGTATCGGGATCCCTGCTTAGCGGGGAGTCTGCTTCTGCCTCTCCCTCTGTCCCTCCACCTGCTTGTGCTTTGTTTCTCTCTTTCTCTCTCAAGTAAATAAATAAAATCTTAAAAAAAAAAAAAAAGAAGATCCAGAGAACCTGGGTATCGCATCTCTACTGACCCACTCAGTAGCTTCCAAAGCAACCCCAGGGAGCCCTGGGAATATCAAATATTCCATCCATCTTCCAGATTCTTGCTGAGACCTGCTGGAACTAAATACAACTGAACCTGAGGCTTACCCGATTGGGCCCCTGATGTCACCCAAAGGAGCAAAACCATATCATCTCACCTTTATGGTTCTGGTCTCCAGAGGCTGATTGTGATTTCAGAGAGTGGATTGTCTTAAAGATCTCAGATAATATCAGTTTAAATTTCTACAGATGTAACTACAATTGAAAACTAATGGCCAAACATGGATCTTTGTCGTGTTTAAATAGACATGTAGTATATGGGTGCTGTGAGGAATTCAAAGACAAATTAGAATGGCTATTGGCCTTTAGGAGCTTGGAATCTAGTTGGAGAAACAAAGCATAAGCAGATTGACACATTGTTGTTGTTGTTACTCTTTTGCTTTTTGTACTTATGATTTCTGCTGTTATCCACCTGCCCCCCACCCCCGTCCTTTGTATATATTTTCAGGCTGGTTCTCCTAAGTGGACAAAAGCAGACGTTTGCCTATCAGGAAATGGAAGACACTGAGGATTTTGTGGGTCAGGGGCCACATCCAGGTAATATCCCTACAACATCCCCTGATGGAGTAAATAGTTCCTATTTATCATTATATAATAGAGGGCTGATGGGTTGAGACTGTATTTAATTATAGTCAGTGTTCCTTCATCTGTATTCAAAAGCTGCTTTCTTATGACATGGTATAATAGTGAATGAATGTCAATTATTTCAACAATAGCTTAAAATAGAGCTATTCATAATGTAGTGGCCTGACCAACCAGGAATTATATTTGTATACCCAGGCTCCCCTTCCTTTTATTTTTTTAAAAAACTTCAAAAGATTTTATTTATTTAACAGAGAGAGAAAGAGAGAGATCGCAAGTAGGCAGGTGGCGGGAGTGGGGGGGGTGGGGAGATAAGCAGGCTCCCCGCTGAGCAGGGAGCCCAATGCCCGGCTCCATCCAAGGACCCCAGGATCATGACCTGAGCTGAAGGCAGAGGCTTAACCCACTGAGCCCCCCAGGCAACCCACTCCCCTCCCTTTTAAAAGGAGGTTCCAGAAAGCCATCTTGGATTTTCCGAGGGTAGTCTGTCTTGGAATGGGCAATATAAGGCCCCTGGAATCATATCATGTGGTTTTCTTAGAAGGGGAGTTATAGGGTGAATGCCTTTGGAGTCAGTGAGGGCGGCCTCCCTCCCTAGAAGGCTGATGTCGGCCCCGGAGCCAAGGAGGGAGCCTTCCCTAGGAGGATGCAGGAGAGTAATCCCTAGGTACAGAAAGCAGGGAGTATCACCTCCTTTGTGTTTTGAGAGGAAAAATTCCTCACTCACAGGGGATGAAATCCCTTAGGGGCCAAGGGTACGCAGTTTCTGAGTCAGTGGGGTGGTGGCTAGCATCCGAGGCATGGCTGGGCACGTAAATGGAAACAAAGATAACACTGGGGCTCCCTTGGTTGAGTTTAGCCCTGAGAGAGCTTGCTTGGAAGACCGGCCGCACTCACTCCGGGATTAACGAGCCAGTATCCTTTGTCTGGCTTTTAGGGACATTTCAAACGCGACACCTTGTGGTAGCAAGAAGCAACAGCAGTAGTAGACTAGCTTCGGATGCCCTCCCACTCCCACTGCTCTTTTTCTTGGGTGATTCCCTTTAAAATGCTGAAAAGGGGGAGGGAGTGCTTAAGCAGTTATAGGGAATGAGATGAGGTGTAGCCGGTTCAGACCAGATCATTCCAGTTACAATCTATATAGCAAGACTAACCTGAAATGGTCTAAATCCCAGATAGTATACTTTCTCAAGTGGCTTTTCTTTTCAGAAACTGAAGACAAAGTTTAAACCCTGCTGTTTCATCTGACTTCTTAGCCTTTGCTTTAGTTGAGAAATAAGCTCCTGATCTTTTATCACATTAATTGCCAGTGCTTATAAAATGGAAATAAAGGCCATGGATGCATGGACCCATCCCTTGTTTTATACCCGTGGCTAAGATACTATGTACCTATTGTTTGCAAAAAAGAGCTCCTGGGTTCCAAAGTCGAGATCAAAGCCCGACATCCTTCACTTTCCTCAGCAGGTTGTAGAAACTTCTTGGAATCCTGAGACACCCTTTATAACATGGACTAAAATATTCTTCGGCCTATCGCTGGCCTAGGGAGGCCTAAGTGGTAGATTCTTTTTTTTTCCCCTGCTTCTTCTCCAGTTCCAACCACTGAGCCAGCAGCTTGGTATTTAATTCTAGGCAGTCCTTCAACTAAGCCATGATGAATTCTTTGAGTTGAGCTCAATTAAAGAAGCTAAAATGTCTGAGGCAGAAGGGTCTGGAATACAAGCTCTTTCAACTCCCTGTCACTGTGGGAACATGAGGAGGCTCACAGTCGGGCTTTGGCAAACAGCACCCAACCTCACTGCAATACTTTCTGGGCTGTGAGCAGGCTCCAGGACATGGCAGGGTTTGTGCTGGAAGCCATAAGGCTGAACCAAGGGGGAAGGACAGCCAAACAATCTGGAACATCTGCTGTCTGGAGCCCAATGGTGGAGGCTAGGCCTTCTGCGCAGGCTGCCATCTTGGGTATCAGAGTGAAACTTCTCTGCGGTTCTTCAGGGAAGATGACTTCTCAATGTCATGCTCAGTTTTGGGGCCTCACACTCCTGGATGAGCTTGGAGTGCCATGACTCTTGGGAATCAACTTTAAGGGTTCATCTTGATGAAATTCTAGAATCTAGGTGAGGTTCAGTGGGGCGAGCTCCAGAGCCGATGGCTAAGAAAGAATTCTTAAGATGTCTCTGGTGTAAAAAGGTGGTTTATAAAGCACGGGTACAGGACCCGTGGGCAGGAAGAGCTGCTGCCCCAGGTTGCGAGGGATGGCAGGTTAGGTACCATGCGGTTGGGGGAAGGTGAGGGAAAGGGAGGTTTCAACGGAGATTTCATATGCTTAAGAGGGCCTACAAGGTACCAGAGGGCCTACAAGATACCAGAGGTCTTGCGGTTTGATCAAGGTTGTCTTTCCCTTTTAGCAAGCCATTAACATCAAGATAGTTGGGAGATTCCTAAAGAATGTCACATTTGTCCCACCCAGGAGTGGTGGGGGTGAGGGGGAGATTGCAAGGTGTCAGCCTTTTGCTTTGTCCTCAGCCAGTCTTCTGCTCCCTCATCACTCTCATGGCCATTTCCCAAGGCCTAAACTGATTCTAAGAACACTGGGTTAGGATCCTTGCCAATCACCTTGACTCCAAAGACCCACCTATGGCCTTTTTCTAACCAGGTGGAGACCACCAGTGGGTATTTTCTAAGACACATCCAAAGCACAATGTTTTGGTTGTACCCTTCTGAGAATTATGGATCCTACCAGCCCTTCACTTCATAACCAAGGGAAACCATTAAAGGGAATAAATCTCTGGAGTACTACAAAGATTTGCTGCTTGGGGATTTCTCTTCTTTTTTATGTAAGGAAGCAGCTGCTGATGCCTTTCAGTGAGGAAGGGGGAAAATTCTTTCAAATTTAACCTTGGAAGGGCATCCACTGATAGAACACCCTCCCATGCTCTTACACTGAGTATATTCTTGTCAGGCCTCTCATCTTACAGGTAGTCAGGGAGAAGTGATTTGCCCTTGTCATATGGTCCATTCTTTTTTCTGCATTCTGCTCCTGATCAGTTTCTTTCCCAGTCTGGAGAGACTTCTAGAGGCCTTCCTTCACCCCACACTTAGTTGCATCTTGGGCTTCTCTGTACACAGTTGGCGTTTAGTGAAGAATATCCAGCCATTTTGGTGGCTTGGGATTTCCAGACTTTTCATTTCATTTCAACACATGTCCTGGGGACATACGTTAGACTACATTTGCAGCTAGATGCGAAGTCCTATGACTCTGAGAAGTAAGAACCAGACTAGAATGGTCCAGCAGTGCCTATCTCTGATAGGAGTTTACAGGCATACAGAGGTGGCAAAATAATTCTTAGATTCTTTGGGTTTGTGTTCTGATAGAGGTCAGGCAAGTATACTGTGCCTAAGACCTCTAATTTTATATAACCTCTGTTTATCTCTAGTTGATGATGATGTATTTAAAGAACCAATGAAAAAAAGAAGACGTTCAGATAGAGACCAGCGGTTCCGCGCATTTCCCTCTGTGGAACAAAGTGCTCTTAAGGAATGTGAGTATTATAACCCTGCTGTGTGGCTTGTATTAATGTGGCTCTGTTCTTTTCCAAATGTGTGAAAATGCTCAAAGGAGGAGAATGTTCAGTTGGAAAGAAGGATGAAATATTTTCAAATGATCCTGATCCAGAAAAGGAGGCCTTGGGGCAGGGATCTATAATTTGACCATTCATCTCTATGAGTCTCTGGATAGGAGGGTTGTTGTCAAAATAACCTCTTCCTGATTTGGACAATGACTGTGAAAATGGTTGGTTTGGTGCCTTGGTGAGTGTTTCTATGATGCCCTGGCAATTTTTCTTTTTATGACCACAGGAGAGAAGAATCTACAAGGGCTATAGCCCACAGCAAAGATATGCTGACTTCTGTTACAAGGGGTTTCGGAGCAGACTGGGCCCTTGGGAGGCTCTCACAATCAATAATTACTATCTCCCATGAGCAATCATTGCTAGTGTCAGATAACTTGCTATCATATTTAATTGGCTTTTCATTTCACTTCATTTCTTTCTTTCCTTTCTGTGTGGTATTGAGCACATTCCTCTTCTGGAGATGTAGTACTTTATCTCTGCCAGGTATGTGTTGGCTAATACATCCCTGTTGATTCCAGATGAAAAATTAGAGTCACGGACCAGAAGGGTTTTGAGCAACACTTATCAGAAACTTATTCAGTCTGTTTTCCTGGATGACAGCATTCCTAATGGAGTCAAATATCTCATGTGAGTCTGATATCAGCTTCCCATCAAATCTTTCATCCATTCTTTCCTTAGGTGATCGTAAGTGCTTTTCTCCATCAATGAAAAGGAATTTTCAGTTAGAAACTAAGCAAAGAAGGCTGAACATTTATGTAGCTATGGGCTATTAATTATTATTGATTGATTGATTATTGCCATTCATTGTGTTGTCACACTTGCTAGGTAACCTGTTAAATACTTTACATATATCAAATTTCACTTACTTGTCCCAATACCCCTATAAAGTAGGAGCTATTTTTATCTTCCCAATTTTACTGAACTTGTGGCTTAGAGAGACCAAGACATGGACCAAGGTCATACTGTTGGTAAACGAAAGGGCCTGAATCCAACCCACGCTGTGTGAAACTCTAGCCTGTGGCCTCAACCACTGGACTGAGCTGACTTGAAGCACTTGATTGGTGCCCGGGCTGAATCTCTTACTCACAAGTCTCCAGGTTGCTCCCAGTAATACTATACCTCTGCCTAAAATTTATTTCTAGTATCAAGACTATGTAATTTCCATAGAACACAAACGAGGATGCTTTGCATCCAGGTCGGCATTACAGAGTTTGTATAGAATTATCACTACCATGTATTTTTGCATAATCTCCTTTGAGGCTCATGACGACTCTGTGTAGGAAATGGGGACTAATATTCCCTTCTGATCAAGAAAGCTGCAGAGATTCAAAAAAATGTATGATTTGCCTGGGATTGCAACTCAGTTCCTTCATGTTCTATTTTGGTATTCTTCCCACTATGCTTTGATGACCCTGACCATGTGTATTTAAAAATCAATTTAGAAACAGGCTTCTTGCCTTGATTGAAAAACCATCATTGGACCCAATCTACATTGGATTATTTGGAAGCACAGGGGCTGGGAAGAGCTCCTTGATCAATGCTATCATCCAGCAAGCAATGTTTCTACCAGTATCTGGAGAAAGTATATGTACGTCATGTATTGTACAAGTGAGCTCAGGCTGCTGTGAGCAGTATGAGGCCAAAATCCACCTTCTCTCTGACCAGGTAATTGTCCCCTTCCTCCCTTCCTCCCTTCCTTCCTCTTTCCCATCCCTGTTTTCCTTCCTTCCTTTTTCCCACCCCTGTTTTCCTCCCTCGCTCCCTCCTTTCTTTCCTCCTTCCCTCTCTTCTTTCCTTTTCTTTCTTTCCTTTTCCTTCTCTATTAGAGATTAATATAATATTCCTTGTAGATATAGTTCATGCCTTTGTCAAATGAAAAGAACATAGTACAGAATGAGAAAGTTCCGTAGAGCAAGATGGGGGTTCTAGCCTGCATCCTGTCACTGTTGTTATGGGGCTTTGGGCAAGCCATTTCCCTCCTTGGGCCCCTTTTTCCTGAATGACAAAACAAGGGGTTTGGATTAGATGATTCCTTGCTGGATTCCATGATGTTAGAGTTTCTGAATATGCAGCCCCTCCAGGAATGGACTCCCTTTTTCCTTGTTTTCCATGTCTGTGTCATGAGGGGCTTGGCCCTACTCTCCCTTGGCAGGAGTGGAAGGAGGAGCTGAAGAACTTGACTAAACTCCTGCACAGGACAGAGGAACCAGACAGAGAAGAGGCAGACATGTGGGACAGGGACGATGCTGTGGAGGAAGCCATCTGGAAACTACAGATGTTTTACGGAAATGGAGCGGAAAGAAAGAGCTATGAAGAGCTACTAAGGGCAAGGCCCAAAGGAAAGATTCCCACCTCCAGAATCATCACCCTCAAGGCAGAAGAGGTAGCCCTGAGATTTCTTTCTTCATTTTATCATGAGCCACAAGTTTAAGAATCAAATCCATTGAGGAAATTTGCTCACGGCATGGTGTTTTTGTTGGAAATGAGTTGATACCCGAATCAGAAGTATCCCTGCCCAAGTTCTTTTTCATTATTTATGGTTGTCAAATGAGAAATGTTAGTGTCTGACTGGGGGGTCTTTAGTGCCCAGGGAAGACTATTTACAGTTACTTGAGGATTAATTAAGGATGCTTGGGGCTACAAATGTCTAAAAACAAAACCATCTGATTTATAATGGCTTAAATGAATAGGGATTTATTCATTTTCTTATATAAGAAGCCTGGAAGCAGCTGGGTTTGTGGGTTGGTTCAGTGGCTCATCAATGTCAAGATCAACACCTCCCGGGCGCCCTTGGCCTGCTCTCAGACTTGTTGCTTCATACTCATAAGAGGCTACTGAAGTGCTAGACTTCACAGTTGGCTTCATAGAAGAAAGCAATGGATAAAAAGTTGGCACCAACATCTCCTCCTTCCTGGGAAAGTAAAAACTTTTCTCAGAAACATCCCCAGTAAACTTCTGGGTAGAATTTCCTGTTCAGAGGATTCAGTCACATGGCCTTTCTAGCTGAAAGGGAGTCTAAAGCGAGAAGCAAATATGTTGTGATTGGCTGAGGTCAATTTGAATCCACTGCCCAAACAAACAAACAAACACTATTCTGCTAGCATGGGTGAAGCACGGGATGGATATTGGATATGCAGCTAGTAGAACAATGCTCTCCTCACATCTATCATCAATATTCATTTCATTAAATTTAAATTTCATTTTAAAGTAAAGTAAAACACTTGTAGAACTAATGCATAATTTTATTACAATTATACATTTAAAACCTAGTGTTTCTTGTCTCTTAAGATTCGTGTTTAAAATATTGTTATTCTATATATAAATCTGACATTTTCTTGGTATGAAGTAAGAACAATTACTTAAACTTGTTCTAAATTTTAATATTCAGTTATCTCCCAAGGTTAACATAGCAAGTCCTCCTTAAGTAGCTAATGCTTACTTGTATAATTAATCGAGTTTCCTTAGACTTTCTGTGTTATGGTTCAGATTTAATATAGTCCATTCTCTCCAAAATTTTTAAATACTTGACCAGGCACATTTAGAGGTCAAATAAATGGAATCTTTCAAGGCACTTAGCTCTTGTAAATCTAGGAAATCAAACAAATCTAATAGCCACTTCTTATATTTAAATGGATATCACTCTTCAAAATAATTACACTCTTATTTTGTCTAAAACATAGACTGAGCATGTCCAAAGAAACACAATGATTACAAAACTGGTTACTTTATCGGCATACATACAACTTACACCAAGTAAGCTACACCAAGGTACCAATATAGTATCCATTTCTTCACTACCTTGTATTTAGAAACATTCCTTCCTGGTGTTACAGATTTACCCCTTGAAACTAGGAGTTGAAATACCACAGTTACATCTCAGTGAATGAGGGCACAGATTCAAAGTCTGAGTCCAGGATTCTAGACTGGACTGAGGAAAACTGAGCTTGCCCTCCAGAATAGTTTGTCCTGAGCCAGTTTATTGGGTTGAGCCACCTTCTTATACAAAGGGACTTTTCAAGGACGTGCTTTTTCTTTCACACTGCCTTTAGGGTATCTGCTTTATTTATTCTTTTAAAGATTTATTTATTTACTTCAGAGAGAGAGAGAGAGAGAGAAAAAGAGAGAGCATGAGTGGAAGGGGCAGAAGGAGAGAGAGACAATCCCAAGCAGACTCTGCACTGAGTAGGGAGCCCAACATAGGGCTCGATCTCATGACCATGAGGTCACGACCTGAACTGAAACCAAGAGTCAGACGCCCAGCCAGCTGCACCACCTAGACACCCCCAGTATCTGTTTTATTTTTAAGTTAAATATCTTTAAGAACTTTCATCATCTTTTCTTTCACATTTTCCTGTTAATTTGATTAGAATTGATGAATTCTAATTTATCAGAGGTGACTCCCTACCCAGATTGCAACAAATCCCCTGATTTTATTTCAACTCTCTTAAGAATTTCTGTTCTTATCTTTCTTTCAGGACTATTCTATAGATATTTATTAACAATGACCACCAAAGGGGCGCCTGGGTGGCTCAGTTGGTTAAGCGTCCAACTCTTGATTTTGTCTCAGGTCATGATCTTAGTGTCATGGGATCAATCCCCATGCTCAGCAGGGGATCTGCTGGAGATTCTCTCTCTCTCTCTCCCTCTCCCTCTCCCTCTGCCCTTCTCCCCTGCACCCCGAGTGCACTCTCTCTCTCAAATAAATAAATAAATCTTTTTAAAAAACGACCATCATATATCCCAAATCATCTGTCTTTTGAAGTAGTATCCTGGTAGAGATTTGCTGCCACACATGATTGTTGGCATGAATGTGTCCCATGCTAGGACAATGGGCTGAGAACAAGTCCCCATCACCCCCCATCATTAAAACATTCTGGAAATGCCTACACATCAATATTTTTTTTGTATTTGGAAGAGAAATTTTAAAAACCTTTTTAAAGATCAATTTCAGACTAATTTTCAATTTGGAAAATATGGTCACCATGTCACCATCAATTTTCTGAAGTCAGGGCTTTCTGGTAATCCAAATGTTTGCATCAGCCATGGGGGAAGAATGCCCTCTCTTCAAAATGTAGACAATTGCATATTAATAATGTTAATATTAGAATTGAAATGGAATTTAGAGGTTGAATTCATTATCCAGTGAAGCTATAACTTTGCTGAAGCCCCATTCTAACTGGTTCTGGTTTTTTTCAACGTACATTTAAGGAGCTTGCACTTTCTGATCTCCAGGGTCCTTTCTGGCTCTCAGAGCATAGGGCCTTTGCAGGTGGGATCACAGGCCTCCCAGAGCCTGTTGCCCAGTGCTGTTTCCTACCATTACTCAGTGTACCTTCACTGAACCCAAATCACAGCTGATCCGGGATCAAGGAACTGGGAGAACATCTGGTATGTGTGACTTTGTCCTTCTTCCTCAGGCAGGAGAGCTGTCTGTCAAGCTGGACCCCTACATCCGGACTCAGAGGAGAGACTTGGATGGAGAGTCAGCTGAGACACAAATTTGGCCCTTGATCAAACACGTGGAAGTGACTCTTCCCAAATCAGAGCTGATTCCAGAAGGCGTTGTGCTGGTGGACATCCCAGGCACAGGCGACTTCAACAGCAAGAGGGATGAAATGTGGAAAAAGGTGATTGTCTTTCCTGTGACTTCATTCCCTCCTCCCTCAACTACTCCACCCTTTCTAAAGCAACAAAGAATGCTCTGCTTCAGCTGCTGGGGTTGTAGGAGCTCAGGGGCTTAGATTCTTCTACTTGCTAGGTCTACCCAGGTCACTGGCAGGAGAGGGGTGGCCAGAGAAACTAGGGAGGGAGGAATCGTGAGGCAGGCCTGGAAGCTAGAACAAGAGTAGGAAGAACAGGGGAAAGGTCAGCAACCAAGTAGTACGGTCTAGGAGTAAGCAGAGGAAATGCAGACAGAGGGGGAGAGGGAGGCCAAGGGGTGGGTACAGAGTGGAGAAGCTGAGAGCCAAGCACCAAGGAACCAGGAGGCCACTAAGGTGTTTAGCTGTAAGGCACAGAGGCCCAATAAAGCAATCCCAAACCAAGATGGGTTAATCGAAAGAGTATCTGAGCATCTCCTGAGACAGCCAGGCCTCAGGACCTCCTATCAGGACAGAAGCTGTCATTGTCTCTCTCACCCTCTGCCTGGCTCTTGGGACTATTTCTCTTTGAGCATCTCTTTGCCAAGTCCTGCTTTTCACTTAGCTTTCTCTATTTAGCCCTTAGGTTCCACGTCGTGGAGAATGACCCCCCACCCCCATCTCTAATGACACTCTAGTTCATACGCCTATGACTGTTTGACTTCAGTCTCTGTGTGTTTTAGTTCAAATTCCTAAGAAGGAAAATGGGATCAAGTACTCCCCAGCTAATGCTTAACCCTCTCTGGCATAAGCATCTATCCTTAGTGCAATCAGCTGTGGCTGAAGTGGTGGTTGAAAGTCTGTCCTTTCAGCCAAAATCTTGGGTAGGGTTTCAAATCTCAGCAAATGAAGTCAGAGCTCATGGGGCACCCCCAGATATGTCTACAGCCAGAGAGTTAAGCATTGGGGTGGTTAGATCTGTACCTAATGATTAGAGGTTGAAACATCTTTTAAGAATTTATCTCTTTGTTCATTTGCTTTTCATTCATCAAACACATATAATATGTAAGACAATGTACTGAGGATGCAAAGATTATAGCTAATAATAATAATAATGATAGCCGACATTTACCAAGCATATATTTTATACTAGGTACTGATCTCAGTGAAGGAAGTTGCCCATTATCATCCTGGGGATTTTAACCCAGGCAGGATGGCTCAAAAGCCTCTCTGCTCTTCAACCCTATAAACCTATGTGGTAAAACAAAGCGAAATTAAAAGATGCAGAGCGTGGTCTTTAATGTTAAGAATTGCGCGGATGCATGTGCGCACAGGTGTGTGTAATGTTTGTAAATGAACAGCAAAAGTAGATTCTTGCCTTTTGGAAGGATACACACCCAACCGTTAACAAGAGTTTCTGTGTTTACTACCACTCTTTACTACACACACCTGTGTATTGTTTGTATATTTTGCATGAACATGTAATCCCTACATAACTAAAAAGCTGAAAGCAAAATAAACCAATGTTGAACGAGAAGCAGAGCCTTCCTACAAGGCGCTTAGGGTCTAACAGGAGAGAAGACACCTACAGATGACTAAATCCTTGGCAGATTGTAAGACACGAGAAGTCTGAGGTGCTATCAACACTCAAAAATAGAAATTACCTTCAACAAGAGACCTCATTCCTTCAGCAAACACCCACTGAGCCTCTCCTCAATTTTGCATTAGGTTTTGGATGGGTGGAAACAAAGTCCTTGCCCTTGGCAGTCTTGTAGTCTGGGAGAGAATCTAATTAGTTATATTACTTAACAAACCAGGTTACTTAACAATGAGAGTGCATTCTTTTTGCATGTGAAGATAGCTTCAGAGAGGGTGCTTAAGCCCAGTTGTCACCAGAGAAGATTGTTGAGAATGGGACCCCTGAGCACTATTGTAGGTCAGACAGCAGCAAAGACCTAGAGAAACAAAGGAGCCAAGTGTTGGGGGAAGGATGAGTCTTTTGGGGTGGCTGGAGGAAAGGATTGTGGAGTGTAGAGGAGAGGGTTACAGAAGGCAAGCCCAGAAAACTTGGGAGTTGGGCTTAAACACTACCCTTCCTGGGGAAGCTCGAAGGACAAGAGGTACTGGGGTATGTGATAGAGAGAGAAAGGGTGTCTTCAGGCGAGGAGCTCAGAAGCATGGGGTGGGAACATGGAGATGAGGCATAGGACTGGAGCTGGAAGGGGACTGGGCATGAGGGCTGGGATTAGTGAGTCATGATCAGTCCTACACTGTAGAAGGATCCATAAAGAACCATCGATTCTCTGCTATATGCAAACTTTAAATTCTGTGGATTTGTGCTAAATGAATGACTGTGGGTCAGGGGAGCTTTGAGACTAGTTTGCAGTCAAGATCGGGATGACAGGAAGACAGCTGACAGATAATCAGCCTGATTTTATGGATGAGGAAATGAAGGCTCAGAGAGGGGAAGTAATTTTCCCAAGACCACACAGCTATTGAATGGCAGAATTTGAACCCGAGAGCAGGTCCCCACCTTCCCAGCTGAGGCTCTCTCTCTCTCTCCCACAGGACCTCCCGCAACAGTTCTTTAAGATACAGGCAGTCTGAACGTCCTTCCCCTTGGTGGTCTGCTCAGGTCCTGACCTGAGGGCCTTTGTTTCTTGAGGTTCTTGTCACTCTTGGAGTGAAATAGCCAGCCTTGGCTAGTTGCAGGATAGGCCTGGGAGCAGCAGCGTAGGGAGGCAGCCAGCCTCTCTCCCTGGAGGGAGCCATGGCTGCTGCCAGTTGCGATATGCTGGGCAGCCTATCAAAGACCGCTCAGAATAGAGGAGCCGGCAGATCTGGCCCAGATCAGCCTCTCTGAGGAGGTCAGGCTACAGTGAAGGGATGGTTCCCGGCCTGTTCTGCTTGGCCTCAGCTCCCCTGCATGCCTGTGGTTTTGTGAGACTCTCTCACGTGGAGTGACTAAAGACTCCCCACTTTTTAGGGAGAACAGAGCACAATGCCCCCTCCCTCTTCCCTCTAGCTTCCCGCCTTGCTGTCCCTAAGCTAAGACTATTATGAGTTCATGTGTCTCTGTCTGCCGCCTTGAAGTCATGACACCTTCAGCCTGTCGCCTGAGCTCTCTGAGGCCCCATTCTCCTTATGGGAGGGAGTGTTGGGCTGGTATGGATATCACCCTACTGATTCCTAAATTTAGTTGCTCTAGGTAGTCTTTTTCGTTCTTCTGAGCCTCTAACTTGACCAAGTCCTGGCAGTCAGAGCCTTGTGTAGGGCCAGAAATTTGCAGTTCTCTTATGTTAATAAACATTTAGGAAGCATCTGTAGTTTCCCAGGACCATGGGAATACAAAGGTGAAAGAGGCCTTGCCCTGGGGAAGCTGGTAGCCTGCTATCCTGCGATCTTCCACAACCTGACTGAAGATCTAGATGCTTCCCTAGATAGATTACAGTTTTGGAAATGGAGGGAGCCAGTTGTTTTTATTTTCCTGCCTCAATGGGAGTCCATCCATAAGGAGGAGGCTCAGGGCCCATAGTTGTATGGCCTTCAAACTGATCTTTAGCCTCCTGATCTTTTACCTCTGTAAAACAGTGACGTTTGTCTAACTCTGGAGATAGACAGTTTAAAAATAATGATCCACAAAGCCAAGAGGTGCATGGACAGAGGGTTGAGGATGCTGAGGAGGTGGGGGGCTCCAAACCCTCCATCTCCAATTCAATTAAAGCAGTTCAATTTTAAAAAATCTTTTGGAAATTGTCCTAAGATTTCAATTGAAAAAGGTTCCACTGGTAAAAACAAACTCAAAACCCAAGATTTCTCAGCCTCAGCACTGTTGACATTTTGGGGGGCTGCTCACCTGGGCACTGGCGAATGTTTTAACAGCATTCCTGTCCTCCACCCCCGCCCACTAGCTTACCCCAAGTCATAACAATTAAAAATGTCTCCAGGGGCTCCTTGCCCCCACGTGGTGGCAGTGTGCTGCATACGCAGGGGCAGTCAAACATGGAACTGATGCCTTGTGCTGATAACTTTGAGGTCGATGCGTGACCAGTAACTAGTTCTGGAAAAACAATAATTTTCCCTAGGAGACAACTGAGGTAAAGCAAGCCAGTGATGGATCTGGGGCTGGAGGTCTGATTTCTTGAATTCTATCAATCAGTAATGCTACAAATAGCTATGAAGCCTCCAGGAGGGGTCAATTGCTGTGCCAAAGGGTGATGTGAATTCCAAGCTGCAAAGTGCTACTTCTTCCCTTCAAGTACCTCACAGTCTAGGGGTGGTGTGGGGTTAGGTGGGGTGAAGCGGTACAGAGAGCCCAGCCTATGCACTAAGTCTGAGAGATACCATAACAGGTAAGTCCAGGTGCTGGAGGATGCAGAGGAGGGGTGGTCAATCCAAAGGGCGAATGGGGGTCAAGCAGAGGTCATAGCAAGTGTAAAGGTCCTGAGGGATGAAAGACCAAGTTACATCTGAGAAAATTCAAGAAGCTCAGCCTGGCTGGTACATGGAGAATGTGGTGGGGAGAGCTGAGAGGCAGGACTGGAAGAGAGATGGGACAGAGCGTCATAAATGGGCAGAGGACATAAATGATACATTAAGGGCTCATGTCCTCTACAACTGAGATGCCACTTACGTTCTTAAAACTATGGTGGTTCTGTTTCACAGACCATTGATAAATGCTCAGTGATCTGGGTGATCAGTGACATCGAAAGAGTTTCTGGAGGGAGAGCCCATGAAGACCTGCTGAACGAGAGCATCAAAGCCTGCCAAAGGGGCTTCTGCAGGGACGTGGCACTGGTGGTCACCAAGACCGACAAACTCCACCTGCCGGAATATCTGAGGTACAGGGCTGGGCTCGAGGGCCTGTGGGCTTTCCTCTATGGGTCCCAGCTGCCGCAATGACAGAGCTTTGACCCCTGGGCATTTCAGACCCAGGGAAGCAACTGCTGGGGATGAAAGAGAAGTCTGGGGAACCTCCGAGGACATTAGGACCCTTGGGGCTTTAGGTAGATTGCCTTGGGAATCTGAACACTGTGGGCCCTCTAACAGAATAGCTGCTCAATACCCAGTAGGCTGTCCCCATGTAGGGTGCCACTCGTGTGTAGGAGATGCAAAGAGCACCTCTCAGACTTGTGCTGGCACCCCACAGATATGGGACATGGAGACGCCCCCACAGCTGGTAGGCAGTGTCTAGAGTGCTATCTGACATTGCACAACCTTAAAGTGTCAGATTCTGTTTCAGGCTTTAAACCCCTATGGAACAAGGTTCTCGATGTTTCAGAGCTTTGGCCAAAAGTAACAGCATTCTGACTAAATTTTAGTGGAAGGTAAGCATTTTAGAGTTTAATAGATGTTAAAGAGTGCCCATTTCTACATGGATCTCTGTAAGTCTGTAACCAAGAGAGCCATAACTTACCTTCTCAACTGGCATGCTTTGAAAGTGGAAAGGGGGTGTTCTTAACCCTTACAGCAAGTATCAACCTGTCCTGGGTACACGGGCCTGTGGTCACCAGATAGAATGTTGTTAATGCTTCCTTGCTCTAATAAGAGCATCCTTACCGATCACCTGTCATCTCTGCCCTTCCCCCACCCCCACTGAAATTTGCACCCGTGTCTCCAGAAATTCACGAAGCAGAGACACCGTCTCGGGTAAAGAAAAAGGCTAAGGATGTTTCCCCGGCTTCTTGCTTTCATGGGTTAGGTTGGAACTTCAGCTTCAAATTTTTTTTTTTTTTTTTTTGGCCTGCAGGCTCCTTTCACCCCGCCCCCTGCCCCAGAATAGTATCTCCAGTGCTCCCTTCCAGTGCCAACTCTGCAACTGAACATTATTCCATCAGATTTATGAACCCCTTATTGAACACTGTGGTAGGGGCTGCACATTCAGAAGGGCACAGAACCTAGTCACCAAGTCTGCTGTCTTACAAGAAGGTTAAAGCTTATAAGAGAGGGACAAGCAAAGTGTTATGGGGACCCAGAGAGAGGGGACTGCATTTTGATTGGGCCGGGGGATGGGGCCACAGAAAATTCCAGCACCAACAAAACAATGAGAAATAAAGACACTTGTTTCAAGTGGACACTGGAGGTAGATCAGAAGAGAGGACATTTGGACCAAAGAAAGCTTATGTGAAGGAATTAAGGCACAACTGTATATACTACTTTCAGGGAAAGTTGAAAGACTGCTGTGACACACAAAACGAGTTAAGTAATTGTTACAATTTTCGTTTCAGGGAAAGAAAAGTGGGAAATGTAAGTACGGACTAGTTATTTCTATTTTTTAAGCTCCATTGGTATACAATTGATACACAAATAATTGCACGCATTTCATATAACAACTTAATGAGTCTGGACATATGCAAGAACTCGTTATTTTTAATAATACTTTTCATGATTAATACTATAAAATTCAAAGCCATACACATTTGTCTGGGCCAAATGAAGTTATGCCAGAAATAACTGTGTAGCTTATCACCGTATCACTCTCGATAACCTTGGACTCTTAGTCATGCTTTCATTTCTTTTCCCAAACTAGCGAGCTATTTTGAGTCAGCGGGAGGCTGTTTTAGAAAGAAATGAAATGATAAAACTACAAAGGAATAGAATTCTCAAGGAAAAGCTCAAGGTGAGTTAACAGATTTCCAAATGTGTTTTTTTGCTTTTCAACCACTCATCTGTTTTCAGAAACAGATGTCTACTGGGTCTTGTGTAGTTGCCACATCAAAAGCTTTGGAACAAACAGTTTGGAGTCAACTTAGTCCTCCTGGTTGATAACTTTGTGACTTTTGGCAAATTACTTCTCCCTGAGCCTCCACTTTCTCATCTGTAAAATGGGGAGATGATAACATCTACCTCCCGTGGTTGCTGGAAGGATGGGATGAGCATACGGTCCACTGAGAGAGAGATACCCACAGGTGATATCAGAGATCATCACACTGTTTGAGGATGATTCGAGGGAGGAATGCATAGGGTGCCACGGGGACACACGATCTTCTCCAGATCTCACTAGCAGGCAGAGAGACGGTGTTGCAGAGAGGTGCAGGGAAAACTCCTCATGCCCTTGGGCAGAATTATAAAGAACCAGTAGTCTTTAGTAAGGTAAGGATGTGAGAGAAAGGGCCTTCTGCAGAAGCATTGGGAGATAAGGCTGGAGCTATTTTTTTATTTTTTAGAGAGAGAGAGAGCTGGAGTAAGGGGTTGAGCAGATGGAGGACAGAAAGGGCAGAAGGAGAGAGAGAATAGCTTAAGCTGTTTCTGTGCCCAGAGCAAAGCCCGACACGGGACTCGATCTCATGACCCTGAGATCATGACTTGAGCTGAAATCAAGAGTCAGATGCTTGACTGACTGAGCCCCCCCCCAGATGCCTCCCTAAGCTTGAGAAATTGTTCTGTGGGAATCTCTGTATTTTCTCAAATTATTTTTTGTTATTCTGCCACTAAAATAAATTACAGACATAAATCTCCTTACTATAATTGTCTTATACAATGATAAAACTAAAACCGATTTTAAGATAAACTATAAACAAAACATAGTAGTGGTATATTGGGGTCAGCATAATGGGGTAGATGTCTTGGTTTTGCTGAAACTAAATCTTTGGCGCTGGGTAATGGTAAAAACATATGGCCCGATGTCCAGTTCTATATTTAATTGCATTCTGCAGTTTGAATTCAATTACATTGATGCAGAAAACGTCTGATGTACAAAGTGGAATTGAAATTTTCAAAACTTTTGTCTCTAATTCAGAATAATCAGACCTTGTACTTAAGCCAAAATCTTTGACCAACCAATTCTTAAATGCTGCTTTTAATGAGGCAATAAGTGAGCAAAGCTGTTCCTATTCTCTTCAGCTTTCTTGCTGGCATTCAAGAAATATGCATTTAACGAGTACCTCATCATTTTATTTCTGGAAACAAAAACACAAAGTACTTCAATACGCAATTCACAACTACATTTATTGCCAATAAATGTGGCGCGTTGGTGCATATGAGATAGGGTCTGGACAACAGTGAGTCAGCTTGCCGGGTGACTAGGGTTCTATCATACAAGTCCTTTTGAGGTCTGCACACCTACACCTCTGAGGGCCAGGTGATACCTTAATTCTCTGACCACTTGACTTCAGCTGAATTATTGTGAACCCTTCCCTTGTACTGCATGCCTTCATTGGAGCAAATTGAATCTTAATCATAGAAAATATGAGGCAGAAGTTGATTATAAAGCAATCATTCCTATAGATGTCTATGCTGATTTTTTATTATAAAAATAAAAATTAGGAAAACATATTGTAAGAAAAATGACAGACCCCTGAGGCTCCATTTGTAGAGTGTAGTCTGGAAATACTATGTATTTTAGAAAGATCATTTTCTCAGCGTTAAGGAGAATGGAGGGGGGGGGGCAAGTGAAGACCAGATGCCGAGAGAGACCTGTTGGGGAGCCTTTTCCTGTAATCCCGCTGGAAGAGCTAAGAGCTTGAACAAGGCAGTCACTACAGGACTAGAGGAGAGGAAAGACCTTCGAGAGATGTTAGGGAGCTTACACCCCCAAGTCTGGATGACTAATTTTATGTGGCCGGTGAAAGAGAGCTGGGTGTTTCCATTCTCAGGTGCGTCCTTGGAGCTAGGTATGACACAGCTTTAGGGTACCTGGAATGAAAACCATCCCACTCCTCCTGTGTGTCTCTCCTTTCCTCTCACGCTATTAACACACTCACGACACTTCTTTTTTTCAGTTGAAGTACAGTCAACGCACAATATTATATTAGTTTCTGGGGTACAACATAGTGATTTGACAGTTCTATACATCACAAAAACATCACCACCAAGTAAGGCTAGTTACCATCTGTCCCCATGTTGTTACAGTGTTAGTGACTTTAGTCCCTATGCCGTACTTCACATCCCCATGACTTACTTAGTTTGTAGCTGGAATTTTGTACCTCTTAATTCCCTTCACCTGTTTTGCCCATCCATCCATCCCCCCTCCCCTCCCGCAACCACATGTCTGTTCTCCAAATTTGTGAATCTGTTTCCATTTTGTTTTGTTTGTTCATTTGTTTTGTTTCTTATATTCCTTATAAGTGAAATAATATGGTATTTGTCTTCCTCCATCTGACTTGTTTCTCTTAGTGTAACTTCCTGTAGGTCCATCCGTGTTGTTGCAAGTGGCAAGATTCCATTCATTTTTAGAGCTGAGTAGTATGCCACTGTATGTGTCTATAACATATCTTCCCTATCCATTCATCCATCAATGGACACTTAGGTCACTTCCATATCTTGGCTACTACAAATAATGTTGCAGTGAGCAGGAGGGTGCATAGATCTTTTCAGATCAGTGTTTTCATTTTCTTCAAATAAGTAGCCAGAAGGGGAATTGCTGGATCATATGGTATTTCTATTTTTAATTTTTTTCAGGAACCTCCATGCTTATTTCCACAGAGACTGCACCTATTTACAATCCCATCAACAGTGCATGAGGGTTCCTTTTCCACCACAGCCTCACTAACACTTATTATTTCTTATCTTTTTGATACTAGACCCTCTGACTGGTGTAAGATGATATCTTGCCGTTGTAAGTAGCATTTTCATGGTGACTAGTGATGTTGAGCATTTCTCATTTGTCCGTTGACCATCTATATGTCTTCTTTGGAAAAATGTCTGTGCGGTTCCCCTACCCATCTTTTTGTTTTCCTCTACCCATTTTTAATTGGATTATTTGGTTTTTTGGTGTATTCTCCCATGAATTCTTTATATATTTTGAATATTAACCTCTTATCCCATGTAGGATTTGCAAATATGTTCTTCCATTCAGTAGGTTGCCTTTTTGTTTGGTTGACTGTTTCTTTCTCTGGCCAAAAGCTCTTTAGTTTGATGTAGTCCCAATTGTATATTTTTGCTTCTGTTGTCTTTGCCTGAGGAAAGAGATCCAAATAAATACAATGTCCAAATGTTTACTGCCTAACTGTTCTTTTAGGAGTTTTATGATTTCAGGCCTTACATTTAGGTCTTTAATCCATTTTGAGCTTATTTTTGTATATGGTTTAAGAAAGTAGTCAAGTTTCATTCTTTTGCATGTATCTGATCAGCTTTCCCAACACCATTTATTGAAGAGACTGTGTTTTCCCCATTGTATATTCTTGCCTCTTTTATGGTAGTTTAACTGACCATACAAGCATGGGTTTATTTCTGGGTCGTCTTTTCTCTTCCATTATCTATGTATTGGTTTTTGTGCCAGTATCATACTGTTTTGATGACTATGGTTTTGTAGTATGGTTTGAAATCTGGACTCGTGACCCATGTAGCTGTTTTTCTTTCTCAACATTGCTTTGGCTATTTGGGCTCTTCTGTGGTTTCATACAAATTTTAGTATTATTGGTTTTAGTTCTATGAAAAATGCTTTTGGTATTTTGATAGGGATTGCCTTGAATTTGTAGATTGCTTTGGGCAGGATGCACATTTTAATGATATTAATTCTTCCAGTCCGTGCTAACACAGTTAACAACACTTCTGACATCGGTGTTGGGATTTTTTTTCCCACACTGAGCAGTTCTCTGTGACACTACATTTTTTTTTCTTTTTTTTAGGTTAACATGTAGTGTATTGTTAGTTTCAGGGGTAGAATTTAGTGATCCATCAGTTGCACATAACACCCAGTGCTCATTACTCATTACATCCCATGCCCTCCTTATTGCCCATCACGCAGTTACGCCATCCCCCCACCCATCTCCCCTCCAGCAACTCTCAGTTTGTTTCCTAGAGTTAAGAGTCTCTTATGGTTTGCCTCCCTCTCTGTTTTTATCTTATTTTATTTTTCCTTTCCTTCCCTTCCCCTATGTTCATCTGTTTTGTTTCTTAAATTCCACATATTGGTGAAATCATATAGTATTTGTCTTTCTCTGACTGGCTTATTTCACTTAGCATAATAGCCTCTAGTTCTATCCACGTTGTTGCAAATGGCAAGACTTCATCCTTTTTGATGGCTGTGTAATATATATATATATATGCCACATCTTCTTTATCTGTTCATCTGTTGATGGACAACTGGGGTCTTTCCATATTTTGGCTATTGTGGACAGTGCTGCTATAAATATCAGGGTGAATGTACCCCCTTTGAATCACTATTTTTTATCCTTTGGATAAATACCTAGTAGTGTAATTACTGGGTCATGGGGTAGGGCATCCTACAATTTAACTGAAATTTAGTTGAAAATATTTTCCTGGACATAGCATCAGATCTCACAGGTGAAGGGCTCAGTCCCACAATACTTCCCCCTACTTCAGATGCCAACTGCAAATAGTAAGTCCCTAGTTTACCCACAACTTCCATCTGACTTGGCTACAAATTGAAGGTCCCCATGATCTTTTTCCCCTTGGATTCGATTATTAACTAAAACAGCTCACAGGATGCAGGGAAATAATTACTTACATTTACCAGTTTTTTTTTTAAGATTTTATTTATTTATTTGACAGACAGAGATCACAAGTAGGCAAAGAGGCAGGCAGAGAGAGAGGGTAAGCAGGCTCCCTGCTGAGCAGGGAGCCCAATGTGGGGCTCGATCCCAGGACCCTGAGACCATGACCTGGGCCGAAGGCAGAGGCTTTAACCCACTGAGCCACCCAGGCGCCCCTTACCAGTTTTTTTATACAATAAAGAATAAAAGATACAGATGAACAGCAAGATGAAGAGATATATAGGGAAAGGTCTGGGAGGGGTCAAAATGCAAGAACTTCCGTTCTCATGGTGTTGGGCAACATCACCCTCTCGTTATGGGAATGTGTTTGCCCACTTGGAAGCTCTTTGAACCCCATCCTGTTGGGATTTTATGGAGGCTTCCTCACAGAGGCATTGCCAAGTACTCTATTTCTAGCCCCTCTACCCTCTCTGGAGAATGGGGTGTGGGTAGAGTAGGGCTGAAAATTCCAAACTTCTAATGACCTGACCTTTCTGTAACCAGCCCCTATTTAGGAGCTCACCCAGAGTTGCCTCATTAGAAAAAGAAGAAACTCCTATAACTTAGGACTAATTCAAAGGGATTTAGGATCTGTGTCAGGTACTAGAGTCAAAAACCAAATATTAGAACAAGAGATAGTTCTAGTGCTCTTACCACTTAGGAAATAACAATGGTTTTAGGAGCTCTGTGCTGAGAACCGGGGTCCAGGATTAATGTTAGAACCAAAGATTGTCCTAGCACCCCAATTTATAAGGAATTCCTGTGTCAGGATCTGGGGGCAGAGACCAATACATATATATTTTTTCTTATTATTATTATTTTACTTGGTTTGAGGACTCATGGCTTTTCACAGAATTACTGTGTTCTTTTTATTGTTCCAGTTCACCTCTTGGCCAATGGCAGTCTGTAATTTAAGCTGGTTCCTTTTAGCCTTACCCAGACATTTTTTAAAAATATTTTTGTTCTTTGGCAACAACAAAATACTCAGGCTCCTTTTATTTTTCCCTGCCCCAAGATAGGGACCCCCTACTCTCAAATAAACCTGGGTTTCTTTTAGTAAAGAACCATGCTAAAAATAAAAGTTGGGGTGCTAGGGGTCCATATCAAATGAAAGCAAAAGCAGTGGGCAGGGTGATATCACTGCAAAATTATTTTAATGACAAAGCTATAAAAGAAATTTTTTTTTTGAAAATGGGGTCATGATTTATATTACTGATCTCAAGACACCTCCAGCTTTACTATCCCTCTTTTGATTTTGCTTTCATCTAATATCCCTCCTGTTTTGGGCTACAAGCTTTCTTCTCTCTCATATATCATATTTCTTACAAACTTTAATATCTATGGTGCTATACACTGTTCTAACAAACACTGTGTGTAAATTATAACAGTGACTCATCTTTCCATGGGAAAATCTGATGAGTATCCACTCACCTCTTGGATCCTACTTTCCAGTTGTAACTGTTTCTGTATCTCTTTTATAATGACACGGAACCTGCATACTATAGTCACTTCATTGGCACTATAAAAATATTTCTCTGTACTATAATGCAAGCAGAAGTGTTAACTAATCGTCAGTAATTTTTAGAAGAGGTACACAGGGGGCGCCTGGGTGGCTCAGTGGGTTAAGCCGCTGCCTTCGGCTCAGGTCGTGATCTCAGGGTCCTGGGATCGAGTCCCACATCGGGCTTTCTGCTCAGCAGGGAGCCTGCTTCCCTCTCTCTCTCTCTCTGCCTGCCTCTCCGTCTACTTGTGATCTCTCTCTGTCAAATAAATAAATAAAAAATCTTTAAAAAAAAAAAGAAGAGGTACACAGAATTTAGAGCAAGATTTTAAATAATGTAAACACCTAGGCAAAGTGAGGCATACTCCTTTCTTTCAATTGTTCTAAAACCCTACTTAGATTTAATTCCACATCCGTTTCATCTCCTAGTAGAAAATAGTTTCAGCTTTCCCTAAACTTTTTTGCTAGAGTCAAAACTCTATCAGGGGGCGCATGGGTGGCTCAGTGGGTTAAGCCGCTGCCTTCGGCTCAGGTCATGATCCCAGGATCCTGGGATCGAGCCCCGCATCGGGCTCTCTGCACAGCAGGGAGCCTGCTTCCCTTCCTCTCTCTGCCTGCCTCTCTGCCTACTTGTGATCTCTGCCTGTCAAATAAATAAATAAAATCTTTAAAAAAAAAAAAACTCTATCAGAAGGGGGGAAAAGTTAATCTTGGCAGATCTTTTGTATAATTTCAGCCCTGACTGTTGTGTGTGGGGCTTCTGGAAGCCTACCCAGGCATCTCTATCCCAGCCTTGACTGCACGGGCTCACAGATTACCAGACATGTGGTCTCTCGCTTCTCCTGGTGGACTACTCACTCGGCTCTGTTGGGTCTTTGCATCAGAAAGAGATGGACAATTCTCCATGGTTTTCTAATGACCGACCCCAAACACCCATGCACACACACACAACCCTTTATGGTTTTTCTCTTTTTTTTTTCTCTCTTTCGTTCATTTTTTTAAAGATTTATTTATTTATTTGAGAGAGAGAGTGAGGCGGGAAGGGGCAGAGGGAGAAGGAGAGAGAAACTTTAGCAGACTTTGTGTTCAGCATGGAGCCCGACTCAGGGCTCAATCTCATGACTCTGAGACCATGACCTGAGCCGAAACCAAGAGTTGGATGCTTAACCAACTGAGCCACCCAGGTGCCCCTTCTTTTCTCGTAAGTGAGAGTAATGAGCGATTATGGAACAATATTTGTGTTTAATCCCAGTGTGACTTCTCTGTGATGATGATTTTTCTAATCATAAAAAAGATTTTCTCACATTCATAATTCCTTGACATTTAAGACCATGCTTTACTTAGACATTGCTCTGCTTTTAAATGCATCTGATTACTCACTAAGTACCCAGCTAAGAAACTTGCATTTTCACAGCACCTTTGTCCCGTGTTGTATGGTGTAGAAAAATATTTAACAACCAGATCTCTGTTTAAAAAGAAAAGAAACAAAGCAAAAAAGCCCTGATTTCTAGCATTTGTTGGTTCCCAAGGTGTAATACTCCCACCGTTGCCAAGTTCAAGGTACTAGGGTGATGTCACTAAAGGCAGAATTGGTTACAGCCGGCTCTAGCTCTTTTTGTTGTTCCCGTAAAGCATCCTGGTACTTTCCCCTTCTCTGAACATTTCAGTACACCTTGAACTATTTTCTCTATATGTTTCCTTCTAGAATTGTTTTTTTTTTTAATTTTAAAAATATTTTATTTATTTATTTGACAGGTAGAGATCACAAGTAGGCAGACAAGGAGGCAGAGAGAGGAGGAAGCAGGTTCCCTGCTGAGCAGAGAGCCCTACGTGGGGCTTGATCCCACAACCCTGGGATCATGACCAGAGTTGAAGGCAGAGGCTTTAACCCACTGAGCCACCCAGGCGCCCCTAGAATTGTTATTCTTAACTCCCAAGAGAATAGTTTCTCTGCAGCGGTTTTCTTACAATGTCCAACCTTGTGGGGTGTGGACAGATGGGAACACCTGATGTACGGGTGTGCTGTGTTCCTTATGGGGCTCTTGCAGGGTTGAAAGTGAGTGAGCTGAAGCTTGCTGACAGTTCTTATAAGGCCTATGTGTTGTTTCCTTCACCATGTTTGAATCATTCTGTTCCCTGTGTCTCTCTCACTTCAGAGAAAACTGCCCGCTGACTCCAAGGTTCTGGAGGCTTCTGATCTGGTGTATACAGTCAGCGCCCAGGAATACTGGCAGCAGGCTCTACTCACTGAGGAGGAAACTGGTAATTTTATATATATATATATATATATATATATATATATATATGTATATATATATATATTTTAATCTCAATTACTGGAATTCTCAAGATGAAGCTTGGCATGCTGAATTTCCCTCTCTAGAATTTTCTGTGTGACATTTCCAGCTTGTCAGAGTTTTTGTACATATTAGCAGATGTATCCGTTTTTCTCTCTGCATTGCTGTGGTGCCTGAGACCACAGTTCCTCTTTTATCCAATTTTTACCAAGAGTTGGTGGAGGTCAGAGATTGGGTTGTTATTTCCTAAGTATTTGGTTTGCAATTCTGCACTCACCTAGCTGCAAGTATTAGATGTATTTAACCAGCATCTGGTGTATGCTTTGTCCCTAAGGAAGAAAAAGCAGAAGACATGACCCCTTTCTTCCCAGAACTTAAAACCTAGATGAGGAGCTCGTACTAAGCCATGTGTAAAAATCAAGGTACAAATAAGGCTTAGTTAAATGGTGCCGTGAATATGATGGAAGCCTAGAGAACCTAGAGGTCTGTGTGACTGGAGCACTCAGTGGGAAGTAGGCGAGCAGGCAGGCTCTGAACTTGACATTGATCTGAGCTTAAAATGGCTTAAGATGTGCAGGCATTTTACCATACACGTCTGCGTGGGAGAGGAGGCAAAGGGGCAGAAAGTATAAAATGTTGCTAGAAATGGGGGAACTTCTTGAACAAGGATGTAAAAGAAATAATCAGCATGGCATATGCAAGAAATGATACAGAAGAATTTCCACTTATGGGAATAATGGGAAGAAAAGTCAGATGACGCCTCTTATCTTCTGACTAACAAAAGGTTAGGACTGAGATGAATTTCTAATCCAGAATTCCCATTCAGCAGAGATTCTCATCCTTCCTACAGCAAGCGTGAGTGATTTTTGTATTATGGGTTTTTTGATATAGATGGAAAAGTCTGGGGGAGGGAAGAGCTGAGACTCTGGGACTGTGAGCACCTTTGGTTCAATTCTTTGTAAGTAGCATTCCAGAGGGAAGTGCCAATGTTTCTAACCAGCCTGTACTTTTCTACTTAATTGGAGTTGTACCACTAAATAAAAGTTAGTATTCATCATTGCTGATCTACCATTCATTATTGTTGATCCTAGACATAGAAAAAACATCCCCAGAAAAGTTGGTGGAGTGGGCAGTCATCCCACGTAGGACCTTAGTTAAGGCTGACTGCCCATTCCGATCTGTTCATTTTTGTGAATTCTCTTTGCTGTGAACTCTGGCCTTTTCAAATTGTTTGTGCTGCCTGTGAATTCCAGAAATCCCCAGGTTAAGAGGCTATATCAGGAAAAGGCTCCTGGACAAGAAGAGGAGGATGGTGACCAAGTATGTGACTGAAGCCTTTGGTTTATTGCTCCTCACAGACAGTTTCAACTGCACGGAAAACCCGCCGGTATGGAAGAAACTTATTCTCTGCCTCTCAGCCTGGGCAAAACATTCCCTTTTACTGAGTTAGGAAAATAACTTATGATATTTTTTTCTTCTCATATCAAAGGAAGATACTAAGCTCAGAAAATCTAAAGAGAACAAAAAGATAATTCGAGGGTTACAATGGTGACATTTGAGTAAAAAACGAAGGAATGATATTTTGCCTGAGACAGATGGGTTGAGAGAGGAAAATGTAGAAATGATCAGCAGTTACTTTTATCTCTCCTGGGAACTTGAATAAGATGGAATGTGTTTAAGTGATAACAGAAGTGATTTGTTTCACTCTCGTAGAATACTTACAATTCTTGGTTATCCTACAGAAACATGGTTATGCATATGTCCAAAAATTTTTTCATCTTTCTATGGATTTTGTTTATACTTAGGTGCTATCAGAATCTCAAACTCAGAGGAGCCTAGTACAATAATGTGAGAGGAAGGGAGCTAGCAGGGACATTCAGCAAAGAGTTTAGATATATATTTTCACAGTCTGGAATGGTGGGCTTCTGAATGACCAGTTCCAAATTACTCTTCTCATGGGAATAGGCAAAATTATCTCTTTGATAGATGATTTTTAAAAAAAAGATTTTATTTATTTATTTGACAGAGATCATAAGCAGGCAGAGAGGCAGGCAGAGAGGGAGAAAGGAGGAAGCAGGCTACCTGCCGAGCAGAGAGCCCAATGCGGGCCTCGACCCCAGGACCCCGAGACCATGACCTGAGCTGAAGGCAGAGGCCCCAAGCCACTGAGTCACCCAGCCACCCTGATGATTTGTTATTTTACCCGAAAATAAGATGGATTGGCTGCTAAGTTAGAGGCAAGGGAGAGTTTTGGAGAAAAATCTGTCATTCCAATCAATCACCAACTATACTGCTTCTTTGTGAGGCATTTGAATACATTTGAATTGCATTTGAATAGATAAACAGGCAGTCCTATTTTAAAACAGAACTCTGACCCACAGCCTGCAGTAACCTGCCTGGGAAACCAACTCCGTATCTGCAATAAACCGCTCAGGAGGGCAGCCTGCTGTAAGTTAGATTCATAGGGAATCCAACTGCTATCTCTAGTAACAATCCAAGAACCTAAGCAATAATGTTTGTAATAATCAGACCCAAATGGGCTGATTGGTTACTAACTGACAGTTTCCCTCATCTTTATTCCTGCTTCCAATCAGAGAAGTCAAACATGCACCCTGATGAATCACATAGGATCCTCACTTCTAGTTTGTTCGCCCACAGCTCCCCTGTGACAGTGGCCTCTGATGAGGGCATCTGACGCCTTCCCACTCCTTGGCCTGTCTTTGAATCTCTGCCAGCACAAGTGCTGACGGCTGAGCTGACTCTCTTGCTCTAGCAAGCTCGAAATCAGTAGCTTCACATGTTCTCATTTGGTTGGTGTTTATTTCCACACTTGTTATCAACCATCAGATTTGTTCAACCAAATTGTCCAACGTTTTGTTATGCTGGACAAGGAGGGAGCAAAGAAAGTGGACCAGTAGGGCTCTCTGAGAGTTCAAGGGGCTGGTCCTGAGAATGTGGGAAAGTATACCTTGGCTGGCCCTATGGCGTGGCCACAGGGGGCAGATAATGGAGACCTGACTTCAATGTGAAAAGTAAGACATGCCAGCTGGAGATCGTCGTCACAGTTTTGGTCAAATGTCTGCATTTAAAAAAATTCTGTATAAAAATGACACACAGAACAAGGTTCCCTGTCTTTTTCACCATATTTCTTATGCCTCATTTTGGCCTAGTTCTGTGAGGGAAAAAGAAAAACAAAACAAGCGCAACAAGTTGAATTTCTAATTTAACTTTGTCCTCTGAAATATCAGGGAAGTATTTGACCTTTTAACTTCCCGAAAATGTTCTTCAGGGTGAAAATTGCCTCTCTGCCCAGCGAAAGATTGCTTTTGGAAGTGCCGATGGAAAACAAATCAGATGTGGTACTGTGTGTGGTTGGTTTGTTTTATAAACACAAGGACAAGGCATTTTGCAATCAAACTGAGAAATGCCTGCCTTGGTCCTCTTCTCTGCTAAGGGGGAGGGGTGGGCAGCCTGTGGAGGGACTCCGTGCCATCCTCCCTAGAGGCCAGGCTGTAGGTGGCAGAAAACACAGAGAAGGGGCCTGGTTGGCACTTCTGGGGTAGCCCTTCACATGAGCATCAGCCAGGATTTTTCCTCAAAATCCTTTGGCCTCAGATATTGGTCTCAGTCTTAGTTCATTGATGGAAAGTTGGAAGGTGAGAGTTTTGTCAGTTCCTTTGCGTTCTGAAAAAATGCAGTGATTGGTCATTTTTTTAAGATTATGACTCAAACAAACAAAAAAAAGAGTCTGGGTAGTTAGTGATTCTAAATGAGTAGGGATCTAGTCATTCTTTTTATGAATCAGTAGAAAGCTGATTATGACATCTCAATGTCAAATGAACCCTGCGTTTATTCATAGTAGATGTAAGCTCTTCCCTTTCTTACTGTTCTTTTATTCCCAGACTTGCTCCTTCTTATCATTCTTTTGTTTATTTAACAATGATCTGTTGAGTATGAAACATTGTGAGAATCTTTCCTGTAGAGTTTCTTTTTTTTTTAAAGATTTTATTTATTTATTTGATAGAGAGAGTGATTGCAAGTAGGCAGAGAGGCAGGCAGAGAGAGAGAGGGGGAAGGAGGCTCCCTGCTGATGCGGGGCTCGATCCCAGGACCCCAAGATCATGACCTGAGCTGAAGGCAGAGGCTTAACCCACTGAGCCACCCAGGTACCCCACCCATAAAGTTTCTGTTGATGACATCTTTCTTATTTTCTTTTGACCACCAGTGAAATCACAAACTCAGAAGAATCCAGAGGGCACTCTGAAAGAAAAGTATGGCTTATAGAATTCTTACTAGTGGAAAAACTATGAGAATCTGTGAAATAGTCTCCATAAACTCTAAAATTCATGTACTCTAAGTCTTGAGGAGTACAGGAGTTTAAGGGTGTTTTCAAGAACATTCAGCCTCATTCACTCCAATGCAGTCAAGATCTAGAAAAGCTGTCATTTATATAAGGTCACACATCAATTTAGAGTGATTTCTGTCATCAGATTTAGAAGAGAATTTAAAAGCTCACATTATCTCTCAGTTTCTCTCTGGTCTTCATTCTCTCCAAAATGTTTACCCACTGCGCACTCTGTGCCATAACTCGGAATAAACAAACATGAATAACTCATTCCACAAGTTCCTAGTCCAGGGAAGGAGCTATGGAATGAGACAGACATAGCACAGCAAGAGGAGGGCTGTAATGCAGGGGTGTACAAGATTCAGTGACAGCACCGGAATGAGAGCCTCAGTTTCACTCGGTGGAGTCAGGGGAAGCATTGCACAGGGTGTGGGTTTTGAGTTTTGTCTGGAAAGATGGGAAAGGCATGTGCAAAGGTATGGGTACAAAATGGAAGACACATTTGGAGAATGGTAGCAAGTTCAGGAGCAGCTACCCTGGGATAGGATGACGTTTTGGGCAAACAGCTGGGGGTGCTGGAGAAGTTGGCTGAGTCCTGGCTGTGAGAGGCCCTTAAATGCTGGACTAAGTAGTGTGGCTTCCATCTGCTGTAGGCATTGTGGGGTCCCCAAGATTCTCACACAGAGAACACCACTACAGAGTTCCCAGTTTGAAATCAAGAGGTCAAAGCTCTCTCTCCCTTGTATTAATTGAGTAGATCTTTTACTCCTCGACTAGACTGTATTCTCCTTTGAAGAAAGGATGATGTCTGTATTATTGTGTCCTGTAGTTTTGTTCTTCAAAGTGTGGTCCAGGGCTGAGAAGACTAGCATCACTTGGGAGCTTGCTAGAGTTATAGAATCTCAGGTCCTTGGATTTGAACAAATCCTGCCAGTGATTTGTACACATGTTAACGTTTGAGAAACATGATCCTCAGAAACTGTTTTGTACACAAAGGCTGCTAAAGGTTTGTAGAATCAGATGTCATTGAAAAAATATGTTTTAACAGCAACTGGATTTTATTTGACTAATTACTCCCTCAAATAGCCTAATGGATTAGATACCTAAAGTAAGTTGCAGGAGGAATATATATATATATATATATATATATATATATATATATATATATATATCCTCCAACTCACAAAGCTTAAGGAGGTCTCTCCACTGAGGGATGCTTTATTGGGGGGAAAGAAGTCAACTGAGGATGGTTAGCTCAAACTAAATCTTGTGTTGGTGGGCAAGCATAAAGGAAGCAACGTTTGAAGAGAAAGTGCCCTTAGGGAGGCAATGGCCTCATGCTTCTTATGGCCCTTGTCCCTAGAATGAATACTTGCACATGAGTGGCCTGCGGAGATTTGTGGAAGAAAAGATACAGCTGCTGGAGAAGGCCATTGACCAGTGCTTTGCCCACATAGAGCAGCCTCTGCAAGAAGGAGTCCGAAATGCCAGGACTTCCTACCGACGGATCCTTGGGGCATGCCTGGTGGTAAGTGAGCCTCTCCAGGGAGGACCTGTGTTATTCAGTGACATCCACCTTATCTCCAAACTCTTTTTGCACTATTCCATGGCTTCTGAAGGATAAAGATGTAAGTGCCAGGTTGTATTTATTTAAGGCTAACTGTTGAAAAACAAGGCTTCTCATATCAGTTTGGAGGGCTGCTATAACATAAAATACCATTGACTGGGTGGTTTAAAGGGAAGACATTTCTTCTCACAGTTGTGAAGGTTAGAAGCCCAAGATCAAGGCAGTGTAACGTTGGTTTCTCCTGGGGCTTCTCTTTTTGGCTTGAACATGGCCATCTTCTCGCTGTGTCCTCCCGTGGTCTTTTCTCTGTGTGTGCATCCCTGGAGTCTCTCCCTCTCTTATAAGGATACCAGTCCAGTAGGCTTAGGACCTACACTTATGCCCTCACTTGGACCCCCCTAAAGGCCCTGTCTTTAAACATAGTCACATCTGGGCTCAGAGCTTCAAAAGATCAAGTCAGAGGAATACAGGTCACTCCATGCCACCAGTTAAGAGTAAGGAGTGATTAACAACACTGCTCATGTGATAAGTACTAGACCTGGGAGTAGTGCATAGATTGTATGTTGTTGCCATTGTTGTGATATGAGTTGGAGAGTTAGAACATTGGCAGTGAGAAGGTGGTGTGTAATGGAGCTCTACATTTCCGTGGGCTGAAGGAATAAAGCAGTGGGAATGATCGTGGGATCCCTGGAGAGGACTGTTAGAATTTTGACACAGGAGAATGAGAGACAAGAGTGCCTTCCCTATGGCTGGTCGGGGGCTGAGTGTCCATGAATATAGTATGTGCACACGCACTCCCTCATGCATCCAGCAAACGTGGATGAAATGCTTACTCCGGTGCCAGATACGGTACATTACTTGATTCCATCCTCACAGCAATTCTGGATGCTAAACACTCTTATTATTGTTTAATTTTACAGACTTACAGAGGCTGAACAACTCTTTGGGGCCTCATATGGCATCCACATCTACCACAGGCCCATCTGTCTTCAGAGCCCAGATGCCCAACCCCCACACATGCCTGTTGCACCCCCTAAATGTGTTCAGCAAACTATTGCAGCTACTTGTAATGGCTGACCAGTTACGTCGTTTCAAATGTGTCAGTCCCCATAAAAGTAAGAAGTTTGATCCACAGATAGCCAGTGTCACTTGGCTAGTTCTGTAGCAGGGCCACCCTGGGAGCAAATCCTCCAGCCCCATTCAGGTGACTGTACCCTCAGCCAATGCCGGATGGAGCCTCACAGAGGAGCCCTGAGCCAGCACTGGCCAGCTGGGGATAGAGTCAGCCTGGACATGCAGACTTTCCACCCCTCCCTCCCTCAACTTGGCCACATAAGAATGGGCTTTGGGCCTGGAACACTTCCTTATGGAGAGATAAAAGAGCATTTAGCCTGTACTGGGCTTATCGTCTTGCTTGGGAATATTGTTCTCTGCTTTATGCTCAGTGAATACTTCTTTGTTCTGCTTAATATAGGCGTCCAAGGCCCTTAGGCAAGCTCCCAGTTGTCTGTATCTCAGATTCTGTGGGGGAAAGCTTGGGTGTTGGTACTGCACACAATGTGGGATGTGTGCAGGACTGTCACCCACAGTGGCTGTGGCATGGGTCTGCTGGCCATAAGGGACCCATGCATTGCAAAAGGCTGGATCGTGTGCACACATTTCTCCTCTTGCTGTCAGTAAACGCTGTACCACTTGACCCTAGTGTACAGAATGTCTGTTCTCCATGACCTTGAATCATGCCCTCGTCTCTTCTCTAGGTGGCCTTTATCCACCTTTTGACCTTAGCTTCACAGCTTGGCTATCTCGTGAACCATGAAACAGCCAAACCATATCTGAATTCCTGACCTACAAAACTAGTGAGCGATACTCAATAAATGTTTTTTGTTGTTTTAAGCCATTAGGTTTGGGGTAACTTGTTTCATAGCAATAGATAAGTAAGTCACTCCAGGGAGAATGGCTTCTGTATGATGCTGAAAGATCCCAGATCACCAAAAGTGAGTAAAAGCGTTCTGAGAAGGTGAAGACACAAAGTGGAGACCATTCCTTTCATCTCCTGAAAGAAAGGAGCGGTTCAGCCATCCCCAGACCTTCACAAGGATGTCGTCCCATGAACTGTCTCATCTCATCAGTTCTGTAAAGGCATTTTTCTTGGTGACTCCAAACACGTCTGAAGTGTCTTTGATAGGCCACTTTCCTTTATGGTCAGAAATTTGGGCAAACATTTATATGCTGACATCATATTGCTATATAATGTAGAAAAATAACCTAAAATGTGTAATAATAAGAAAGTGGTAAAATGAATTAGGTTATAGCTATATGATATTATATTTTGTGGATATTGAAGTAATTTTTGAAAATATTTGCAATGAATTGAGGAAATGTCCTTACTATAATATTAAGTGAAAAGGACAGAATATTAAAACATACATACGGTATGATGCTAGTCACAGCATGCGACATACCCTTGCACTTGAAACAGAGTTCCTTAAAGCATATATCATTGATCACAAGAACCTCTACTGAAATTTTGGTCTGTGCAAATGTATTTTTATTCTTTTTACTAGGGATCGCCATCTGGTAAGGTTTATCAATATCTCTTGTGGCTCTCACTTCATCATATTTTTTTGCCTCTGATTTGTGAATTTATTTCTCTGGGAAAAAATATGAAGATGCAGAAATCAAATTACATTTCATTAGATTTAACAAAGAGTACTAAAAAAAAAAACCTGGGCTACGCTTGGAAAATGTGAAACCTATATCCCTGGTAGAGTCATAGCACATTTTCATTTAAAAATTTCTCTTTTAACAACTAACTGTTCTTCAAGTACTACTTACACTGCAGCCAGATGGTGAGTACATCAGGCTGGATAAGACGCTGTGCCTTTTCCCAACAAGCTGGTGTTTGGGCAGTGAAGCCCGACGAGTCAACAGACAATTATAAACTGTATGAGGAGGTCGGGATCAAAGAAGCATAGGGCGCTCTGGAACTCAAGGCATGACCGCTGTGCCCTCTGCCTAGCTTGAGCCTATGTTAAAAGATCATGTTGTCCTACTCTTCCCTGTGATTCTTGGTCACAGGCTTTGGCCAAAGGCAATCTGATTCTGATCCCATGGCATTCTAGTGAACCTGTACTAACTCATCTAACTTATTGTTTAATTACCTAGAGGAGTAGAGGAAACCAGGGCTTTCACCAGACTCTGAAAGCTGTTTGCCTGAAAAATGGCGTCTATGCCTCCAGGACCCTCGCAAGAATAGATCTGAATGAAGCCATCACTCAGCCCATCTATGACCAGATCGATCCCGTTTTTGGAGGCATTTTTAGGTAAAGGATTCATTCTCTTGCTTCTTCGCGAACAAACAACTGAAGAGCACTGGGCCAGAGTCTCATCGTTAGAAGAATTTGTGCTTTGGATCTGGAAGTGTAAAGAGTAGCTTGCAACTGGAGGAGGAGAGCTTAGGGTCTGGCAAAACACAAAAGCCTTCTTGGTTGAGTTTCCTTCACTTCTCACGGTGACCTGGAGTGCAGACAGAGTTGTTGCTTTCAGACTAATATTATGATTTCCAGTATTTTTCAAATATCTCATACAAGCAGCAAGAGATATATTTTCTTGTGGATCTGAGCCCCGGGCAGGTTATTTTGGTTGGAGAGTGTGGAGTTAAAGCAAACACATGGCCTTTATAAATTTTCCCGAATGTAAAAAGGCAAAGAGGCTGACCGATGACTCTGTGTTTGTTTTTGACATACCACGAGCTCGCTCACTTACTAGCTATGTGAGCTTCACGGTGCCGCCTTCCTTCCTTGACCTTCAGTCCTTTTCTCCATCAACAGACGCAGACTGTCCTCATCCCCCAGTGCAGGAGCCTGCCCCCAGTCCCCCTCCTGCGCCTCTGGCATTTCGCCACCTGCTCCTGCTCAAACCATTCTTCCTTTGCTGGATTCTTACTTAGTGTTCCCCTGCCCTGCCCCCATCTTCCTTTAAACTCCTTTGGGCTCATACCATTCTGCCTACCCTATCCCTCTTTACAGGTCTAGCATAAACTCCAAATTCCTTAGAATGGCATTCAAAGGGCAGGCATCTGGGTGGCTCAGTCAAGTGTCTGGACTCTTGATATCAGTTCAGGTTGTGATCTCAGGACCCTGGGATCGAGCTCCATGTTGGGCTCTATGCATAGTAGGGAATCTGTTTGGGATTCCCTCTCTTTCTCTCTCTCTCTCTCTCTCTCTCTCTCTCTGTGCCCCTCCCCCAACTCTCTTTTTCTCAAATAAATAAATAAAATTTAAAAAAAAAGATACAATTCAAGACATTCTACCTGCCTCCAGCTGGCCTTTCCTCCCTCTGCCCACCCTGTTGCTCAGTGCCCGCCCCCAGCTCCAACCAGCCTGGAAGGTTTCAGAGAGCAACTGACAGGTGTGAGGACCTGTGCTAAGCGCTGTGCATGCATGATCTCATTAGATCTCTCAGTGGCCCTCCTAAGTAGCTTCTGGCCATTTACAAGGGACAAGCTGAGATTCAGAGGACTTGATGTAGTTTTTCCAGGGTCACTCGGCTCAGGGGCAGAGAGCCAGGATTTTAAACCTATGCCCTCTCCTCTATAACCGGCTGTTTCTTATTCTTGGGAGATTCTGAAATTTCATTCATTGTGTTGTCCCCACAGGAAATAACTCCTCCTCCTTTTTACTTTCCCAAATCTTCTGCATCTCTGAAGTCTCACCCTTTCAAGTAGAAACCCCCTAGCAGCAGGGAGACTGACTTTTGAGGTTGAACAGATCAGTGTCCAAAGTCTGGCTCTGTCACTTACTAGCCATGTGGCTGGGCACACATCAGCAATCGTCTTTGAACCTCAGTTTTCTTGTCTGTAAAATGGGCATCACTACACTGGTTTCATAAGCTTTGATGTCCAGGACCTGGCCCAGCACAGTGCCTGGCAGACGATAGGAACTCCATAACTGTTGGTTCTCATCCCCCTGGCTTAAAAGCGAATAAAGGGGGACCAGCTAGTTCCTTCTTTGTTTTAGCCCCACAGTAGCCACTGTTGTCCCTTAACATTTTATTTTGTTTCTTCTGTAGAGCTGGAATGCCCACTGGTTCCACTTTGCTGCCTCACATAGAAGCTTTTAAGCACTCCCTACAGGAGAAAATGATGGAAATGGGAGTAAGAAATGGCTGGAAATATGACAGCTACAAAAAAAGTTTCCTGATCCAGGAGGTGAGATCGTCGTAAAGGGGAGAGGGCAGTGAGGTTGGGCAGTGCTTTCTTCCCAGCAGGAGTTTGAACATGTTATGGGCCTCTCTCCCCTTGTTTCCCTGGAGTGTCCAGGTCTGGGCATGTCTCACAGCAGGTGGTCTGGGGTACAAAGCACAGTGGGATGGGGTGGGGAAGAGTGGCCCTGAGACTGCCGCGGGGGTGTGGGGGGTGGGACACCGGGTGGGCTCTGTGCCTTTTCGAGGCAACCAGCGGAGTGCTGAGGTTGGAAAGGAGACTCAGTGTCTAGGAAGAATCTCCAAAGAATCCTGAGATGTACAAACACTAGAATGCACCTGTAACACTTTCACTAACCTTCTATCATTTTTGCCAAAATTATAAAGTATTATCTAAAGCAGTGAAACTTAAAAGACATGTCATTTTTCTTGCAGATCATTTTTAAATTCTGAATAGCCAAGATTCTTCTCTGTGACCCATTTTCCTTTAGGCTGTCTTAGTCTGTTCAGGCTGCTGTAACAAAATAGCATAAGCTAGGTAGGTTATAAATAACAGAAATGTATTCCTCACAGGAGGCTGGAGGTGCAAGGTCAAGGTACAGGCAGATCTGGTGCCTGGTGAGAGTACACTTCCCAGTTCATAGATGACTGTCTTTTCACTGTCACTTCACATAGTGGAAGGGGCAGAGGAATTTGCTAGAATCTCTTCTGTAAGGAGGATAGTCCCAATCCTGGGGGCTCCGTCCTTATGACCTAATCAAGTCCCGAAGGCCCCACCTCCTCATGCCATCACCTTGAGGATTCAGATTTTAATACATGAATGTTGGGTGACACAGATATTAGGCCCATAGCACAGGCCCAGCCCAAATGACATGGCAACGCTAGAGAACGGTCCTGTGCCTCCTCCTTAAGACAAAGCTCCTGCCTATGAGAAGCTCACAACCTAGTGGAGGAAACGCCATGTGGGCGACCAAGCATAATATAAGGCGGAGGGAAAAGGTGACCACACGCGGGAGCCCCTGACCTGCTTCTGTGGAAGGAATTGGCACCAATGGCCTTTTGTTAATGCGGATTCGCAGATAAGCGCCATCCTGGGAGGTCTAGAGGATTACATCCTCAGAAAGAAGAGGAGGATCTATGAATCTCTCACCACTTCTGTTCAGAATGACCTGAAACCCTGTTATGAAGGTAGGGGCTCCGGAAGGCAACCCGTCCACTCCCTCTGGGGTCTTTCTGTCAGCTTCTTCGGCGGCATCTTTTTCTGCTTTCCCCCTCAAAGCATTTGCTCTCCTGTATCCTTAGTCCTTCTCAGACATTTACTCCATGAACTGAAAACCAAGTAATTGCAAGGGTGTGGGGAGAGGTGATTCATGAGTCATTTTTTATCTGTGTGTCTCCAGTACTTTCTGACCACCCTTTCTTTGTCAATTCATCTTGCTTCTCCTGTCTTTGCTGCATCTCAGCTAACTAAACTATAAAACCCCTTATCCAATTCTCATTCTTATGCCCCTGAATTATTTGTAAACCCTTTTTCCAACTCCTTCTCATTTTGGCTGTCCCATTTATTTTTCTGGTGGGGGACACTGGAATTTTGTAAACTTCTGCTTAATTCACTCATTAGATTTTCTGAATGATAGTTACCTAAATATGGAGAGTGTTGATTTTTTTCTACCATGTGATTATTAAACAATTTCCACTGTGTGGAAAATGGTGCTGCATATATGAATATGTGTGTGTGTGTGTTTGTGTTTATGGATGCAGACCTCTATATACTCTGTGTATATATATTTTTTGTTTGCTTACCTTTCTTTCTGATGCTAAAGATGTCTGAGCAAGTCCTTGCTGTGGTGTGACCGTGGCTATCATTTTTGCCAGAGGCAGCTCAGATCGCTGGCAAAAAAGCATGTGAGAGGATGAAAGATGTCCTCAGAAGAGGGGTGGAGCAGCAGGTGGCCGAGGGCATGTTTGAAAGAGCTCAAGAAAGGATGCAGCACCAATTTCAGCTACTGAAGGTATGACACATTCATAGTCTGAACTCCAGTCGGGCCCCTTGGGGAGTCAAAGAAGAGGATACAGAAATGGGAGACGTAGTAAGTCATTCGGGCCCACGTAGAGCTGATGGCTTCTGCAGGGCGGGGGGTGGGGGAGGCGGAATTCGTGCCCATGACACCAAAAAAGACCAGCTGGCGCTGCACGTTGTCCCTTCACTGTGCCCAAATGCACAGGGTCTCTGTGGGTTGTAACTTCAGAAACGCAGCCCTTCCAGCTCTCTCTCACACCCTTCCTCCTTACTGGGTCATCAACTGTGATACCAGATGGGGGTCCTCACCTCTTGACGTACATGAGCTCATTTAACCCCCAGCAAGCCCGTGAGGTAGGGACTATTGTTGTTCCCATTTTACAGGTAAGAAGACTGAGGCAGAGAGAGAGAGGGAGATGTAGCAACAGGCCCCATAGCTATGAAGTTGCAGCACTAGGATCTGGGACTAGATAACCTGGCTCCAGGATCTCCCACAATAGCTAATCTCCAGGCAGATTTTTCCTTTTTTAATGAGGGAAATGTCTGGTCTGCAAAACATATCAATCAATCAATCAATCAATCAATGCTAAACTATTATAGGTCAGTCAGGTATTGCACTGAGCAGAGAATCTAGGTTTGATTCTGTTTATGTCAGAAAATAGTTCCTGACACTTTCCTTGAAACTAAAGCATCTATCAAGTACCCTTGGGCCATCGTGTCTGAGTTCTGGTTTTCTTTGCAGACCACAACTTTCCCAAGTAATACAAGTTCTTTGTTTTTGTTCAAGCCACTGTTGGCCCCTCCTGGCCATGTGAGTTTCCACGGTCTTTGCCTCGGTTGGGTCTTAGTTGACCCTCTCCTAAACAGCTAAGGAACCAGGCTAGTTGTTTTTTCCATTCACCTCTGAACCAACCTACATCCTCAAATGTTTCCACCCCACTTCTGCTCAGCCCTGTGCCCCTGTTCCCCACCCCAATGTACTTTTGGAAAAATACCTTTCTCCACAATATGAAGCATATCATTTCTCTTGGAATAGGCTAAGCGGTATCTCATTTGCCAGTAGCAGTTTACTCTCTGTCATTTAACATATTATCACAGTCTACAAACACATGCAGAAAATTGGCCAAACCCTACAGCACATGGTCCTCATTGGGTGTATAGAAATTGGCCCTGAAGGAGCTCCCCAAAAACAACTCCACTAAAAAAAAAAAAAGTGATTTGTACCTTGACCATGTACAAATGCATCTTAAATGACAGAATGTAGAAAGTTGAAACTGGGCAAGGCCACAGAGCATCCCCATTCCCTGATCTTATGGACAAGGGGGCTGAAGCCCAGACGGCCTACATTACTAGCTCAAGGCTCACAGCTAGACCTGAGACTAGAGCTTAGGGTTCTTGGCCTGATGTGTTGAAGAAAAAAAGCAAGAGTGAGGAGATCCAGCCTTAAAATGAGGCTGTGTGAGGCTAAAGGGAAGAGTCAGGTATTTTTCAAAGGTAGTCAAGAAATGGTTAGAAGAGGGAAAAGGGTTTTCATTGGTTGCAGGACTGAAATAAGAAAGAAGACATTTCTTAGGCAGCTGGGACAGAGCATCAGGAATGTCAAGTGTGGTGTGGCGCACAAAGCAGGTGCTCAGTAAACATGTATCCAGTGACCAAATGAGCAAAATGTTGGTGGTTAGTGACCAGCACTTTCCCTCTTTTTCCATCTCTGTAAATGCTGTTCTCTCCCCCTCCCTCTACCTCCATGAAGCCTCCTTAGCTCCTGACTCAGTTGGGCAGCACCAGAGGTCCAATCCCCTGTAAGTCTTGATAGGTAGGAAAGGAGATGCTGAGACAAGTGGAACCACCAGAAACGTTGCCCTGATGACTCCTGAGCCATTCGCTGTGTGCTAAGGTGGCCCACCCTTGGAATTGACTTTGATTTTAGCAACCCCAGGCTATACACTCTCTGGTTGCAGGATTAGGTGGGTTCCCTTTCATAATCTGAACTTTCCCTTGGGCTGTGCCATCCTAACAGAATGACCATGTTTTGTTGTATAGAATGGAATCACGGAGAAAGTGAAGGGCAGTATCGCCACCATGCTGACTCTCGCTTCATCCCAGGGGGATGGTCTCTACAAGGAGCTTGCAGGTGAATACATAAAACTTTTGCATAAGCGGTGACCTCGAAGACACCCCCTAGCTGTGGTTGCCCTTTGCTGGATTTTAAGAAGTCAAGTTAGGAAGAATTTCCAGGGCATGGGATGGAGAAGGTCATGGCTGCCCCACCCTTTGTGGAGCACCCACTCGAGACCACGTGTTATACTCGGGCTTTGTGTGCAACATCTCATAGCGTTCTCATATTAGCCCTCAGAGGGAGATGGTAATGCTCCATTTTGCACGTCCAGAAACAGAGACTCAGATTAGATAATGTGCCCAAAGATGCATAGCTGGAAAGTGGCAAATTCAAATCGATAACTCCACTCTGCCACCTCCATAAACCCATTCTTTGAAGTAGATGGCTTCTCATGAAAAGCCTCATTTTCTGGTGGTGGTAGAGAAAGGTTTCTCTTCATCTCCCAGGAGACTGGGGATGCATGACCAGCTGCCTATGTCTTGTTGCATGTAACCAAATCTCTTCCTTGCTGTGTGCTCCAACAGACCTCCTGGTATAAACTGGAGAGGGTAAACTAGTGCAAAAAGCAATTGGGAAATGTCTAGTAAAATTAAAAATTCACATATCCTTTGGCCCAGCAATCCTACTTCTGGGATTTTATCCCATGGTATCCTCATACATGTGCAGAATGGCACGTAGACGAAGTTATTCAGGGCAGTGTTGCTTATGATGTCAACATTGGAACAATTCAAATATCCATCAGTAGAGCACTAGTTAACTTAGGTACACAACTAGTGGAGGACCGTGCAATTGCTAAAAAGAATAAAGTGGCTTTTTTTTTAATGCAGAGTAGCAGTATGAAACAATCTCCAAAATATATGGTAAAGTGAAAAAAGGCAAAGTGAAAAACTGTGTGTACTATGTTGCCATCTGTGAGGGAAGAAAAGGAAACACATATGTATAGGCATAAAAATCTCCTGAGATACACAAGAAACTGGCCACACTGGCTATCTCTAAGGAGAGGAACCAGGAGCCTGGAGGACAGGGAAGGTGGGAAATTTATTTTGCAGTCTGTATGTTTTGTGTCTTTTTAAAAAATATTTTTATTCTTTTAAAGATTTATTCATTTATTTTAGAAAGAGAGAGAGCATGCATGTATGAGCATGATTGTGGCTGGGGGTAGGAGCAGAGGGAGAAGGAGAGAATCTCCTTCTCTTCTCCACACTCTCCACTGAGTGTCGAGCCTGATGTGGGGCTCAATTCCACCACCCTGAAATCATGACCTTGAGCCCAAATCAGGAGTTAGTCACTTTAACTGACTAAGTCACTGAGGCACCACTCTTTTGTGCCTTTTAAATTTTAAACTGTGGGCACAGTTGCCTGCTGGAAAAAAAATTGACCTGATGTCATTGCTGTATGTCATTGAGTATGTCACAGTGAAAGCTTTGGCACAGCAAAGGAAATAGTCAACAAAACAAAGAGGCAACCTACAGAATGGGAGAAGGTATTTGCCGATGGTGCTATAGACAAAGGGTGATATCCAAGATCTATAAAGAACTTCTCAAACTCCATGCCCAAAAAACAAATAGTTAAGTCAAAAATGGGCAGAAGACATGAGCAGACACTTCTCCAATGAAGACATACAAATGGCTAACAGACACATGAAAAAATGTTCATCATCATTAGCCATCAGGGAGACTCAATCAAAACCGCATTGAGATACCACCTTACACCAGTTAGAATGGCCAAAATTGACAAGGCAAGAAACAACAAACTTTGGAGAAGCTGTGGAGAAAGGGGAACCCTCTTACACTGTTGGTGGGAATGCAAGTTGGTGCCGTTCACTTTAGAAAACAGTGTGGAGCTTCCTCAAAAAATTTTAAAAAAGAGCTACCCTACAACTTGGCAATTTCATTACTGGGTTTTTTCCCCAAAGATACAGGTGTAGGGAAAAAAAGGGCCATATGTGCCCCAGTGTTCATAACAGCAATGTCCATGATAGCCAAACTGTGGAAAGAGTCAAGATGTCCTTCAACAGATGTGGTCCATATGCACAGAATATTACTCAGCTATCCAAAGGGATGAACACCCAGCTTTTGCATCAACATGGACAGAACTAGAGGAGATTATACTAAGTGAAATAAGTCGAGCAGAGAAAGTCAATTATCATATGGTTTCACTTATTTGTGGAACATAACGAATAGCATGGAGGACATTACGAGAAGGAAGGGAAAAATGAAGGGGTCAGTTGGAGGGGAAGACAAACCATGAGAGACTGTGGACTCTGAGAAACAAACTGAGGGTTTTAGAGGGTAGGGGGTGAGGGGATGGTTGGCCTGGTGACGGGTATTAAGGAGGGCACATATTGCATGGAGCATTGGGTATTATACACAAACAATGAATCATGGAACACTACATCAAAAAACTAATGATGTACTGTATAGTGACTAACATAACATAATAATAATAATAAAAAAAGAAAGTGGTCAGAGCTTTCCAGAGTAAAAGCCACAGCTGCTGCTTCTAAGCATCTATCTTACACTTCTCTCTTGCTCTGGAACTTACTACTCTCTGTCTCTGGTTGGTGAGAAAGACATCTAACCTGTGCCCAATAGTCTCCCAGGAAGGTGATAAAACTCCCTTATACCATACTTTATTGAACTCTCTCATGACCTTCTGACTAGGCCTTCACAGGAAACTGTTTCAAGATTATAGTCATCCAGTTATGTCTTCTTTAAAGAACTCCTGGGGCTCCTGGGTGGGTCAATTGGTTAAGTTTCTGATTTTGGCTCAGGTCATGATCCCAGGGTCCTGGGATCAAGCCCCTTGTTAAGTTTCCTGATCCATGGGGAGTCTGCTTCTCCCCCTCCCTCTGCCCCTCTCCCTGCTTTCTCACTCCTTCTCAAATAAATAAACGAATACGATCTTTAAAAAAAGAATAAAGAACTCCTACTCGCCAAAGGTCTTCCAACTGCCCAGGTCTCCCACAAAAAAAAAAAAAATGTTCCCCTGAATTTGATGTAAATTGCTCCCACCATAATTTAAGATCATTTCCCTTTCTTTCCATCAACGGCAGATATATACTATGTAGGGCGTACTGTGCCAGGGGCCAAAGAGGTCTATAACAGTCCCTGCTCTGAGTCTTACCTGCTTGGTAAAACAAGATGTGTGATCATGTAAATTAAAATAGAAGATAGTATGCATTCACTGCACAAGTGATTATAATGACCTTCTAGGTATTGAGTAGTATTCTCGGTGTTGAGAATACTGCAGTGACCAAAAAAGACAAAAATCTCTGCCTTCATGGAGCTTCCAGTCCAGTGAGCAGAAGGCAGGCAATAAGCAGAACAATAAATAAAATATGTGACATGCAAAAGGTAGTAAATTCTATGGAGAAGAATAAAGCAGAGAAAGGGGAGAGGGAGGACTGGGAGTGGGTAATCAAGGAAGGTCTCACTAGGAATGTGACATTTAAAAAAAGCCAAAAACCTGACAAAGGGAACACAGTTGGCCACCAGATTATTCAGAAGACAGTGGTTATTCAGCACCAGGATCTTGGGGGAAGTTTCATATAATCTGGGTCCTGGAGTAGAGCCTGAAAAGATAGGTTAGATTTATGAAGCAGTGAGGAGAAGGGAGACTTTCCAGACTCAGGAGCAAGACAGATAGACTCAAGGTTCTAATACCCTTCTTGGTCATGAGTATCATCACTGGCCAGGCTCAGGGTGGGTGAGTCTGGGTAATGCTATGGAACATGTAGAGACCAGGTGGACTGGAAAAGCATTCAGGAGCCATGCTAGAACCAACCCCAGGGCCAGTCTGAAGTGTCCCTCAAAGAGGACCATATTCATCTGAGTTCTTTAGAGAAACAGAACCAATAGGATATGAATATGTGTGAAGAGATAGATAGATAAACAGATGTATAGGTAGATTTGTTTTAAGAACTTGGCTCATAGGAATGTGAAGGTTTGCTTAGTCCAAAATCTGATGGGGGATGCCAACAGGCTAGACACACAGGAAAGACTTGATTGAGTTCAAGTACAAAGCAGTTTGCTGTAGAAGAAGGAAGAGCTAACATTGCTGATGAAGTCCAAAGATGGTCTTCTGGAGAATTCCCTCTTGTTTGAAGGAGACCAACATTTGATATGGCTAGACCATCACCTAATTAGAGGAGGCCCACCCATGTTGTGGAGGATGGTCTGCTTTACTCAAGGTCTGCTGATTTAAATGAATATCTTATTCAAAAATATGCCCTGATATGAGGAAGTGGAGATGCAACATGGGGGTTAAGGGAGTAGGAGAAGAATAAATGAAACAAGATAGGATTGGGAGGGAGACAAACCATAAGTGACTCTTAATCTCATAAAACAAACTGAGGGTTGCTGGGGGGAGGGGGGTTGGGAGAAAGTGGGTGGGGTTGTGGACATTGGGGAGGGTATGTGCTATGGTGAGTGCTGTGAAGTGTGTAAACGTGGCAATTCACAGACCTGTACCCCTGGGGATAAAAATATATTATATGTTTATAAAAAATAAAATAAAATAAAATAAAATAAAATAAAATAAAATAAAATAAAATAAAAATGCTCACAGAAACTTCCAGAATAATGTTTGGCAAAATATCTGGGCACCATAGCCCGGACAAGTTGACACCTAAAATTCACCATCGTAAGGATATAATTTGATTGCCATTCATGAGGTGAAAACCCAAGAGGCCAAAACAGAGAAATTCACCTAGAATGAGAATTGCTGAGAGCAGAGGGTCATAGGAAGGAGAGAGAAGCCTGGAGAGGACTTAGTGGAGGTTTATTGTGTGGTGGGGTTTGTATCTCCTTTCACTGAGCTCTTGCAAAGACTTAGTAAAGACCCAGTGATCACCTGGACCTTTTTATGGGTAGGTTTGTGTTTCTTTGGAGGGTGACCCCTAGGCTGAGATAAGCCTTAAGGTAAGAGCATGAATGCCCAGTTTGATAGGTTTTTTAATAAAATAAATTGATCAGACTATCTGATCTCTAAGTTTCATCCCAGATATCACATTCTGGGACAAGCAATGAGATCCTCAGGAGATTTGTTTATCGTGGACATTTCTGAAAAGGACACTAATTCCTGATGTATGCATTTTGCTCTTCTGTAGATGTCAAAAGTGAATACAAGGAGATGGAAAAGCTACACAGAAGCCTGAAGGAGGTTGCTGAAAATGCAGTGCTGCGGAGAGGCATGCAAGATTTCCTTCTGAGAATGTCCCCAAGCAAAGCTGTTCCCCCCAAAGCCTAAATTTAATTCTCAGGGCTTAGCACCAAGTAGATGAAAAATAAGCCTGGTGCCAAAGAACCAGAATCACTTCTGTTTTTAAAAATCTAATAAAGAACATCTTCCAATTGTTTGGCCTTTATATAGAATATAAAATGCAAAATATTGTTACTTCTGGCATCAGCTGACTGCTGAGAAACACCATTTCATTTTTATTCAATAGTAAAAAATAATCATGAGTCCCTAACGGAGTTCTAAAATTTTAGGGTCTAGAAACTCACGCTTCAGCAAAGAAAAATACTAAACATTGAAAAATAAATATTATGGAAAAAGACATTGCTTAATAAAGCTTTGGGGCCCCAATTCTATTTCCCATTTTAATACTAATGAGACTTTTGGGTAAGAAGGTAACAGGGTGCCATGGAAGCAACATGGGTTTAAGGCCAGACAGACAAGAAGAGACCTGGCTTTACCACTTCCCAGGGGTGTTATTTAAGATCAGTACTTCTCAAACATTTTGGTAAAAATTTATTGAGAAACCTAAAGAGCTTTTGTTAATGTGGATTGATATTTATTGTATTCATAGACCAATGGAACAGCGTAGAGAGCCCAGATAGGGACCCTCAACTCTATAGTCAACTAATCTTCGACAAAGCAGAAAAAAATATACAGTGGAAAAAAGACAGTCTAGTCTCTTCAATAAATGGTGCTGGGAAAATTAGACAGCTATGTGTAGAAGAATGGGACTTGACCATTCTTTTACACCATACACAAAGATAAACTTGAAATTGATAAAAGACCTCAACGTGAGGCAGGAATCCATCAGAATCCTAGGGGAGAACATAGGCGAGAACATAGGAGAACATAACCTTTTTGACATCGGCCACAGCAACTTCTTTCAAGATATTTACTGTATTCAAAATTAAAACTGAGAAAAATAGGAAACAATTATTTACTAACTCATTTAATAAACTTTTTATATATTAATATAAAAACATTTTTATGGAAAAACTATATTCAAAAGAATTTAGCGAGAAGAGTGACATTATTTACACTTTTGCTAATCTCTTTATTCTCTGGCTTAATAAGAGACAGCTGGATTCTCTTACCTGTTTCTGCATTGTCACATGTTTTCAGTTGATGTATATGAAGAAAATAGATTCACACAGATACAGAGTTGGAATGTGGAAGAGCACTTTGTAGCCTTTTCAAATAATTTCTGGATATTCTTCTTTGATCCAATCTTGACAAAAGATAGTTTCTTAAAGGTTAGTTGCCATATAAAATCTGAAATCATATTGGTGAAATGTTTGATATTCTATTACATTAAAATATATTTCTAGCCCACAATCTGAATGTATCTTTTACATCCATGATTTTGTGGCATTGGTCATTTTGAAAATATTTGTCCACTGAATTATGCAGATCTTCCAAATGACATATTTCATTATATAATATGCTACAAAATCAGACTTGTTAATATCTCTACCAACTTAATCAGGAAAGTCTTGAAGTATTCTTCAAGAAGCTGTCAAGTTCATGGTAGAGGATACAAGTTTTATAAAAATCTCAATTTTTCCCTTAAAGTTTATCTTATGATTGGCAACAAATATTGTCATATGCTTTCTTTGAAGTGGTAAGTTCATTTTTGTTTATTTTTGAGAAAATGTCCACCACATAATCAAGTATGATTAACCATAGTTTGTTAATTAATTATTATTTCAATTCTAAATAATGTTTTGTGGGGAAAAAGTCAAGTACAGCTGACAACTCAATCACACAAGTATTTGCCTTTAAGGTAGTAGAAGTGCCTTAAGTTGTACTGCCCTTTTTGTCACATGAAATAACAAAACAGCATCTTCTTAAGGATCAATAATTAATGGAACAAATAACTTCTACTGTTCCATTAGGAACATTCTTTTTTATTAAAAGATTTTATTTATTACTTGACACACACACACAGAGATCACAAATAGACAGAAAAGCAGGCAGAGGGAGAAGTAGGCGCCCTGCCGGCAGAGAGCCCCATGTGATGCTCGATCCCAGGACCCTGAGATCATGACCTGAGCCAAAGGCAGAGGTTTAACCCACTCAGCCACCCAGGTGCCCCATTAGGAGCATTCTTAAGTGAAATTTGCTTTAAAAAAAAAAAACAACTGAAAGTACACAGTGAAAAAAACAAAAGCTACTAGTATAGTTTGGTGCCATCACCTTGGTTCATGGTAAGGTGTCAGTGGTTTTGCTCACCTTTGTTTTTAAATCTCTAGCACAAGTGTCAACATGGTAAAAACAACAAAGAAACAACATCTTAATCTTATCATGAAGAAAGTCTCACCTAGGAGACCCAGAGAAGTGTTTTAAGGGCCGCATTTTGAGAACTACTGGATAAATTATTTGAACTATTTGAACTTCAGGTTATTTATCTGTAAAGTGGCGATAATGGTAATACCTACAACGACACTATTAGAGTTGTCAGGAAGGTTGAAATTATGCTTACAAAATATTGACATGTGGTACTTAATGGCACTTGATAAGTGGTTATTTTGGGGCAGAATAGAGGTGGCATGGTTTAATGGTAGTTTGTCAGGAGACTTGAGTTTTGATCCCACCTCTGCTTAGTACTAATAAGACCTTTGACAGTTCCTTAACATCTCTAAGATTTCATTTCCTCATATACCAAATGAAGGAAGTGAACTAGAGGATTAAAAAGTCTTGGATGCTTTGATATTCTAGGATTTTAAATCCTTCCACTTTTATTTTAATGTTTTTTGCCTGAGTAAGAAAAAAAAGTATTCATCCATGTAGGTGGGTCTCACCGGGTCTCAGACCCTTTCCATTTTAAACTTCTAAACACACAGGTTGATTGCAGTTTGTATAGTTTCACTTTTTATTTTTCAAGTGAGGGATGTGGAAGACTTGTACTTCCAGCCATGTAGGAGTAGGAGTAATAGGGACCAGATTTATCTCTGATGTTAAGCTATTAAAAAAACAAAATTTATGAAACAACAATTTTCAGGTATAGGAAAATAGTATAGGACAATGATCCTTGAAAGCAGGGAAACAAACAAGGTAAGCCCTAAAATTACCCTCTCCTGTTGCCTAGATAGAGTTTCCAGGCCACTATACAGGGAGGGGGAATCTATACAGAGCCTGACAGTCTCCTTGGGTTGAAGAGACAGTGTTCAGAGTTTGGGAAGTCCAAGATGGTTAGAATTCATAGGGTGGATTACTGTGGAGAAGACAGCAATACAGACAGAAAGCTCCAGAGATATGAAGTAGAACTCTCTTGAATCTTTAACTGAATACTGATTAGTACATAAAACTACCAAGAAAGAACCACTGGAAAGAAACAGGCAGAAAAATCCCCAAATCCTACATCAGGTTAGGAGTAGCTAGAGTGGACAAACCTCCTTACACATGGGGCATCAAATAGAGTCCTCAGAAGAATCTTGTCTTAGTAGTGGGTCCACGATAATCCTAGTCCACCCACCTAACAGAGATTAAAAACAAGCCTCGGAAGGATCAAAGTCTATGATTAACTAAATCCTAGAACAAAATACGAAAACATTTAAAGGAACAAAAAATTCCAGCACCCAACAACAGAAAATTCACAATATATAATATCCAAACAAAAATTATCAGGCAGGCAAAGAAACAGGGAACTATGACCCATAATGAAGAGAAAAATCAATAGAAGAGACCCAGAAATGACACAGGTGATAGAATTAACAGATAAAGATATTAAAATGGCTATCATAAATTTACTCCAAATGCTGAAGAAGATAGAATAAAGCATTAACATAATGAGAGAAATGGAAAAACTTTAAAAAGACCTAAAGAGAACTTCTAGAGATTGAAGATTTAATGTTCAGATGGGAATAAAAATAGAATAGACACTAAAAAAGAAAATATTACTTTAGAAAAGGTAAATTGATATCTTTGAAGTAATCAATATTAATTAACTTGATGGGAGAAAATTCTTTACAATGTATACATCTGTGAAATTATATCAAAACATCATGTTGTAAGATGTTGTAAGATGAACATAAGGGAAAGGGAAAAAAGAGAGTGAGACAGAGAGGGGAAAGCAAACCATAAGAGACTTTTAGTGATAAAGAACAAACTGAGGATTGAGGGAGAGAGGTGAGTGGGGGATGGACTAGATGGGTGATGGGTATTAAGGAGGGCACTTGTTGTGATGAACACTGGGTGTTGTATGTAAGTGATGAATCACTAAATTCTACACCTGAAACTAATGTTAACATATACGACAACTAACTGGAATTTAAATAAAAATTGAAATGAAAACAAAAAATAAAATAAAAATTTGTACACTTCAATTATCTTACAATTTAATTTGTCAATTATACTTTATTAAAACTGAAAAAAAGAAAAGATCAGTGAACCTGAAGATAGAGCAATAGAAAAGAACAAAAATGAAACACAGAGAGTACAAAAGTTTTAAAAATGAAGAGAATATCAATGAACTATAGGACAGCATTGCGCAGCCTAAAACATGTATTACTCTTTCTTTTTTTTAAAGATTTTATTTATTTATATGACAGAGTGAGAGAGCACAAGGAGGGAGCACAGCAGAAGGAGAGGGAGAAGCAGGCTCCCTGTGGAGCAGGGAGTCCAATGCAGGGCTTGATCCCAGAACCCTGGGATCATGACCTGAGCTGAAGGTAGATGCTTAACCATCTGAGCCACCCAGGCACCCCCAAAACATGTATTACTAGAATCACAGAAGATAAAAGAGATAGGGACACACAGAAAAAATATTTGAAAACATAATGACTGAGAATTTTTCAAACTGGGTAAAAACTATAAACATATAGATCCAAGATGCTCAATGATCCAAAATGCTCAGTGAATACCAAGCACAAGAAACAGGAAAAATCACACCGAGACACATTATAATCAAATTGCTGAAAACTGGTGATGAAGAGAAAACCTTAAAATCAGGCAGATTTTAAGAGGAAATATTACACACAGAGGATTAAAGATAAGAATGACAGCAGACATTTCTTCAGAAATGCAATCCAGAAAACAAGGAATTTATTTAAAGAACTGAACAAAACTGTTAACCTAGAATTCTATACTCAGAAGGCAACATTTTTCAAAAGTGAAATGATTCAGACAAAAAAGCTGATGGGATTTATTACGAGAAGACTAGTACTATAAGAAATGTTAAGGAGGTCCTGCAATTGGAAGGATAATGGCACTAAATGAAAATTTTGATCTACATTAAAAAATGCAGAGCACTGGAAATAGTAAATATCTGGGTAAACATAAAAGACTTTTTCTTATTTTTCTTTAATTTCTTTAAAAGAATTAAAATATTGTTTAAAACAAAAATAACAATGAGGTTTATATTATGAGGTTTATATCATGTAGAAGTAAAATATATGACAATAAAACAAAGGCCAGAGGAAATGGTAGTATATTGTTGTTTGAAAAATTCTCAGTCATTATGTTGTACTTAAAGTGATATAATATTACTTGGAGGTAGAGTGTGATAAGTTAAAGATGTATACTAGAAACCATAGAGCAACAACTAGAAACAAATAGAGACATAGCTAATACACCACTTAAGAAGATAAATGGGAAATTAAAAATATTCAAAATCCTAATTATTCAGAAAAAAAGAAAAAAGAACAAATAACAAAAGATAAAATAGAAAAAAAAAATAGCCAGATAGTAGATTTAAAACCAACCACATAATCACATTAAGTGTATACGGTCTAAAACACTAATTAAAAGGCAGAGATTGTCAGACTGAATTTTAAAAAAACAAGATCCAATGATACATTGTCTACAAGAAACCCACTTTAAATGTAAAGACACATGTAGGTTAAAAGTAAAAGGATGAAAAATACATACTTGCAAATCTTAACCTAAAGAGTAGCTGTATTAATATCAGGCAAAGTAAATTTCAGAGCATGGCATATTTCCAGGGATAACGAGAGACACTATGTGTGGTAAACTTGTAAAGTAATCAAGAGGACATAACAACCTTGTTATTCACTTAATAAGAAAGTTTCAAAATACATGGAGCAAGAGCTGATAGAACGTAGAGGAAAAATAGCCAGATCCACAATTATAGTTGGAAATTTCAACACCTTCTATTGATAACTCAGGAAAAATATAGAAGACTTGAACAACCTATCAACCAAATTTATAAGTGGGTATTTACAGAACACTCTACTCAACAGCATCAGAGTACACATTCATTTCTAGGTCCTTGGAACATTTACCACCAGACAAATCTCAATAAATTTAAAAGTATTGAAATCACAGAGTTTATTCTCTGATCCCAGTGGAATTTAATTAGAAATCAATAACAGAAAGAAATCTGTAAATTTACTGAATATTTGGAAAGTAAAGAACATACTTCTACATAACCTTGATGCCAAGTATGGGCCATTCATTAACATCGTGATGGATTTAAATCTCTCTTGTCTAAATCTCAGTTTTGCCCAGATGAAATTACCTTGTTATTGTCAGGAGCAATGGCATTAACTCCAGCCAAAGCTTAGAAAGTGAGTCAGAGCTGGCACTGGCAATAGGGCTATATGGTCACTGCCTGAAGGATGTAACCAAGAGCTGTCCATTAGACAGGCACCATGACTGGTGGAGAAGAGGAAATGGGGAGGAAACTGAAGCAGAGCTTTAAGTCCTGGCAGGAGGCATCAGACTGATACAAACACGAATCCAAGAAAGGTCAGAACTGATGCCAAAGGAAAGGAAAAACTTTAGACACCAAGGGTAGATTCAAGAGGGATACAGGAACCTCAGAATATAATGGTTTGGGAAGTTAATATTAGGAGATGTTAATATTAGGTTTGGAAAGTTAATATTAGGAGAAACAGTCTTTTATTGTGTTCCTTAGTCTAGCCCATGAGTTCCATCATGGGTTCTAAGTCACAACAGATCCCTGTTCCCAGGAAAGGGTTGGGCAGTATGCTACCGACAGAGACAACAAGGCTGTGTGGTTCAGGGCAGGCCTTAGTTCTAGAGGAGAGGAGGGAAGCAGGTGTGTTGCTCAGAAGACTGTGAGATGTATAGATGCACTATCATTAATTCTACTGTTATTCTATCATTAGACATTTAGAAGGTGCTATTTTTTCCCATTGTAAATAACATTGTAGAGAATATTCTTGTATAGAAATCTTTGTCCCTATCTCTGATTTTTTCTTGAGAGTAATTTTTGTTAAGATTTATTTATTTATTTGAGAGAGAGAGCATGGGTAAGGGGAGGGGCAGAGGGAGAGAGATAGAATGAGAATCTCAAGCAGATTCCCTGCTGAGTGCAGAGCCTGACATGGGGCTCAGTCTCACGACCCTGAGATCATGACCTGAGCTGAAATCAAGAGTCAGACACTTAACCGATTGAGGACCCAGCTACTAGCACTACAACTTTTCTGTATGTTTGAAATTTTTTCAAAGTGAAAGGAAAAATGGCAAAAAGAAAGTGAGCAGTGCAAGATGGTAATGTTAATAACCGGGTCCCATTCCCCTACTACAGAAAAGAATAATATCCATTTTTGGTTAAAGGACAAACATCAGCATCACGGCAGTTCCCATTCTTGCTAGTAAGTAGACAGTGTTTCTGGAAAAAGGTTTGAGACTAAAATACTCTTATACTCATATTCAAAACTGTGTGGCTTTGTACATTACCTGTGAGCAAGCACATTTCTCAAAGCAAATATTATTATTATTGTTACTATTATTATTAGTACTATCATTATTTCAACTCAACACTGCCTTAGCTCATAGGAGGAGAGTGTATTTTTGGATTGTTTCTTGGTGTGATTGCCCTAAGACCCCTGTATGCCCTCCTGTTCTGGGCTGATGTCACTAAAGCCCGAGACAGACTCTGTTCTAATCTATTATCTATCTATCTATCTATCTATCTATCATCTATCATTTATATCATCTATCTATCTATCTATCTATCATCTATCTATCTATCTCTATCACCTATCTATCTATCTGTATCTCTCTATTGGCACTGGCAATAGGGCTATATGGTCACTGCCTGAAGGATGTAACCAAGAGCTGTCTTAGCCAGCTATCTGTCTATCTACCTAGATATAGATAGCTATATCTATCTATCTACCTATCTACCCTATCTGTCTCAGCTGGGTCATGCCAACTTCAAGTAGCTTTTTTCCTATCCCCAGGTTTCTTCCTTGGGGAATGTATCCTGCCAGAATGACATTACAATAGCCATAAATGGTGATTGATTAATTAAAAATGTTAAATTACAGCCAAGTAAGTTTGATTCATTAAAAATGTTAAATTACAGCCAAGTAAGTTCTGCTTAAGCAAATGGAAATGAACATTTAGAACACACAGCATCCAAATTGTAAAAATAAAACATTCTTTGTGCCCAGTGACATCAGGGGATGTGTTGTATGTCGAGCACCTGGTACCTGATGGCTGAAGGAGGTGTTATTATTATCAAAATACAACATCAACATTTCCATGTCAAGTAGACCACTGAGAAGAGATCCTTCACTTTCTTTGAAAATGTGGTATCACACGAAACCAGTGTTATTAACTGACCTTTTGATCTTTTGTTTCTTTTACATTTCTCTCCCTTCCAATTGAATTACTCAGAGTAGGATGAATTTGTGCTGGTTTATTTTCTTCTATCTAGTATCACAGCAAAACTCAGGATATCCCCCCTTCTCCTAAACCTCACGGTTTAATCTGATTAGAGACAAAGAGAGAGTTGATAATGATTCACAAAATCTGGGTAAGACTGTATCCTAGATCCCATCAGTGATAAAAACCACTTTAAATCTCTATTTTAAACTCTTGCCGCATAGCCTATATAAAAGTTCTTTCACTTATTTTTCACCCTGGAAGAAACATGAGGGCTCTTGTTGCTGGAAAGGGGACAAGTTATACGACCATGATCTTTATCTTTTGGCATCATATGGGGGGGAAAGGCAGATTTTGCCTCGAGCTAGAAGATAAGAGATGGCGGTATGGCTGTGTATAGCTGGTAGGAAGAAAGCTGAGGACTGCTGTCTGGGAGACAAGTTCAAGGCAATTGCTCCTCTCTCTCTCTCTCCCTCTCTTCCCCTGAAATTTAAACCTATAGTAGGAAAAAAAAAAAAGTTTTAAAAGCTGGAATAGTTTAAATTCTGAAACTACTTGTGTCTTAGAAAGAGTTCAGGATGCAGAAAACATTCCTACTCAAGCCCCCATTAGGTTGCAGTGATTATTAAAAATCTATCCTCGAAGGTTAATTTTAGAGCAATTTTCAGCAGATGATGGAGAGGGCAGGCCTTGTGTAGGTTTGCACAGAGATTAGAGCTGAGTTGAGGTAGAGGGGAAGGAGAATGCTTTCACTCTCCCACACAGGTATGAAGAGAAGGGGAAGGACCCCCCAACCTCACTCACACTCACACACACACTGATGGCAACTATATGCAGGGTTTGTCTTTTCTTCTTTCTGTTACCCACTTATCAACTTTATACCTAGTAAACAAGTCTCAATTTTGAATTCCCTCTGTTCTGATGACTGGTGTGGGTTATGGGTCCAGAAAGACTGATTCAGAGGAAAAGGATAACCCAGCGGTGATGTATAGGGTAGAAGAGAGGGGTGCTGACCAAAGGACCCAGACACCGTGGGTGGATTCAAGCACTCTGTTTGGGCACCTGGGAGGCTCAGTCAGTTGAATGTCTGCCTTCAGCTTGGGTCATGATCTCAGGGTCTTGACACTGAGTTGCATATCAGGTTCCTTGGTCAGCAGGGAGCCTGCTTCTCCTTCTGCCTACTGCTCCCCCTGCTTGCTCTCTCTCTCTCTCTCTCTCTCTGACAAATAAATAAATAAGAGCTTTCTTTTTCTTTTTTTTAAATAGCACTCTGTTTGGCCCATATCTGTGGGTGAGGGTTCCCACTCCCTTAGTGACGGGCATCTTCTTGGAACATGGAGTTTGTGTTCTTCCCCTGCTAGGAAAATCAGTGCTCAGTCTCTTGAGTCTCCAAGTCTGTCCCCACTGAGGACATGGGGATGAGAAAGGAGGAAACTTAGAATCTCAGGTCAGGAAAGAAGTCAGAGGTGACCCCATTACCTTAGAATCACACCTGGTATCTACAAATAGATGGTTAAGGAGGGGCCATGAATACAGAACTCGCCAACAGCTCTAGGTTTGCAAGAAATGGCCTTCTATAATAGGGATGGGGAGCCTCTTTGACATTGTAACATGACTGTTAGTTAAAAAAATTCTCAAGCCTGGGGCACCCGGGTGGCTCAGTCAGCCTCTGAGCCCAGGCATCTGCCTTAGGCTCAGGTCATGATCTCAGGGTCCTGGAAGTACAAATATGACCCACATATTTGAAAACAGCCATGCACTTAAGAGAGTGCATAAAACTACTTTTATTTTTTTTTTAAGTGTTGCCTTTCTGGGCATAGAGTTTTAGAAATACTGGTAATGGGCTGATAAGCAAAACATCAAATCAGATCCAGACTGTTGGTTTTCCAACTTTAAAGGAAATCTAATTTGCCTGGAAAAGTGAGCATATACACTCTTTGTTGCAAAATATGCTAATAAAGACCACAGCCATAAGACAGTCCAAAACATTGTGGATTCTTTTCCGGTGGGGAGAACGTCTTATGTTTTGTCCACAAATATCTACTTCCTTCTATCACTTGTTTATATCAAAGTCATTCTTTCCATTTGGAGCCTAGAAATCGCTGTTCTTCATGGAAATGGACTATGGTAAGTGCTTAGATATTTAGTTCTTGGTGATTCAGGATCTGGGTCACTATGCATGTTCATGAGTGTCTTAGTTTGTGGAAGCTGTTGTAACCAAATACCACAGACAGTGTGGCTGAAACACCAGAGATGTACTTTCTACAACTCTGGAAACTAGAAGTTCAAGAGGAAAGTGTCAGCAGGGTTGGTTTCTGGTAAGACCTCTCTGCTGGGTTTGTAGATGGCCACCTTCTTGCTGTGTCCTCACACAGTCTACCTCTGTCGGCATGCCCTAGTGTCTTTTGTGGGTCCTAATTTCCTCTTTATATAAGGCTCCCAGTCAGATTGGATTAGGGGCAACCCTAACCTCATTTTAACTTGATTGCCCCTTTAAAGGCACTATCCCCAATAACAGGCATATTCTAAGGCCATGGGGGGAGGGTATTAAGCTTCAGCACATGAATGTGTGTCAGTAGGGCACCATTCAGTCCATAATAATGGGCCAGTCTTCCCAGAACCAAGGGAGGCCCAGGGCACACCTCGTCAAGTCCTCAGATGCTGGCCTCTTGGAGGTGGCTGATTCCACCCTGCAGACGTGTTTTCTTCACCAGTCCCTCCACTAATCTGTGGTCAGCACTGCCTATTTGCTAAATCCAATTAAGGCTGCAATGCATTGGAAGCAGTCACCCCTCAAAACAGCTTGCAGTGTAGTGGAGATGTGGGGATGACTCTGAGGAACCAAACAGATCCTCAAGAGAGGTCCAAAGAGTTATGGAGTTTGGTGGGGAGAGGAGCATGTGTCTTGTGTCCTAGTCCATCCAGGCTGCTATAACAATGCCACAGGCTGGGTGGCTTCTAAACAACAGAAATTTATTCCACAGTTCTGGAGGCTAGAAATCCAAGATCAATGTGCTGGCATATTTAAAGTCTGGTGAGAACCTGCCTCCTGGTTCATAGATGGCTGTCTTCTCACTGTGTCCTCACATGGCAGGAGGGGAAAGGCAGCTCTCTGGGGTTCCTTTTATAAGAGCACTGACCCATTCACAAAAGCTCCACCCTCTTGAGCTAATCACCTCCCAATCCCCACCTCCTAAATCCATCATGGGGGATTAGGTTTCAGTTTATGAATTTTGGGGAACACAAATATGCAGTCTCTAGCCATTTGACATAGCCCAGAAGCTGCAGTTTCTTCTTGCAGAGCAATGGCACCAGGAGACAGTAGCTGAGCTGAGCTGCTTCAGATCCCAAGCCCCTTACTTCTCCAGGGCCTCCCCTCTGCAAAAGGGTCATGCTCCTGATATCAAGAGGGTGAGAAGCCAAAAGGTTGAGCCTTTGTTCAGTCAGGCAGAAGTCAAAACAAAAACCTACTCAAGTAAGAGAATGAGAGAGGACGTGAGGTCACAGCTCCCCAGACTTACAGGAGCCTGTCCCACAGATGTCCCCTCTGAGGCCATCTACCTGGAAGGGTAAGTCTCTCCAGATGAACAGTTTCATAAAATGCACACATCTTAGCCCCCTGTCCTTCTCCACGTACAATATCCATCCTTTTCCTCCCCAGTGGGGGGTTTGGGTCACGTTAAAAATGAGAGTATGCTTAGAAGTCTCCACTGGTCCTTCCTGGGTCTGGTGAAATTTCATGTGCACATGCGAGTGACCAGGCTACAACAAAGCCACCAATAATATGCTGAAAAGCTCAAGACTAAGGCTCTGGGTGACTTCACCAGCCTTCTCCCCAAGATAATGCCGAGTCACTGAGTAACTGTGCTTGGTTCTTATAACTCAATGTGTTTATATTCCCGGAATTCAACCCATATTTCTCCATCATGACCACAGAAATGTCATGAGTCTTTTTGTTTCTCTATGTCAATGGAAAATTTTCAAGATATGAGGTATCAGTGGACTTGAAGTACACTAAGGCCAATAGATCAGGGCATAATTGCCACTGAAAAGATAGCTTGTTACTCAGAGCTCTCAAGAAGGAGCATGCCACACCATGGGGAAGGGGGGCACCTGGGAAACACCAGGGTTGGTTAGGAGGCAAAGGAAGTGAGGGGAAAATGTGGGGAAGAGACTTTGTTGTGATTTTCTTGGAAGGAACAAATTAAACAGGGTAATCAGGTTTAGGATGGGCTAGTTTGAGTAATTCCAGCATGATTTGGGGCTTGGGGACTGTCCCTAGTTGTCTGGTAACTGGCTCTGGGATGATTAGTGGAGGAGGACAGTGGCCCAGAGTATGAGAACCGAATAAAGAAGGTGGTTTGCAGTGTCAGTTCTGGACTGATAGGTTTGCATTTGAAACCAAGATGCCCTTCAACGGACGAATGGATAAGGAAGATGTGGTCCATATACACTATGGAGTATTATGCCTCCATCAGAAAGGATGAATACCCAACTTTTGTAGCAACATGGACGGGACTGGAAGAGATTATGCTGAATGAAATAAGTCAAGCAGAGAGAGTCAATTATCCTATGGTTTCACTTATTTGTGGAGCATAACAAATAGCATGGAGGACATGGGGAGTTAGGAGAAGGCATTTGGGGGAAATTGGAAGGGGAGGTGAACAATGAGAGACTATGGACTCTGAAAAACAATCTGAAGGGTTTGAAGAGGTGGGGGGTGGGAGGTTGGGGGAACCAGGTGGTGGGTATTAGAGAGGGCACGTACTGCATGGAGTGCTGGGTGTGGTACAAAAACAATGAATACTGTTATGCTGAAAATTAAAAAAAAATTAAAAAATAAGAAAAATAAAAACAGCCCCCGAATGCTTTGACACATCTCTGTCCATTCTCCTTGATCTGGAAGGGCTTGTGACTTCAATTGTGTACTCAATAGAGTACAGCAAAAATGATGCTGTCTGACTCCTTCTTCTTCTTCTTCTTTTTTTAAGAGATAGCAAGAGAGAGCTATCTGGGGAGGAGAGGGAGAATCAGGCTTCCTGATGAGCAGGAACCCCATGTGGGGCTCAATCCCAGGACCTGGAGATCATGACCTGAGTAGAAGGCAGCTGCTTAACCAACTAAGCCATCCGGTCAGGTGCCCCTGACTTCTGAAGTGAATTCATAAAAGGTCATGTCATGCAAACTCTACCTGGTCTTCTTGGAATACTTGCTCTCAGATCCCAGCTGTTATGTTGTGGGAGACCTAGACCACATGAAGAGACCGTGTATAGTTGCTCCAGTCAACAGTCCCAGCTGAACCCATTCTGCAGGTCATCACAGCCCAAGTACTAGGTAGATGATAATGAAACCATCCCGGAAATGGGTCTTCCAACCACAGCTCTTTTAGCCTGCAGCCATTTGAGACACTTCTAGCCATTTGAGTTTGCCCAACTGAAGCTCCAAACATTGCGTAGTAGAAAGAAGAAGCCCTTGCCTGGCCTGTCCACATTCCCAACCCATGGAACCCAGGAACTTACTAGAATGGGTTTTTGGATGATTTGTTACACAGAAATAGTAATTGGTACATACCATAAAACTCCCCAAAGTCTCAGGAACAGACAGCACCAGGTGTCTCTTGAACTGGGTTGAAGGTGGGGCTTAAAACCAAATGATTTGTTGAGAATAGGCTTATTAAGCATTTCAACTCCCAGCTAGCCTCTCTGACTGCACACTTCTGGGTAACTGTTCCTTCCTCTCTGGAAGCTGTCTGGACTGAGGGGCATCAGCCTGGTTATGCCACACTGAAAGCAAGTTGACTAAGTGGACATACAGAATGCTAAGACCGACTTGCCAGCTGTCTTTCCCCCTTCAGCTATTAGAAGATTGACTGCCACTCCTAGACTCTCCAAACAGAAGACTGAAGATGATCAAACAACAAGAAAGAAATCTTAAAGACAAACACTGGGGATTTGCTAGTAGAACAACCCACCTGAAGTCCCTCCATAATGAAACCCTGAGTTGACCTGCCCATGTCCACAGAGCTTTCAAATAGATTTTTTAGCCCTTCACTCTTAAATATGAGGAGACAACCAGTACTTTAGACAAAAGAGTCTCTCATGTGAAAGATAAAGACCAAAACAAACAGAATATAAGTAGCTTAGAGGAAATAGAGGCAATTGCTGGGAAAAGAAAATGTTCCTTAAAGCTGATCCTTAAAAACAGTATCTTCAGGGAGATATAAAGATATTGCATCAATGAGACAAGAAAGTGGTATGATGAAAAAAATTATTGCAGAATAAGAAACTCTTGGAAATTTAAAAAAAAATGCTAGCAGGAATTTTTTTAAAAAATTAAAAAAGACTCAAGGAAATCTCCCCAAGAGTAAAAAAGGAAAAATGAGAAGATGGAAGCTGGGGGAGAAAAGTTAGGAAAATGAGAGAACATGACCAGGAAGTCCAATATCTAAATAATAGGAGTTTGGGGAAAAGAAAGGGGCGTTGGGGGGGAAGAGAAGGAAAATATGAAGGGAATAATTCAAGAAAATTTCCCAGAAATAAAGAACCCGAGATTCCAGATTGTAAGGTCTCACTGAGTACCCAGGATAAAGGATAAAAACTGACCCACACCAACACTTACCTTTGCAAAAATTTTAAAACAGTGGGGACAGAGGAAATTTCAAATACTTCTAGAGAGGAAAAGGAGGTCCTATATAAAGGTCAGGAATGGGAATAAGTTTTGGACTTCATACTATTGGAAGGCAGAGAACAATGGTAGAATGCCTTCAAAATTTGTAGCAATCTCAATTAGAATTTTATACCCAGACAAACTATCAGTCAAAGGTAATGGTAAGTGTGTAAAGAAATTTTCAGACATGGAAGGTCTCCATAAATGTATCCCACAGTAAATGTGCTCCACCAAAACAGGGAGGTAAATTAAGAAAGAGAAAGGCAGAATAGTAAGAAGACAAAGGCTCCGACCCAAGGCAGAATCAAGGAGAAGTTCCAGGATTAAGGCGAAAAAAAATCTCTGGATAACATCCACGAGCTGGATGTGGAGAGCAATGGGTCCAGTCTGAAGCAAATCAGAACATTTAGGGGAGACATCTGAAAAAATATAAATTAGAATATCTGATGTATTTGACTATATCTAGAGGAGATGGATGAAAATGGTATAGGGGTTGGAGTGGAGGAAATGGTAGAAGAATTGATGATGGATAAATAGAAAAAGAAGATCATTATGAACTCTAGGGAAAATAAAATGTTACATAAGAAAATACAGTGCAGGGGCGCCTGGGTGGCTCAGTAGGTTAAAGCCTCTGCCTTTGGCTCGGGTCATGATCTCAGGGCCCTGGGATCGAGCCCCGCATCGGGCTCTCTGCTCGGAGGGGAGCCTGCTTCCTCCTCTCTCTCTCTCTGCCTGCCTCTCTGCCTACTTGTGATCTCTGTCAAGTAAATAAATAAAATATTTTAAAAAAAAGAAAGAAAATACAGTGCATGGCTTGGTTGTACAATCCTAATAAAGTAAACTAAAAAATAACGTAAAAGAAAGCATGATGTAACTGCACCATGAAGATAGGGGAAAGAATGTGTGTTAAATGAGAAATAGAGTCCAAAAAGTTAACTCTTTTCTCCATAGTGGGAAGAACAAATCCATTTTAGAACAAAAGTTAAGAAATAGTGGTATAACTGTATTATTTACAAATGTGGAAATAAATATAAAAAGTAACTGTTTAAAGGTTGAAACAGGTGCCTGTGGTTAAACAGGACATGGGTATGAGAGGTTAGGAGCTGCTGCTTCCGTAATAAGCTTGTAGAGCTATTTGATATAAGATTATTTGAGAAGATTATTAAAATGCATGCATGTCTTTGATAAATGTAAAATCTAAATCAGAAACAGAAAAGCTCCATCTTGCACTAATCATGATACGTATCATGCTTCAGGAAGGCAGAAAAAGAAAGGAAAATATTGTATTACTGTAGATTCTGGGCCTTCATCGTTTTCTTGCCTCTTCCTCTTCCTCTCTTATCCCACTGATCTGCCTTGTTCTCCTCTCCTTTATCTCCATCATTCTTTCTCAATTTTTCCTCCAACGTTTTCCCCCCTTTTCTCTCCTCCTGGCATAACATGCAGCTGAAATATCTTTATTATTATTACTTATTAAATAAACGGAATATAATGTTTCCTGTTCTTTGTTCTTAATGTGAAGAGCACGCAAGGACTGCTCTTTTTCTCCCCCAACTGAAGCAATCTAAGAAGCAATATTGGTGGCAAGGTATTTTCTATTAAGGTGGAGAAAATTGTTGTGTGAAGGCTCTCTTAGACTTGGGTGAGATATCAAAGGTCACTGGGTACAACCAGTCCCCTAATGTAGGAGACCCTGCTGCGGTAATTCTGTCAGGCAGACACTACCCAGGCTCTGATTAAACAACGTGATTGGGGACTTTGCAGTCATCAGCCAAGACACCGGATCCAGATGGCTCTACTGGGAATAAGAGCTTCTATATGTTGAGTGGAAGTCTGCCTCTCTCTCTACTATGATTAAAAAAAAAATCCCAGCATGGCTCCCCAAACAGCCCTCAATATATCTGCAAACAGAAATCATGTCCCCTTGACTGGGTCTGCTCTGGACTAAACACTGTTCTTCCCTGTTGGTTTCTGGATCCTTCATGTCCCTGGTCACCCCCATGGGCAACCTCCAAGCTGGGACTTAGTTTTTCAGCCAGAGGCACCTAGAACTAAACATACCTTACCAGGTATAAGCTCTCCAGTGCAGACTGCAGGAACTTTGTCACCTCCGTTTTTCTGCTCGCCATGCTTCTATTAACACAGCCTAAGGTTTGAAATTGTCATTTCTCTCAAGTCTCACATGAACCTCAGTCACCTAAAATCTTAGGTTTTTCTTACATGCCCCTGAGAAACCTGTTGCTTCCTATATTGTTAGTGAGCAGATGAATTTTTCTAACATTGCTGTCTGTTGTACATTTATTCCGCTAAATCTTTCCTTCGCGGTTTTGGCCCACATTCTCACCCTAGTTTTGAGAAGTTTCTTATGATTCACTTGAATGAACACGTCTGGCTACAAACTGAAAATTGCTCACACATTCAAATTACTTCATCATCCAATTCCCAAACAAAATTTACATCATCTCAGCTCCAGGACAGATCCTCTTGGAGCCCCTCACTCTATGACCCGTTACGAGTACACTGGGCCATTAAATTTTATAACAGAAAGAGGTGCGGGCAAGCCCTTCCCTTGGGTCTCTGGCCTGTGCACATGGTGGGAGAGGGCTCTCTAGCCTTGCCGCTTCTAACCCTGGACCAGCGTCAGAAAACCTGGGCTGTCTGATGTAATTCATCATCCCCACACCTTCTGGGAAATGAATGAAAATGAGCTGAGCCCATAGAGATGAAGCAGATGGTTGGGTGGGTTCCACGATTCAGGAGGAGCAGGGAACTCCACAAGGTGGAGGCTCTTGTTCCCACTGTCTTAGACTCAGCACCAGCTGTCAGCAGCTGGACGCTAGAGTGAGAACCGCATTACGATGAATACTCCATATGTCAGGGGCTGTCAACCGTGAAAAATATTAACGGTGGCTAACGTTCATGAAGTGCTTTGAGTTTTCAACATCCCTCTTCCTTGCAATAACCCTGGAGATGGGAAGGCCGGGAAGCAGTAACCCAGTTTTACAGATGAGGAAAGGATGATTCGAAGATGTCTAGTGATTTGCCTGTACCCACAATGCTGGGGGTGGGGGGCGGACCTGGGAGACCAGACTGGCTGTCCCGCCTGGGAATCTGTTCTCTTCACCACATGGTATCTCTGAAACCTACTGTCCCCATCACCAATAACTAAGTGTTGATCTGTCAGCTGCTTTGGGCCTATCACTGGGCTCCATGCTACCGGCGGGGACGTGCAAGAGTATAACACATGAACTCTGACCTCAGTGAGCTCTGAGCAACCTAAAACAGTCTCTTCAGTGACCTGAGCAGATGGAACAGTCTCTGAAAACAATGGTCCTCCAAAGAAGAGGAGGCCCAGTCAGTGGAGAAGGTGTCAGGTGAGGGACAGAACTTGGGCTGGCCCCGAGGCACGAGCTGTGTTTGAAAGTCCGGGAAGATAGAGCGGGATACTGGGCAGCGGGTGAAGTCTCGGCAGGTGGGTGTAGAGAAGGGACGGGCCTAAGTGCCAAGAAAGAAGGGGATGGTGGTCAAAGTGAAAGAAAACAAGACTGAGTGGACAGCCATTGGCCTGGTGCCAAGAACTGAAACTCACGCTTTGGGTGTCCAGCTCACGGACTTTCTGCGCTACACTACAGGACGGGACGATGAGGACAAGTGTGACGTGGTCGCTCCCTCAGGAAGGTGATAGGCAGGATTGTATTATTGTCCTTTCAGAATAAATGGCTTCTCCCCACACTCCAGTAGCATAAGACATCTTCCACTGACTGGCACTCAGAGGAAAGGCCTTGCAGTTTTCTTAAAATTTGTTTTTGTTTAAATTGTAAACAAGTCACCTGACTACCTTAGCTCAGAACTTCCTTCAGTGCATCCTGTGGAATACTAGCCTTGTTCTCTGTGTTCAGTTAAAAATGGAAAAGCCTTAAGACTACATTTCCCCTCCCCCTACGTTTGTGGAGAGTCACCGTGCTCAATAGCGTTTTAAAGGCTCTGATAAGTCCTGTAAATAAGGAACACCTTTTGCTTTGACCGGAGAATCCTTTTTCAGGACCCTCTTAGGAACATCTTATGACACTTGTAGGCTCATACTATCATCTAACTTATCCCATCTGATCCTCACAACTACCCCATGATAAGAGATGATTATCTTTAGGTCTACTGAGAATATTGAGACCAGAAAGTCTGGTGATTGCCCAAGGACATGCAACCAGGAATGGTTCAGATTAGAGTTTGGACTTGACACTTTAAATCTAGGGCCTTGTCCCTAATTCAGCCTTACAAAGTCTGAGCCATCTTTTTTTTTTTTTAAGATTTTATTTATTTACTTGACAGACAGAGATCACAAGTAGGCAGAGAGGCAGACGGGTGAGGGGGCGCGCGGGGAGCAGGCTCCTTGCTGAGCAGAGAGCCCGATGTGGGGCTCAATCCCAGAACCCTGGGATCATGACCTGAGCTGAAGGCAGAAGCTTTAACCCACTGAGCCACCCAGGTGCCCGGAGCCATCTTTTTAAGAGGTTATTGTATTTTTTCCAATTAATAGAGTATGCATAATTATTTTGTGGGGGAAGATATAGGAAGTTCCAGAGGAGGAACTAAAAATCACCAAGAATGACTTCAGGCCGATCAGGCATAGACTCTCCCAGAGGTTTGGGCTGTTTTTTCACTTGGAAGCCCTATTCTTTGGATCTGTCTTCGCTCCCTCACATTTAGCTCTTATTGGCAGAGGGCAGGGGGTTGCTGTCTGGGGTGATTTCAGAAAAACAATAAGATGGAGAGTCAGAAGGCATACAAAATGTTATAAAGTCACAAAAGCCAAATTCTGATATCACTTTGTGTGCATAATAACCACTTTTTACCAAAACTATCTCCTTAAAAAGCCTTAAGTTGATGAGATTTATTGTATAATGAAACAGTAGTTACTTTGAAAAAAATAGGCAACTCCAAATTCTGGGTTTTGAGAAATGACATAGTTGTCACCAGGATATTCTGCAAAGCTGAACAATAGGAAAAGATGAACACTGGTTTGTGAACAATGGACAAAAACTGTTTTTTGAAATATTTATACTTCACATACATTGCATTAAAAACTAGAGAAAAAGAAAATTCTAAAGACAAAAATTAAGAATATATGTTTTGGGGATACCTGGGTGTCTCAGTCAGTTAAGCATCTGCCCTTGGCTCAGATCATGATCTCAAGGTCTGGGGATCGAGCACCACGTCTGGCTCTCTGCTCGGTGGGGAGCCTGCTTTTCCCTCACCCTCTGCCTCTAGCTCCCCTTGCCAGTGCTTGCTCTCTCTCTGTCCAATAAATAAATAAATTCTTTTTTTAAAAAAGAATATATGTTAAAAATATATATACATATGTATGTATATGTATATGTATATGTACATATATGTACATATGTTTTATGGAGAGGGCCACAAATCCTCAAACGAAGAAACAGCAATGTCACTAGACAGTCAAGTTTGTAGAGACCGAAAGCAGACTGGGGGCTGCCAGCGGCCAGGAGGTGGGGGAAACGGGGAGTTAGTGTTCAGTGGGTAGTTAGTTAGTGAGTAGTTAGTTCAGTTAGTGTAGTTCTGTAAGATGAAAAGAGTTCTGCAGTTGGGTGGGAGTGGTGTTTCTAAGCTGTACTCTTAAAATGGTTAGGGTGGTCTATTTTATGTCATGTGTACTTTAGTACAATTAAAAATTTTTAGAAATTAAAGAAATAGCAAATTAGAGTGAAGATATAACATAATAACATTTGTGTGCCCTGTGAGAAGAGGGAGTCACATAGAAAGAGCAGCAGCCTGGGTTTCAAGCTCTACCCAGAGTAAGACTCAGGCCCTGTGGCTCTTTGCCTTCATCTGAATTTTCTGTTCTCCAGCCACACAGACCTCTTGTCTGCCCCTCCAGAATGTCCGCTGTGTTTCCATACTGGGACCTTAGAACCGCCTTGTTCCCAGGACCTAGGATGCACTTTCCACAGATCTTCAGCCAACAAATATTTATTGAGCACTCAGTATGCACCAGCCACTGTTCCAGGCCTTTGGGAGGTGTAAATGAGCTGCCTTCATGGAGCTGATCTTCTAGAGACCATAAATAATACATTAGTCATCACTGACAAGCATAGCAAATTACATAGTAAGTTAAGTCAATGAGGGTGATGGAAAAGAAAAAGAAAGTGGAACAGGGTAAGGAGAATCAGCTGTGCTCAGGGGTAGACAGCAATTTGAAACTGGACCACTAGGTTTAGTTTCCCTGAGAATGTGATATTGGAGAAACAGTTGGAGGGATGCAAAGGAGTGAGACTTACAAACATCTGGGGGAGTCATTCCAGGCACATGGAACTGCCCACGGAAATCTACCAGGCAGAGATCGGTTGGTGTCCATGGAGAGGCACAGAGAGCAGGAATTACAGACTCCGACTTCAGGTAAAAAATATTAGAGTGAATAGGCCACTAGTCTGACTCTGACTGACTCTGACCCCTGGGCCAGATGCTGAAGGATGGGCTCTGGGTCTAATTCACGTTTGTAAGAAGATTTGGAATACCCTGCCTAAAGGTACACAACAGATGTTTGTTGAATGAATAATGGAATGTATGGAAGCATTCCTTGCAGATGTAGATGCTCTGGAGGTCAAGGACAGTTGTGGATTGGATGTTGTGTCCAGGAGCCCAGCATCGTGCCATTCAGGTTCAACACTGCTCAGTTCCTCCCTACTGAGACAGGGGATGATAACTCCCTCTCCACCCCCACCCTAGAAAGTCACTGGGTGACTTCAAATGAAATGACTTTCAAATGAAATCATTCAAAGACTGCAGGAAAAGTGAGCATATGGACTGTGTTCCGGTGGGCCTGACTGGCTTCTGCATCCAGAAGTCAGAAGTGTGTTCAACTCTCTTTCAGTGCAATCACATTTTCATAATACTTTCTGGGGGGAAAATGCCTATTATAAATGCCTTCTGTGACTGAATGGAAACAAACCATTTTTGGGGCCATTCTGATTTTAGGTGACAAGGAGGTGTCATTTGAGCTACCACCTGTCTGAAGGACTCTCAGCCATTAGAAAACTTGGCCTGCGGGTCATTCTTGTACTTCACTATCAAATGTGCCCTTGCTTGTTTGGGTGGTTGTACTCAGAGTAGACAAAAGATCGGAAACAGCCCAAATGCTCTTCAACAGGCTAATAAGCAAATTGTGGTCTATGGAATATTACTCAGTACAAAATAAAAATCAAAGAAGGAACCACTGTATATGCAACAACATGGACAAATCTTACCACTATAAGAAGTGCAGTGAACCAGAAACAAAAGTCAGAAATGGCCCTTTGCCTGAAGCTACAGGGTTTAAAAGGATAAGCTTTGCTCCTCCTGAAATGTTACAGTTTAACGTTTCTGTGCCTGCTTGTGGGTCTCATGGGCAGACACCAGACTCTGCCATTTGTGTATCATTGATTATCAGTGGTAAGGAGAGGCTCAGCCAATAGCCGGGACTGCATTTGGGTCCCCCTCCTGCCCTCCCTCCAAGCAAGGGCACACCAGTGTGGGAGTATTAAAAAGTATTCTTTGTTTTAGGTGAAGGAGGACATCACCAAGGTCTTACTAACCCATAGGCATTTCTTGCCAATATGCACATCCCCACATCAAAGATCCGTGGACAGAACGTGTTGAGCACAGTTCTAGCTGTTTTTAAGATTGCATTCCTAGGGATGTTTGTGAATTGATGGGTACCTAAAGGATACTTTTTCATGGTTAGGGCACGAAACATTGCCTAGGGCAGAACCTAGCTCTGGGGCTCTATGCTGTTTGACCTTGGACAAGTTACTAAGTGTCTCTGTCTCTACAAGTGGAAATAATAACAGGACCTACCTCACAGGGTTAATATATGGAAAGCCCTCTGAATGGCCTAGCACATGGTATAGACTTAAAGTGTTTTTCTTCCACTTCCTGCCTCTCCCTTTCCCCTACCCTTAGCCCCCTGCCTCTCCTCCTCCTCCTCCTGCCTGCTCCTCCATCTCATCCCCTAGCTATTTTATTATTATTTTATTATTATTACTACTCCTGTGTTTTCCCTCTGTGAAACGGAGCCTCAAATCAGAGCTGCCTCCCAAAGATGGTCGGAAGGTTCAGTCACTAAAAATGATGAGGACATTTCTGACTCAGTTGTGGGTTGGCAGCTACACTGTGGGGAAGGCTGAGCCTTGGCAAACTGCCCTCTTGTACGAGATCTGACCTTCTAGTATCGAGACTGAATTTTTAACCAATAAATGGGGAGGTGTCTTCGTGACCATAACCTTCAGAGCTCTATCCTCAGGGTGGGGAGGGGGGTGGTGATAGAAGGGAGCTGGGGGGGCGTGCCTTGTAAATTGACAGTGCTGGCCAGTGGCTCAAACTATTTTTGCAATTTTCCTGACACCTTTCCCTATCGCCACCCCAATCTGAATGTAATTACTCTCTTAACATTTTGGAGAGATTGCCTCTTGAAAATGTTTTCGGTCCTGCTTAGGTTTACAGTTATTTGTGCCTGAGGGCCCCCTCTTCCTGGATTGCAACCCCCTTGAGGTCAGGGAGCCCTTCTTACTCCTGGATCCCCAAGTCCTCATGCAGTGTCACTGCTCCCTAAGCTCTGGTTTTGTTACCAAGGTGCTTTGAGACTGTCTTTGCAGAGTTCCTGCAGCACTCACAGAACACTCTTCTGCAGAGCTCCCGTGTGGCCAGTCCGTGTCCTTTGCCGGTGGATGTGACCACAGAAAAATACATAAATTCATTCTAAGCCAAGTTTGGTGAATGAATTGAGCAATGCAAATTCGGTCCTTTAAATAAGTTTGTAAGACTGGTATCTTGCGTGGCTCCTGAGCCAGGTCTAGCTGCCATTCCTGTAGAAGCTTTCCAAAAATTCATCTGCGTCGGGTTTTAGGTGAGGAGTGCGGAGTCCGTAGTGGAGGAGGATTTCCCGGCTCTGGAGTGGGCGGGGAGGACGGCGGGGCTGCAATGCTGAGATTGGCCACCAGAGGGGGGATGTATTCCAGACCCCAGGGGAGCTTCCGCGACTGCTCCCAGAACTTTGTATTTATAAAGACCCGCGGCGGCCCAAGCAGCTGCAGTTCCCATCTCAGTCAGCATCTAGCACGGCCGCTGGTGCCTCCACAGAACACCTCCCGAGCGCTGCCTGTGGCTGACTGAGGCGAGGCACCAACAACACAGGGACTCCCCAACCACAGGCCTGACTCAGGCCCCAGGGTTGAGTCTTGCCTCCTGCCCTGACCCTCCTGGAGAAGTGACCCCTAAGACAAGTGACTGAGCACCGGGGCAGCCTCTTTCTATGCCTCCGTCTGGCTTTGGCTGGCTGTGGGGACGAGCTGTGCGGGGCTGCCTGGGTCTCAGTGCAGTGACAGCGGCCAGCTCTTCGGTCACCATGGGGAATGCCCGGAACTGAGCAGACCCGCGCTTCTGCGGCCTCCGCGGGGGGCGCTCAGGTGAGTCTTGGCACTAACTCTGTCCTGGCACCTGAGCCTAGTGTCCCAGAGGCAGGGTCCCCCAGCTGTGGGGGACCTGGATGTGGCCGTCGGGAGCAGGGTGCTACGTGCAGGCATCTCAGGATGTGCAGCCCGAGGTCGCAGCGGCAGGTGGGAAGGTTCCAGCTGTGGGCCTGTGGGGATGCAGCCGGTGTGAGCCTGGCTTTGCGGACGCTGTTGCTTTAGTGGCAACTCTACCTGGTCGGTGTCACATCTTGGAGCCTATGGCGGGAGCCGACTGTGCGGCTAAGTGTGTGAAGTGTGTGTGCATTGTGCATGCCACGGGTGGGACCTGTGAAGGGAGAGCTTAACATCTGCACCTTTCCAGCTTCGGGTTCTGATTTAGGGGAACTGTTAGAGGAGAGGGCCCCCTGATTTTTACTTGGTTTCAGTGAGTTTGAAGCTATGCCATTCAAAGAGAAGATGCGAGCCCAGCAGATTTAGATGCTGGAACCCAGACGCACTGTCTCTGCAGCAACAGGTGAGGCTCATGCCACCTTCAGCAGGAAGAATCAGTCGAACCCTTCTGCTGCCCCGAGAGTGACTTGCCCTGAGTAAGGGTCCAGATTTCGCTCTGGTCCGTATTCATGATTGTTGTTTGCAAAGGGAACCCCAAAGAGCACTGTTTCTGGGCCTGACTGGCAGGAGGGAAGCCTCAGGAACTTAGAGACCGCGCCCCTCTCCCCTCACTAACTACTTGGCAGGATCAGAAAATGCCAGGGTTGGGGGTGGGGGGGTGTTTCTCTCCGGACTCCCAGCTCCAACTTGCCGTGTACCCTTGCTCGTAAAGCCCTTCCCTGTGCACTATTCCACTGGAGGCTGGAAATAACTGAGTGGCTGGCAGATGCGCTTCTCCCCTTCACAGAGGTGATGACCTGAGGCTGAACGAGCTCAGCGGATTGGGCCAGGTTCCTGAGGAGTAGGAAGTGACTCCAGGACAAGACCCCGTATCCTCTGAGCACCCCGCCCACCCCACCCAGACCTGGTGGGGTGAAGCTATGGTTGTCTATGTAGCATCAAGGCATCCCTAAGAGGACAGTAAGGTGTCCCGTCCCTGGGGGAGGAAGGCCCCATCCTTTGACTTGAAACACAAAATTCCAAGCTCCTTGAGATTTCTCCTTATGTCACTTTGGCATCCATACCCTGCTCATGTTTCTACTGTCCTGGTCCCCTCCCTTCCTGCTCTTAGATCCTTTCCTTGGCCCCAGGGCTCCCACTGACCCTCTTCACTGCCTCGTTTGGAACCCCTAAAGGTGGCTCCTGAGAGGGACAAATACATGCTTTCTGGACGAAACAGCCCTGTGGCTGGGTCCGTGCCCTGGGTGGGACGCCTTTCCCTGGTGCCTCACCCTTGCCTGACATCATTGCCTCTTGCCTCTTGGGGCCTGGACTGGCTTATCTTTAAAGCAGAAGCAACACACTGACGCTCCCTGACCCCCTCACAGTGGTCCTGGGGGGCAGAGAGATCCGGATGACAATGGGGCATGAGCACACGCAAGGCGTACACATCGTCTCTATTATCACCACACTTGGCAGTGAGTTTGCACCTTGCTCGAGAGCACAAACTTGGCCCCAAAGGCAGTAAGACCAATGATCGAAGGGTTCAAATTCCTGCCCCTCATTTCCCAAGAAAGAAAAATAGCTCAAAATAAAACCTGGGGCAGACAGAACATTCTTAGGTTTCCTTCCCAAGTAACAAACATTAGCAGAGCTGGCCAAACACTTCCAATCTCATCTCACTCACATCTGGCCTCTGCTCGGCCCGGGGCCTCTCTTCTCAGCAGGCTCCCCAGGGCTCCTGCTCCACTAGCCCAGGGGTGGGGAGAGGGGTAGAGAAGGGGCCGCCCTATAGACACATTCCAGATAAGGAGCTGTGCATTCCAGCTGTGGCCCAGGGGCTGATCAGAAGAGGGGAAGGTGGAAATGAAGATGGGGCTAACCTGGCCCGAGCTCATCTCCACACCCCACCGCCAGCATGGCAGCACCCCACCGAGCAGACCTCTGGGCAGCAGTGCCTGTTGCCTTTGGCAGAGAGAGGATTATCGCTTGCAGAAGAGACACTGGCCTCCTGCTTTGCAGCTCCCCAGGCCAGAGGGAGGGGTGCAGCACTTAGTGCTTGTGAAACAAGGGAGGGTCCCCTGCAGCTTAGCAGCAGTGGAGTCGCTCAGGAGGCCCCACCTAGAGGCTCATAGTGGGTGGAGAACTTGGATGGAGCACGGGTGTTGGGAGGTTAGCAAACCGGACATAACTGCAGCACAGAGAAGCTGGGTGGGAGAGGTTTGGGGGCTCCCGGGAACCCCTGGGGCAGGGAGGGGAGATCCTGGCAGAGCTGCGAGCTCCCGCTGCCCCCGTCTCCTGCAGGCTGGAAGAAAAGGCCCACAGAGACTGTGAACACCCTGCCCGCCTCTGCGTGCGTGCGTGCGTGTGCGTGTGCACACCCCGTGCAGGCCAGGCGGCCTCTCCTTACTTGAAGAAGCCCCTGTCCGTCCTTCCTGGGCCATCGGAAGGACAGTTGTATGGCAGCTGGCCCGGTCCGACCTCTTCTCAGCCCTGAAGTCAGAGGTCTCTGGAGACAAACGTCAAGCCATGAAAATAAGGGGTTTAGGTTTGACTCTGCCTGCCAGAGCGGTTCAGCCAGCCTCCTCTTTGATTATCCCTGTTTACTGACACGATGCCAATGCCTCCTGTCCCACTGCCTCCGAAGAGGAACTGACTGGCTTCTCCCTTCAGGCATTGTGCACCCCCCACCCCCATGCCACCTGCTAGGTCCCTGTCATCTTTTCTCAAGCGATAGACCCCTGGCTCAGCTCTCTGGGCCTCAGAGTTGAATTTGCTCCACACCAGTCCTGGGACCCATTCATCCTCCCAGCAGCTTTTATCTTCCAAAGAATTTGCTCTTAAAAATGGATTTTTGGTTCAATATCCAGAGAGTCCAAGAGCATCAGGACCAAAGGTCAAGCTAAACTTATGGCTGGAACGGAGCTGAAATTAGAAAGTAATTTGTCAAATCACTGAGCTTATATGAAAAAAAAAAGAGAGTAGTAAGTGTTTTATGTTAAATAAACACTTTTTAATTTGTCTCCCAAAGTAGGTTTTTCTTATTACACAAAGAATGCAAACACATTGGAGAAAACCCAGAATATCCAGCAAACAAAAATAAGCACAAAATCCCCACAATCCCCACCAGTCTTCTGATACAGAACAACCTGGAGCATCTCCAAATGTAATCTTTCTTGTCACGTACTCAGGACACATGTATATATTACAAAATGGGATGGCATTGTATACACTCCGGAAATGGTGCTGGTTTACTTCAAATCGGATGCCTTTTTCCCAAGTCAGTGGGTACATTCCTAGAACACTATGGGATAGACTCTGAGCCCCAGTGACCTGGCTTCAGGAGCCCATGAAGACTCTGGCCCCTCCCCTGGTCTCAGGCTGCCCAGGTCTTGGTGTCCGGGGCACTCCACCAAGGCCGCCTGCTCCTCAGGCTTGCCTGGGAGATGAATCCCTGCTGCGGTCCCACTGCAGCAGCTCCAGCACCCCAAAGTGGGAGCAGCACCCCAGCTCCTTTGGAACATGCCAGCCTGGTCAGCACATTTGCAACACAGAGCAGGAGCCCAAGTCTTTCTAATGTGCTCAAATTTCTAGAGACTAGGAGATCACTCCACTGGGGTCAAGAGGCCCCTCCAGGCCCTACCGAGCATGGCCCTCATGGCCCCTCTGGCTCAGGTTCTGGCCCCAACCAAGGGCTGTTGAAACGAATGGATGGATCCAGTGATCAGAAATTAAGTGGGTGCTTAATAAATGCTTCCCAAGCACCGAGGAAGCTGGGCGGAGACTTGGGATCCCGAGGACCTGGTAGATGGTACCCGTCCATGAGGGACTACTGGTGTTCAGGCTCAGAATCTTGGGGATGGGTGCCTTGTTCGGTGAGTTCATTTCTGTCTGCCTATAGTTTATTCTCTCTCTCCCGGCCCCCTTCCTCCCTCTCCTCTCCCTTCTCTGTCCCTCCTGCTGCTGCTGCAGATCAGAATGGAGAACAAAGCCATGTACCTGCACACGGTGAGCGACCGGGACACCAACTCCATCTTTGAGGAGCCCTTTGACGGCAGGAGCCTGTCCAAGCTGAACCTGTGTGAGGACGGTGAGTGCATCTGGCTTTGTCTTACTGCATGCCCTGCCCTGCCCCCATACCCAAACCTGTCATTGCCCGAGGGCAGCAATGACTCCCCCCTCCCCCCGCCTTGCAAGTCAAATACTTCCTCTGTGGAAATTCATGCTTTGAAATGTCTTTTAATTGACACATCTCTACATATCTATGTGACCTGCAAGATGTGTATCCATTTCACAGGTGAGCTGGTGGGGCTGGTGTTTAAGGATCGTACAGCCCGTCAGTAACAGAGGCATTCCAGCACTGAGTCTCCTGACTCCTAGGGCAGGCTTTTTGCCTCTTTGCCTTCCTCTCCTCTGAGTGGGTCAGGCTGGGGTCAGGCAAAGGCATCTGAGCTAGCGAGCACAGACCTCAGGTGAGGAGCCCCCAATCCACTTCCCAAAGCATCTGTGAGGAGAGAACATACCTCGTCAAGGTGCTCAGCCTCCCTCTAGGTCTGAGGCTCCAGATCAGGCCCGCAGGAGGGAGTTCCCCATGCAGTGACCCACTGCATCTGTGGGAAATGGTTATTTGCTAAAACTGAAAATTCAACGGATGCTTCCTCCAAAGGAGCCCAAAGCACCTTGCCAACAGACAGAATCCTGTATACCGAGGACCAAGCTTGACACTTAGTGGGTGCTTAATGAATGCTTGCTACATCAATAGACACACTCCTTTTTGCAGTGAGCACAGGGGAGGACAGCATTGTTCCCACTTCAAAGCTAAATAGAATGAAGTTTACAGAAGAGTCTCATAAAGACTTACGGCCAATTAGGTAGAGACAAGCTGTCATAGAGTTCTCCAGAGAAATGGAACCAAGGGGATATATATGTACATACAAAGTTTTATTATGAGGAATTGGCTTACATGCTTATGGAAGCTGAGGAGCCTCACGCTCTCCCAACTTCAGACTGGAGACCCAGGAAAGTGGGCGGTATAATTTGATCTGTGTCAGAAAGCCCGAGAACCAGAGGAGCGAATGGTGTAAACTGCAGTTTGAGGGCTGGAGAAGATGAGAGGCTATGTCCCAACTCTGTGGGCAGGCAGGAGGCAAAAAGCAAATTGCTCTGCCTTTTGCTCTCTAAAGGCCCTCAACTGATTGGATGCGGCCCACTCCCACTGGGGAGGGCAATCTGCTCTACTGAGCCCACCAAATCAAATGCTGATTGAATCTGGGAACACCCAGAAATGATGTTTCACCTGGCCCCTGTAACCAGTCGAGCTGACAGGAATTAACCACTATGCAGGCCTTTGTTCAAGGCTCTTTCAAACACCATGTTTTCTCTCCACTCTGCTAGCTGCCTTTGTCTCAAAATTACTCAAAGACAGAAACACCTCCCCATCCTGCTGTAACTGTGTCTGTCCTCCTAAAAGGCACCAAGTGCTGGAAGGGAAGTTGGGTAGCTCAGAGATGCAGGGATTAGGGACAGTCTCAGCAGGGAGAGGAGACAAGCTTTGAGCTCCTGACCGATAAGCCCCCACAATCTGCCCTAGTAGACTGCCCACCACTGTAGCTCTTCTTTTGAATTCCGTTCAACAAACATATTTTGAGGATCTTCAATGTGTCAAGCCACAGGTGGGGTGCCAAGGATGCTCCAAAGTGAAATCGAACCATCCTTGCCCTCCAAGGGCTATGATCTCAGCGGAAGGGACTGGCCTGGGGACAACTACCCATAACATAAAGTAGGCAAAAATATGTGTCAGCATGGTAGTCCCCCCTTTATCTGTGGTTTTGCTTTCCACAGTCTGTTCTCCACACCAAACTGTGGTCTGGAAGCAGATGACCCTCCTTCTGACCTATTATCAGAAGGCCAGCCACAGCCTAATGCCATCACGGTGCCTTGTGTCATTCACCTCACTTCATCTAATCACATAGCCATTTTAGCCTCATCACAAGAAGATGGGTGAGTGCGGTGTAATAAGATATACTGACGGAGAAAGAGACCACAGTCACATAACTTATTACAGCATACTCTTACGAATGTTCTATTTATTATTAGTTATTGTTGTGAATCTCCTGCTATGCCTGATCTGGAAATTAAACTTTATCACAGTGTGTGTAAATAGGAAAAAAACAGAATACATACAGGGTTTGGTACTCGTGGTGGTTTCGGGCATCCACTGGGAGTCTCGGGAGTATCCCCCATGGATAAGGAGGGCACTTGGGTACTGAAGTTAGGAGAAGTCTTTCCAGAAAAGGCTTTAAAGACTGAACACAATTTTGTAACAGAAGAGGAGGGTGGGGAAGGGAGCCACCAGCTGTGTCACATCAAGCCAGGTCAATGTTTCTGTCAGGTTCCTGTCTTCTGGGAAGGCTGGGTCGCTGGCCAGTGCTCAGCACTCCCCCATCGGCATAGACCAAGCTGGCTTTCGTATCCTTGATCCTGCCTACTCCCTACCAGCCCCTCAGGAAAGAGGACTGGCTTGGCAAGGAAGAACTGGGGTACAGCACGGTGGGGGAGTCTGGAGGACTATTAGGGCCAGCCTGGGGTGCCAGTTGGGGCAGGGCAGGGAGAGGCCAAGGGTTTGAAGCATCACCAGGCCTCATACCCCTTACATCATCCTTGCTCTTTTTCTGCACCCCAGATTTAAAAAGACCATTTGGACCAGAAGGGCTGAAAATAATAGTAGTCTCAGCGATTGTGCTTTCCAGGCCCCCCAGGGCAGAGATCCCATCAGAGAACAGTTTTAGAGCCCTGCCAGTAAGAATCCTCAGGGGTCTCCTGAGGCCCGGCACTCCTGAAATACGGACACAAGTTGGAAGATGAGAGGTGGAAGCTGACTCACCCCTCCAGGGCCGTGTGACCTGACTGGGTCACATCCCTCTCTGGACCTCAGTATCCTCATCTGCCAAATGGGGGCAGGGCAGAGGGGAGGTCTCTGTGAGGTTCTGTCCAGTTCTAGAATTCTGTGTGTCGAAACAGATCTGGTCATTGCATTCAGGGTGTGGTCCTTTGAAAACTTAAATCAGAACGTGATGCTGCCCTGAGAAAGCTCACAAAACATCCCCCCTCAATGAGAGTAATAACCCAGGTGCTAACAGTAGCCAAGGAGGCTGCGGACATTCACCTTGACCCTGCTGGCATACTCACCTGGGGCCTGTGCTCCCTGGAAGGTTGCTCTTCCACCTCCTTCCAGTCTTTGCTCAAATATCACCTTCCCCATCAGGTTTCCTGTCCCCTTGCACTCCCGGCCCTTGCTTCTCTTTTTCCTTTCTCCCACAGTCCTATTCCCCCGCTAACACACTATGTAATTCTTATTTTATTATGTTTATATTCATTGTCTGTTCCTTGAGAGAAGAATATAGGCTTGACAAAAGCAGGCACCTCTGTTTTGCTGACTGATGGCTCTTAAGCCTGGCACATAGTAGGTGCTTACTAATTCTTGATTGGGTGAATGAATGGCAGAATGAATGGACATTGGGTTCTTGAAATCTAAAGGTGACAAAACAAATACATCCTAAGCCTGATCTCAAAATTGTCTGGTCTCCCCCACTCTTCAGTGATCTGGCCTCCAGGCATGGGGATGGGGGGTCGGTGTGAGGAACCCAGAGAGACCCCAGTGTTGAGATGAAATCAGCCACCTAAGCTCATGGGTTTCTGGTTTGACATTCCCCCTCTTCCCTTTCATTTCTAAGAGGAAACCAGTAAGCTCTGACTTGGGGAAATTCAAGCCAGATTTGATCTGTTTCCCCAGGATTTTGTTCTTTGATCCTCATCTCTGGAGAGTGTAACTGGAGAGGGAGGCTGATTGGAAAGCAGAGGGGGGCAGAGATGGGGAAAGGGAGGGAGGCCCAAGCTGCCTCATGGGCCCTGAGTAGATTTAAACAGTAACGTCTGGTAGGACTTGCAGGGCTCTGAGTCCCTTCCAGGATTTTCCCCTTAAAGGAAAGAGGTGAGTGTCTCCTCTTAGCCCTGGGGTTATTAGGATCTGCGGAAGCGAAGTAGCAAAAATGCAGCCCCGATATTAAGGTGTGACTCAGACTTGAATGCAGGTGGGACTTTAAAGACATTAGGGCCTCAACTTGTTATTTCAGGGGTAATACACTGAGAAGCCCCATCCCCTCCTCTACCTCCCCCCTTTCTTAACTTGTCTTCTCTTTCCCTCCCACCCTGTCTTTATCTCTCCCCTTCTTTCCCCTTAGCAGGTGAGAAGAGAAGGGGAGGGGCTGTTACCTGCGTTGGTTCCTCTGTCCCCTCCCTAAGAGGCGGTCTGGCCCAGTTCCCGAATTGTGCATTGCCATACCCTTCAGGCCCACAGTCCCTGCTTCCCCATGTCTAGGGACCTCTCCCCTCTCTGCACCCCTTGTTGGGCCATGTCTCAGGACCCTGCCTGCTCCCTTGGGTCTGAGCTGTCAGCCTCCCCATCGGAGCCCCCCTGTTGACAGACAAGCCCCAAGGGCAGGGCAGCACCCCCCCCCCCCCACTGTGCCACCCCAGGGGAATAGCTTCCCTTCCACCTGTCTCCCTGGAATTGCATGGAAGGGCTGATGGCAGAATGCGACCTCCAGGGTCCCCTCGCCCAGCCTCCCGTGACCTCCACGACCACTTCTACCTCCCTGTGAACAGAAACCCAAAAGGGGGCCAGCTGGACCTGCTTGCCCCTCTCCCCTCTTCCCTCTGCTCTCACCTTCCCCGGTGGTGCGGCCTTTCCTTTCCTTTCCTGCCTGCCTAGCTGTAGGCCTCCTCTGTCTGGCGCCAGGAGGCGGAGAAGGCGGAGGGCGCGTGTGGGTGGTGTTTGGCCCAGCCTGGCTCCTCCACGGCCCTTCTTGAGGGCCAGAGAGAGGTGTTAGTGTCAGAAAAATATTGTAGTCATGCTCACCCCGTGGCCTCAGACACTCCACCACGCTCGCGGCGTCATCAGGCGGCCGCAAATGGGAGGCTCGCGGAGGTAATGAGTTACACATGATCCTGGCCTCGCCCAGACGCCTGCAGCCAGGCTGCTCGCAGAGTGGAGGGCCAGAGGCCCCCATGCCGGCGTTCCTTCCCCCATGAAATTCAATTATTCTCCTCGGGGAACCCCCTCATCTGCCTTCTCACCAATCAGATAGCCCTGGTGCATCTTGGCTCGGCTTAGCGCTGGCGGGAAGCCGCCCAGGGGCAGGGGTGGGTTTCCTAGGCGGGTCTGGCTAGGGCCTCGGCTGCGGAGGGTCACCGCCTTCTACAGGTTGGAGAGTCCCGCGGCGGAGCAGGAGGAGAGCCGAGGTATTAACTGGTGCAGCGATGCCAGGCTTTATCTATCCGTGTTCCCCCGGGGGCGGCCAGGCTGGGTCTAGATGCTGGGTCTCTCTTGCCCAAACGGGCTGTCCCTCTGTAAGATGGGGAACGGCCTGGGGAGGTGACAGGCGTGTGGACATTGCAGTTTGGCCGGTCTGGGCTCAGTGCAAGGGTGTCTTGTGTTTTGCTCCCCACTCCTTCATTCCCCTAGGCCACCATTCACCCGGCGCTCTGCCTCGCTGGTTTGGCCATTGGGGAGCAGCCCCGGCAGGAGGTGGAAAGATGGAAGGCAGGGAGGGCGGAATATTTATTCCCCCAGGGCCTGCCTTAAGGGGTCATCTTGGGCTGCCAGTGTCCCTCCACCCAAGGTCACTGCCCTGTATCAGCCACCCTCTCCATACGGTTTTCTCCTTCCAGGGTCCAGCAGCTCTTCCCCTCCTTGACTGTGGGGGCTGGGGTGGTCGCATCCAGAGGGCACCGCTCTAGCCATGGTGGGCATTTCACACCCTGGCCACACTTTGCACACATTCCTTGATTAAATCCTGTAAAGTGTCTTATTTTGACTGGGCCATCTGTTTCACTGGGGCCTTGACTTTCTAATCCTCAGTGTCCCCTCTACAAAATGGGAATGTTACCTCATGAGAGCTGTGGGAGAATCAGGTGACATAACCCACATAAAGCACCTTGTGCACAAGAGACTCAAGATACACATTTCACTTCCCTGCCCTTTGGGGAGTCCCCTGTAAATCCTGGGGAAGTGAGGAGGAAGGAGAGCGGAAGAGGAGGTCAGGAGCAACTGCGGTCCCCCCCCGCCCCCAGGGTCTCCCGGAGACACCCACGTTACTTCTTAGGGTGTCTTAAGGCTGGTTCTTACCTTCTGCTGAAGAAAGCACAGTTTTGGTTAGTGGGATCCCTAGTGAAGCCTAGATTTTCGGGGAAATCGAACAAAGTCTTTTCGTCCTGGTCCCCAGCTAGTAGAATTGGTAGGCAATGTTCTGGACCCTGAGGGCTGCTGCTTCTGGGGCATGTGTGAGTCTATCCATTCCCCATCCTGATCAGAGGCAGGAGGCTCCCAAGGGCCTTCCTGAGGTTTGCCACCAGAAGAATCAAGGGATGAGTTTCATTGTCCCTGGGTGGAGGCTGGTGTCTTGTGGAGGGAAGAGTGAGAGGAGCCCAGAGGCCCCAAGGGCTCCTTCCGATATTAGGGGGCCATGCAGCGTTACTCTAGGGAGTGAGGGCAGGGAGGATGGCTCTGAGGGGAATGGTGCTGACCTGACCCCTGGCCTGACACACTCCGGAGTGGGGGTGCTGAGAGGAGGTCTGTGTGTCAGCAGCACCACATGTGGGAAGGAAGCTGCACAGTGTGCCCTGAGTAAGGGTGCTGACCGGGCATGGCGATTCCTCATCACATCACCCACTTTTCCCCACCCAGAGACCCTGCTCAGGTGGTTCTTGGCCTTCATTCCCTTGCTCATTCATTCATTCACTCATTCGTTTTTTTTTAATCCTCATCTTTCAATAAGAAAGGTGCTCTGCAGGCCCCCTACAGGGGCTTTGTCCTGGCTACATGCAGGGAGAGGGGCCAGGAGGCATAAGACATGACCCTGTCCTGTGTCATTGCACTGTCACTGTGGTTAGTCTGTCCCCTGCTCCTCCCCCCCCGCCCCCATGGTAGACCAGCAAGACATCGATCCATAAGCAAAGTGTACTTACCTAGAGATGATCCGGTGGGAAAGACACTCAGGGTTTGGACCACGTGGTTGGTACAGAGCAGATACAGTTTCACTTGTCCCAGGCATCCTAGTCCAAACTTAACATCCTTAATGATCTTGTCTTTGCGGGGATGGCATTGCATGATGGTGAAACCCCACACCCCAAATCCACAGGCTGAATTCCAACCCCACCTCTGTTGCATGCTGGTGGAAAACCCCACGCCTGTCCTTAGCCTCAGCTTCCCCTCCTCTAGACCGTGAGATAATAGCCCCCAACCCAGGGTTATTGTAAGGGCTACCTGAGTAACTCCACATCAGGTCCTTTCAACAATACCTGATATATATGGAGCCCTCCATCCATGTTTGATCGTAGGAGAAGTATGGTTGCATCCCTCTATTTTTCTGCTTCTGCCCTGGGGTCTGCCCAAGGCACCCTCCTTCCTCCACATTCTGTGTTCTCAGTCTCTAGGACAGTCAGCTTCATTCCCACCTTGTTCCCAAGTTTATCTGGTATTGCTTCCTGGTGTCAGACAATAAACGGCATGGCTGCTGCCCCTTGAGTCTAGAAGCCCCAGCTTCTCTCTTTCTCTTTCCCAGGCCCCCATGGTCCTTGTCAGCCCTTCCATTCACACTGTACTGCAGCTGTGTCCACTTGAGTCCTTCTGGACCATAAGCCCCTTGAGTGCAAATGCTGTCTGCTTTGAATTCATCTTAATATGCCCAACATGAACACCTAGACACAAGACACCATAGACACAGGACGCCCAGCACTGTGTCTTGTGTATGGCAGGCACTGTTGCTTGTTGAATGAATGCATGCATCCCTGTTCACCAAATCCGTAAGTACCAGATGAAGGAATGCTTAAAGAGGTGAGTTTAGGACAAAAGCAACAGTGACTTCATTTATCCTAAGATGGCAGGTTTTATGGTACTGCTGGTGCATGCGGAAATAAAAGGTCATGGTTCCTGCCCTCAAGGGGCTTAAAGTCCCCTGAAGACACAGGCATGTAGACCAGTCCTGCATTATAATTTGATTCATGCTCTAATGGAATTGGGTGCAAAGTGTAGATAGAGGGGAGAAGAAGGGGCCCTAAGTAGGCCCAGGGGAGGAAGGAAAGCGTCCTGCGAGGATAGCCGCTGGAGTGAAATATGGAAGGGCAGAGAAAGGGCAGAGAAGGGTTACCCAGTCAAAGAAGGTAGCACAGAGCTCAGGCTGAGGAAGGACAGTGGTGGGAGGTCCTGGACATTCATTTTTTTGAGCTCTGCTAGGCCAGGCACTGCTCTGAGCATTTGACATGTATGAGTTCATCTGATCCTTACGTCAACCAGTGAGATGAGTCCCATTATTATAGCCAAGTGATACATGGGGAAAGCAAGGCTCAGAGACCTGGTAACTTGCCTGAGCTCACAGTTAGGAGGGACTGGTGTCTTTGTTCACTGGGGCTGCCATGGCAGTCCCGCACAGACCAGGTGGTGTATGAACCACACATTTCTCACTCTGGAGGTGAGAGGTCCAAGTTGAAGGCACAGGCAGATTCCATGTCTGGTGAAGACCCTGTTAGATAGCCTCTACATGGATGACCATCTTCTTAGTGTCCTCATGTAGTGGGCGAGGAGAGGGAGCCCTCTGGGGTCTCTTCTATAAGAGCCCTGATCCCATTCAGGAGGACTTGACCCTCATGACCTGATCCCCTCCCACAGGCCTTTCCTCCAAGTATCATCATGTTGGTTGCAACAGATGAATTTGGGGGGATACAAACATTCAGTGTATAGCAATTGGAATCAGGATTAACTGAATCTACCACCCACACTCTTAATTATATTGAAGCTAAAGCCGTGGAAGGTCTTCTGTCGATCCATAGGAATTTGGGTCTCTAGAGGCAGTAGGAAGCCAGCGAAGGGTTTCAAAAAAATGAAAGGAGGTCTGATCTTCATTTTTAAATGGTCACTCTAGCTGCAGGAGGACATTCGATTTTTCCAGTGTTACCTCTGCTGAGCCATTTCGGTGGGTGGGGGAAGAAGCCAAGGTGCAGTGGATTAAGTCTGGATTGAAAGAGAGAGTGAAGACCCAGTGCAGACTCTGCTTTCCCAGTGCCTGGCCCGGAGGTGGGGGAAAGACTCAGCTGGGTGGTAGTGGGGAGTGTCAGGTAGAGTCAGGTCAGATAATCTAGGTGAGAAATTCTGTGCCTCCGTAGTGGTGAAAGCAGTGGAGGAGGGGAGAGGCTATGCAGTGTTTAGATTAGTGCTGACAGATGGACAGTGTGTGGGAAACGAGAGGAGGTCCAGGGAAGGGGCTCTGCGGAGCGCCATGCTGAAAGGCCTGAGAACTCAGGAGATGAGGGGGCAGCAAAGGAGGCTGAAAAGGAACAGCTAATGAAAGAATCACATGAGTGTTGAGCCCTGGAAATGCAACCAAGTAGAAGTGTGACCAACGGTGCCAGTGTTGCTGAAAGGTCAAATTGGAGGAGCACTGAGCATCGGCCATTAGACTGAGCCATTGGAGATCCGTGGTGACCTGATGTATCAGTCAGCTTGGGCCGCGTAACAAACGGCCACAGACTGCATGGCTTTAACAACAGCCATTGATTTTCTCACGGTTCTGGGCACTGGAAGTCTAAGACCATGGTACAGGCAGGGTCGGTTCCTCTGGAGCCTCTCTCCTTGACTTGCAGTTGTCTCCCTTGTTGGTGTGTCCTCTTGTGGTCTTTTCTCTGTGCACACATGCTCTTGGTGTCTCTTTGTGTGTCTGCCTTTCTTCTTATAAGAACACCCGGCAAATTGGATCAGGGGCCAACCTAACAGCCTCATTTTAACATAATCTCTTTAAAGACCCTATCTCCAAATACAGTCACATTCTGAGGCAGTAGGGGCGAGGGTTTTAACACAGGAGTTTGGGGAGGACACCATTCAGCCCCTTATACCTGGCAAGAGCGATTCTGGCAAAGTTAGATGGGAGGAGGCTGAATGGAGTGGGTTCGGGACAGAACAGGAAGAGAACGGAATGCAATGTGTACTTGCGATTCTTCCAAGAAGTTCTGCTGTGCAAGACGACAGAGAAGTGGAGGGGAATGGAGATCAAGAATGCGTTTTGTTTTATTTTAAGATGGAAGAAGTAGTATGGTTTATGCGACGGAGTGATGCTCTGCAGAGAGAAACACTGGCTAAGTAGATGTGCTGGAATCATATCCTTGAGAAAGTATGAGAAGGAATCTGATGTGAGTCAGGGGTTGGCTCAGGCAAGAGCACACACGGTTCAACTACAGTGACAAAAGGGAAGGCAGAGTGCTAGGGCCTGGACCCGGGTCAATGGTTATGGTATGGGGAGAGTTTAAAGAAAGCTTTCTTCTCATTGCTTCTGTTTTCTTAACTGGGAGAGCAAAAGTGAAGATGGAGGAGGAGGCATGAGACAGGTGTCTGGGGATGAGCATGTGGTTGGCCTAGGAAGAGGTAGCAAGCCCGCTGGTTAGTATCAGAGCCCACTTGGGTCTAATGGCCACAACCTTAAAGTCAGCCCAGTAAGCCTGGCGGTGTGGTTTTCTGTTTCCAGCTATGCTCAGCTATGTGAAAGGCAGGGCAGAACCAGAGAGTTAGCTCTAATCAGATTTAGTTTTGCCAAGGATGCCAGAAAGAGGTCAAGAGATTGAAGGTGTGTCTAGCAAGCAAATAACACAAATCATGAAATGTAAGTGGGAAAAAGAGGGAAGGAAGGACTGAGGGGGGAGATGGAGGAGGGGGGGGGGGGGCAGGCAGTAGGGTCCAGGTGAAGTCAGGGAGTGCCAGAGTCAGAGTTCTTGAGGGAGCCCCCCTCAGGAAGACAAGAGAGGTGGTAATAATGTGGGACATTTGAAATGGAGATTAAGAAAGAGTTTCAATTATTGACAAAACCAGTAGAAATGAAATGTGAGCCCCATATGCAATTTAAAACTTTCTAGTAGTGGCATAGAAATGTGGAGACACAGATGAAAATAATTTAGATACATTAATACATTTTATTTGCTCTAATATATCCAAAATATTATCATTTTGATATGTAATCACTATAAAAAAACGATTGAAGTATTTCTATTTTTTTTCCCATGCTGAGCCTTCACAATCCACTGTGTATTTTGCATTTCAAGCCCGGCTCAGTTTGGCCCACATTTCAAATGTGTCAAGGCAGAGGTTGAAATCAAGAGAGGAAAGGAGGTCAGGAGGAGTTTGAAATGGAGACTGAGAGAGAGAGTGAGAGCAGAGAGGGGAGGGGTGAGCTGATGTCCCTTAGTAACAAGAAGAAGTGTGCAGTTGTGACCTGAGAGTCCAAGATGGGGGGGAGAGAACGTTCTGGAAATAGTAGTGAGGAGCAAAGAAAAACACCTATTGCACCCTTAGGCCAGTTGTATGAGAATAGGAGGGAGAAAGCCACACTTGGGAAGGCAAAGGAAATAGGTTTCAATTAGAACAAAAAGAAGGAAGTGAAATAAATATTCAAAGCAGAAGTTGACATTAGAGATTTTTTTAGAGGACAGGCTGGGAGGTCCAAGGGCTGCCCCAAGGGAAGAATTCAGTATCTGGGCAGAGAAATGGCCAAAGGAGGATAAACAAGGATGTTTGGGGATTTGCGTGGGTGATGGGGAGGCCGGAGGGTTCTGGGGCTTCTGTGGGGCTGCTGGAAGTCAGGACCCAGGACTCGGTGAGACTGGTCATGCTGGTTTCAGCAGAAACGGTTGGTGAGGCTGTGTTTGTAGGAGGGGTCTTGCCAGGAGCGCACAGAGTCCTAGGGCAACCTCTCTGCCCACCAGGGTGGCATGTGGACAGGGTTGGGGAGCCTGGTCCTACTGCCTCAGCAGCTCTGGAGTTCATTTTGCTCTTGTGAAGGTGAGGAAGCCAGGGGAGGCCCGGGAGGGGTTGGGGCTGGTAGCAGGATGGTGAGAAGTGATCATAATGGAGGGATTATATGGGGGCTCCCCCTGGGTGGGCATGTGGCACAGGCAGGCCCTGTGCTCGGAACCTCAGTATATTGTCTCCTTTCAACCTCAGTACATATTATTATCCCCAGTTTGTGGATGAGAAGGTGAAGTCTTAGATGAGGTCAACTGCCCAAGGTTACCCAGGCAGTCAGAGGCAGAGCCTAATTCAAATACACCCGGCTATGGTCCTTAAACCCCACCCTCTGTGCAGCTCAACCCTTCCCTCCCTGCCCGGACTTGGGGCCCCTGTATGATCACTGCTGGTGGCAGTGAGGGCTAGGAGCGTGGGTTCTTGGAGTTTAAGGTTTCAGAGGTGGAGACATTCTGGAGGATGACGAAGCCAGGGTGGGGCCGTGGGAATAAATGGCAGCGATGCAGGAGACAGATGGAATGAATTATTCCAAGAGGTGACGTTGGCAGGAAATAGATAAAGTGCAAGTAGGCTTGGACTAGAGCACAGGGACAGGGTCTTAAATGGCTTCAGAGGGAAGCCTGGGACACAAACCTCAAAGCAGACACGAACCTCTCAGGTCAAAGAAGTGCCTTGTCCTCCCCAGCGCCCCTGCCCCTACTACCTTGTGGGACTTCTGGCCTGGAGTCTAACTGTCATATGCAGATTCCGCCGTGGGGTTTGGAAGATATAAACACAGCTGTGAGGATGGGGCCCCGGCTGCAGACGTGGTTGCTGGTTAACGTGAGGCTCACAGAGCTGCTGGGGGGGAGGGGGCATGTGATGGTCCCAGCCTCTGCACAGTGTCCCCAAGTCTCTGTGCTCCTCGGCCTTCCCACTTCCTGCTTTCAGCTTGAGATCCATTCAAGTCAAGAAACCCAAGATGTTCCAAGCGCCCACACAGAAGCCTTGTATTTAGAAAGTGCGGTTAAGAGAGGAGGATGCAGGAAGGGGTCTGGCTGCTGGCCTCTCCCGACCCTGGGTTGTGGGCTAGTTTCTATCATCTACCTGTTACCTTGGGGAGCACAGGGAATCTAACTGATGGACTAGGAAAAGAACATACCAGAGATCCAAAGGGGATAGATGGCAGCCATCGGCTCAGCAGGGGCAGACTGAAGCGAGTTACTAAGGGCAAAGGAAACTGAGGACAGGCTTTCCTGATGAGCGCCATACACCCCAGTTTGCACGAACGGTCTTGGTTTATGCCCGCTGTCCCTCCCCCCCTTTTTTTTCTTAACATATATTATTTGCTTCAGGGTACAGGTCTGTGAATCATCAGTCTTATACAATTCACAGCACTCACCATAGCACATACCCTCCCCAATGTCCATCACCCAGCCACCCTATCCCTCCCCGCCACCCTCAGTAACCTTCGGTTGGATTCCTGAGATCAAGAGTCTCTTACAGTTTGTCTCCCTCCCCCAGTCCCATCTTATTTCATTTTTACCCTCTCTACCCCTTATGACCCCCTGCCCTGCCTCTCAAATTCCTTGTATCAGAGAGATCATATGATAATTGTCTTTATCTGGTTGATTTATTCCACTTAGCATAATCGCTTCTAGTTCCACCCATGTCATTGCAAATGACAAGATTTGGGGGGTTTTGATGGCTGCATAGTATTACAGTGTGTGTGTGTGTGTGTGTGTGTGTGTGTGTGAGAGAGAGAGAGAGAGAGAGAGAGAGAGATCTTCCCACAATTTGGCTATTGTGGCCATTGCTGCTATAAACATTCGGGTGCACATGCCCCTTCGGATCCCTACATTTGTATCTTTAGGGTAAATACCCAGTAGTGTGATTGCTGGGTCATAGGGTAGCTCTGTATTCAACTTTTTTGAGGAATCTCCATGCTGTTTTCCAGAGTGTATGCCCACTCTTTCTGCATAGCGATTAATAGAGCATAATTTGCTCTTAAAAAGTTTCTTTGTTTGAGGATTATCTCATGGTTTGTCCATAAGTGAAAGTGAACTTGACCTTGTCCCACTTGCCCAGTGAGTTGTGTTTTGGCATTTGGGTTCTCCAGTACCGTTTAACTTCCATATACTCTGCCAAGTGTGGGAATTCATCTCTTGATTCCAGAGTTATGACGACCCCGCAGCTCTGACCTAAGGATATCGATTAAGATGTAAATGCAACGTCTGAAGTATGTTAACCATTTCCAAGTTATCCAGGGGGAGTTGCTTCTAACATTTAGGCTTATATTAGGGGTCCCTGAAGGGCATTGATGGACAGAGATAAGAAAGGCATGGTCTTGCCAGTGGACGGATGTGGACATGAGAAGATGTGGACATGAGAAGAGCCTGCCGGCCTGCCTTAGAGATGCCCAGGGCTGCCCCTGGGACTTTGGCTTGTTGAGTGTGCCCTTTCCCTGCCCTTTGCAGATGGTCCTCCTGGTAAAGGAGTTCTGTTTTATGGTCAGAAATAAATGGTTGTTCTCACGACTCTATTTCTAGAGAAGTTTTTAAAGTTCCAACGTCCTGTTTGTAGCTAGTTTGGATCCTTGATTCTAGGAGGTGACATGCCCTTTTTTTGAGGGGCAAAATTCCATCAGCGAAGGAAACCCAGAGATGGAACAGCACTTGGGTAACAAGGTGACTTGGGTGGTTAGGAGATCAGTCCTACGGCAAGCTCCCTGGCTGCAGTTCCTGTTTTGGGGTAAAGCTGAGATAAGGGAGACAGCCATGGGGTTCTCCTGCATGCTCTCCACATTCTCCTGCATGCACTTGTCATTGGTCTGGCACGCGCTAGCTGAGGGAAACAGAGCTTCCTTTATGGCCGGACTAACTGGTCCATGCAGGTGGAGTCCGGAAATCAGCAGTCTTAGCCATTACCTCTTGCTCAAGAAATGGTTGCTGAATGAATGAATAAACTGTCCTTAGGCTCCTTCCCCTAAGTTCCCCATTATGTGCACCAGGACCCCAGCCCTGGACCTCACATCTCCTTTCAACAAGGCCAAAACATCCCAGCCCTGCCACTTTGGGTAAATTACCTAACCCCTCTGAGGCTCAGCTGTATCATCTATAACACAAAAGTAATAATACTTGCTTTTGTGAGTGTTGTTGTGCTTAGAATTAATGTTATCTAAGCGCTCAGCCCAGAATAGGTGTTTGGGGGATGGAAGATGTTATTCTGTTGTGTCCCATTGTTGGAGGTTCCAAAGCAATTTTAAAATGTAGGGTTTGGGGAGCCTGGATGGCTTAGTCAGTTAGGTGTCTGCCTTCAGCTCAGGTCATGATCCCGGAGTCCTGGGATCGAACCCTGCGTTGGGCTCTGCTCAGTGGGGAGCCTGCTTCTCCCTCTCCTTCTCTATCCTGCTCTGCCTACTTGGGCTCTCTCTCTCTCTGTCAAATAAACAAATAAAATCTTAAAAAAAATGAAATGTAGGCATTATTATTATTCACATATGGTGAGGCCAACAGGTCAGGGGAGGACTGCCATTGAAAAGATGGCTTGTGAGGCACCTGGATGGCTCAGTCAGTTAAGCATCTGACTTTTGATTTCAGCTCAGGTCATGGTCTCAGGGTTGTGAGATGGAGCCCTGCAACAGGCTCTGAACTGAGCACGGAGTCTGGTGAAGATTCTTTCTCCCTCTCCCTTTGCCCCTCCCCACCCACTTGCTCTCTCTCTATCTCTTTAAAAAAATTAAAAAGAAACAAATCTTAAAAAAAAAAAAAAAGATAGTTTGTTGCTCACACCACCCCATGCCACGGGAGGGCTTGGATGGGTGAGGCAGTGTGAGTGAGCTTGGGATGCAATAGCTTGAATCATTTCATCAGACTCTGCAACCTACAGCTGTCCCTGGTTGTCTGGTACCCGGCTCTGGGCTGAAAGGGCAGGTGCTCAGTGGTCTGGAGGGAGGAAGTGGTAAAGGAGGTAGTGGTCGGTCATATGGGCTGTTGTCTGGGTGGTCTGCACAGGAAGGGCTTGCCGGCAGGGGAGTGTCTTTATTTGGGCCATCCCTGGGAGGGGCGGTCTCCGCAGTCAGCAAGGCCCCAGGATGTTTAAGTATCAAATACAGAAACTAGAAAACATGGTTATTACAAAAGCCTAAATAATGGTTTGGTTTACCCAGTAAATCTGCATTTAGTTGATGAGTGTCATTTGACCACAAACAGCCAATAGATGTTAACTGAGCTCCTGCTCTATAGGCCAGGACCTGTGGGATGCAGAAATGAGTCACAGACGCTGCTCTCCGGGAGCTGACCCCCCGCCAATCTGTATTTTTGTGAATTGATTTATGGATATGACTGTTCACATTATTACCTATACCCTAATTGGCCAGTTTCCCAACAAAGCTCTGTGATGATAACTGTTGCTGGTTCCAGGCCTTAGCAGGTGACAAAGGGTGAGTGGATCTGAGGTCCATTGTCTTCGCTCCGATCCACTGAACCCCTTTGGTGGCTCAGCCAGCTCTGTTTTCCAGCTGAAGCCACAAGCTGGAGGCTGCTGAGCCTGTAGGTTTCAGGGACACTTCCTCCTCGGTCCCGTACAGGTGGCATGCGTTGGCATCTTAGCCTTCCTCTTCCAAACCAGATTCACAGATCACCCTCCTAACTCAACTGGGGGCATTGGGGGAATGAGACAGAGGTTGTTAAATGTATCCATTCCTGCCCTGAGGCTTGACCCATTCGCCAGACGAAGGCGACCAGGCGATGGTGGGGAGGTTCCACCAGCGACCGGGGAAGAGTAGGGACTTATAACTGAACAGAGCTGAGCCCTGGCTTCCACACTGCAAACACATCATCAGATGACTTATTTCCTCTGACAAGGGGCCAGGAGAAGAATTGGGAATCTTTTCAAGAGGGACCCAGGGCCACTCTGTAGGAGTGTCTTTTGGCCTGAATTTAGGCAGAACCCTAAGCCCGCTGTTTGAGTGACTGCACTGACAGCATTTCTTCTAATCCATGCCCTGCCATGGTGGGCAAGAGTGGGGCATCTTCTACTGGCCCAGGACCCACTGCTGCTTCCTGGGGACTCCGTGGCCCTTCCCTTCCTCCTGGGTCCCTGAGACCTGCTGGCTCACCTTGACTGCCCTCATCTCCTCTCCCACCTGGCTTTCTCTCTCCATTCCTCAGCCCAGCTGCAAAATATTAGGCACCCCAGCCAGAGTCTCTTCCTCCTCCCACTTTCCTCCTACTGAAAATAAGCACACAAGCCCTTGTTTTCAAGAATTTTTATGCAGAGTAACTTGGGAAATAGATAGGGACTGAGAAGAATAACAAATACTGTAGGGACATTACAAAATTGCAAGATATCTCTAGAAGTACGAGAAGAAACTGTCCTAGATCATCAGAACATCTAAACTGAATTAGCTCTGGCCATCCTGCCCTCCACGCAGCTCCATTTCCTAGAAATGGATGTGAATGTCTCAGACCCATCTGATCACGCAGAAGACCATGGTCACCTTTGCCTGCCACCCTTATCTGCCTCGGGGACTCAGATCTGTGGGGCCACCAGGCACAGGTGACTGCTGTTCTCTGGACAGCAGCTGGTGGTTCAGGACTCTCCCAGACTTAGGTCAGGTTCGAGGGCTGGTGCATGGCTCTCCCCCGTGGTGTCTCTGCCTCACACCCTCCTCTTCCCTTTACTGAGGGAAAGCAAAGAGTGGTGCACATTCAAGCCAGAAAGGGACAGCAGCTTCAAAGACAGAGGTTATTTGGGGCTGCCTAGTACAATGAACAATGTGAGTGGTGAGTAACCAGAGTGAGGATGATGAAGTCAGCCTTGGGTGGTTTTAACAAGATCCTTGGATGAGATGAGCCCCGAGGTCCCTCCCAGCAATCAACCCTTATTTCCACCTACTGTTTATGAACTGTGGGACCAAAGAGAACAAAAGGAAAATGACTGAGTGTTTGTTGTTGGTAAAACTGAAGTAGGTGACCGCTCAATCACTTGCATCCTGTTTTCTATGTTGTTTGGAACCCAGTTCTTTGGAATGAAGTAAATACTCACTTTTATCAATTTGTATTTTTTTTAAATGGGAGGAAAATAAATTCAAACAGATAACTCCTCAAATGCACTATACTTATGATTAAGAAATTGAAAACCTATTTTTTTCAAGGAAAGGCTAAACTGATGACAGAGATAGCTCAATGTTTTCCCATGTCTCACAGTTAACACAAGACAGAGGCAGGCTTTGAACCCACCTTTACAGGGCCCCAAACTCGTGCTTTCCCCCTGCAAGTGTATGAAGAAAGGGGAAATCAGAATTGCGAAGGCTCCCACCACAGTATGTCCCTGACACCAGGGACCCTCTCCTTCTCAGCTCAGCAGTCTGGGGATGAGTGGCTTAGAGATAAATTTTCCTTTTCTGTTCCTTAACTCTTGCTCCCATGCCCCTCCCCACCCTTAGCACACAGTACTTTAGCCCAAACTCTTTGCAGGGTCGGGGAGGCGGGGAGACTCTCCTTGCTATGATTAAAAGGAACCTTCACAATTTTAACCTGGGAATAATAAAGCTGTTTGAGAGAACTGCATTTGAATGTGTCTTATTAAAAAGGAATCAAAATTAAAAATCTAAACTAAGCTCTTAAAATAGTGAGGCTTTCATGGATTTTCCAAGAATGTGTCTTCACATTCTCTTTTGATATGATAAATGCCTTACTCCCAAACTGTGTATCTCAGTGCCATAGATGTGTGATTTCATCTGGAATCAGAATCAGAAGATACAGGGGTGGGGCTCAGGCCCCAGGATGGCTAAGAAGTTCCATGCACGACTGCCCTACTCAGCCAGGATTAGCGTCGGTTCAGCCCTAATGAATTGCTCCCACAGTTTACCTACATGGGCTCTACGTGGCAATCTGATGTTGTGGGTGTGCAAGAAAAGCCAAGATTTTGTTTAATTTAATTTTAAGACCAAATTTTTGCTCAAAAATGTGTTTTCACAGCCATCGGAAATGTATCAACTATTTGCGTAAGACAAATGTAAGACAGGACCTTTGCAGCAAAAATAAATGGTTTACACGTCTTCATTCCTGCAAAGAACCTTATTGTGGTCCTGCTGTGTGCTGGTTGAGAGGTAGAGAGCAGTCAATGAGACCCACCTTGCCCCCAGAGGACCTTTTAGACGCGTTGGCAAATAGGTGTAAATAGACGATTGTGAATAATGAGCTTAGTGCTAGCGATGTGGGCAAGGTTCTGACATCATTCTTTCAGTGGCACCTAATCCCTAACGTTCTACCTTCTAGAGTATTTTTTTTTTTTAGATTTATTTATTTGAGAGAGAGAGAGAGAAAAATAGTGCAAGCAGGGAGGAGGGCGGAGGGCAGAGGGTGAGGGAGAATCCTCAAGCAGACTCCATGCTGAGCTAGGAGCCAGATGTGGGTCTCAAACCCAGGACCCTTAGATCTCGACCTGAGCCGAAATCAAGAGTCAGTCACTTAACCAACTGAGCCACCAAGGTGGCCCCTAGAATATTCTTAATCTTGAACATCTAAAAAGTTTGGCTTTCCTTCTCTATAAAAGAATTCTCCTTCTCTATAAATGAAACCAATTTCGTCTTGCAGTTCACCCTTGTACTGTGATTTAATTACTCTTATAGAAGTCGGTGTTTCTCAGAATGTGGCTATATACAGTACAGTCATGCTCAAGAGGACTTTAAGTGATATACAGGTATAAATTTGTTTTTTTTCAATAGCTAGGGGATTTATTTTAATGTGTCATAGGAAGATACTAATTGTCCACTTACAATGATACAAAGTGTCCTTCACAAATAAGTGAAAGCTCAAAAAAAAAAAAAGAGTGACAAATTAAATAACAGCCCAGAGATACTGGACTGTGGCAAAATCGTGCAGGCAACATGCAGACAGCGTGTGTGGGGGTGGGGAAACCATCGATCTGCTTCCAACTGATCAGGAAGCCATAGGCCCCATGCTGAGATAAACAACATCTTCCAGCCCGGCACTCAGGGGCCCGCTCTGCAAGTCACTGTGCATTTATTTTTTGGTTTCTATATGTTTCCTTGGAGCCACTGATCTTGCCCTCCCCAAGCCCCCTTCTCTTGGTTTTCTGATCTCCTGCAAAGCCGCCCTCTCTTCAGGAGGCTCCGACAAGATGGAAAACCCTTTCTCTTGATTCCCCTAGATCTTGGAAGAGTTTTTTGTTTGTTTGTTTGTTTTGTGTGTGTGCCATTTTCTCCCTCGATCTGGTCTTGTGTGCGACCATGTCGGCAAACAACAGCTATGTTTAATAACTAACAGCTTTGCCTGCCGCTTTGCTCATAACTGTTCTCACATGGAGGAAGAAAGTTTCCTTCTTAAAGTCACAGTTTTCAAATTTATAATAGCTGTAAATCAGACAATGATGCTGATGGGGAAGATAGTGGATTCTAACTCATCTAGAAAGGCCTATCCTTCTCAGCCCTGCTGAGTGGCTGCCTTCTTCATGCACAATCTGAGAACCCCACACAGAATGAGTCACTGTCTCTGCCATGCAACACTGGACTTTTGCCATCTCTATTCCATCCCAGTTTCGTTCACACCTGTGTAACCGATGCCTGTTGACATGCCTTCTTCCCCTCAGATGTGAGCCTCTGAAGGGCGGCAGCCATATTTTAATTTCTCGTTCAACAAATATTTTGAATGCCTGCTATGTGCTGGGCCCTGGGCTAGGAACTGGGAAGATGGAAGCAAACAGGATGACACTGTCTCTCCCTCATGCAGCTTGTCATCTTTGCCTTTTATGATGTCTGTCAGAAGTGTATTAGCTATCTGTTGCTGCATAACAAGTTACTCCAGAACTTAGCAACTTAAAATAACAAAGATTTATTATCCCAGTTTCTGAGGAAGCCATGGGTTTGCAAGGAAAGCCAAGATTTTGTCTACTTTTTCAGATCCAAATTATATGTTTACATATATATGTGTTTACATATAATCTGGCAGGAATCTGGGAGCAGCTTAGCTTGGTTCTGGCCCGTGGTCTCTCATGAGACTGCTGGCGAGATTTTGGTCAGAGTGTGGCTATCAAAGGCTTGATTTGGCTGGTGGGTCTGCTCCCAGGCTTACCCACATGGGTCTCAGTTCCTTACCAAGTAATCCCTTCATTGGGTGTTCATGACATAGTTCCGGCTTTCCCCTGAATGGATGTTCCAAGAGAGACAAAGTGAGTAAGGAGAAGCCGCTGTGTCTTTTGTGCAATCTCAGAAGTGACATACTATCACTTCTGTGGGTCACACCAACCAAATCCTAGTGCAGTGCTGAAGGAGACTAGATAAGGGATAGGGTTCAACGAGAGCCATCTTGAACGCTGGCTACCACAGTAGGGCAATTGATAGTGGGTGGTCAGTAAATGCCTGTGAAAGTTTTTATCTCAAGAATCCATGTCAACCCTTTTGTTTTTTAAGTAGACTTTATTTTTTCAGAGTGGTTTTAGGTTTACAGCAAAATTAAGTGGGAAGTACAGAGCATTCCCTTATACTCCCTGCCTCCACACATGCACAGCCTCTCTCAACATCCCCCACCAGTGTGGTCCATTTGCTAGAACTGATGAACTTACATTGACCCATCCCTATCACTGAAAGTCCACATAGTCTATGTTAAGATTCACTCTTGGTGTTATGTATTCAATAGGTTTAGACAAACATACAATGATATGTATCCATCATTATTGTATAATATGGAGTAGTTTCACTACTCTCAAAATCCTGTCTTCTCCTATTCATCCTCCCTTTAGACCCTGCCTTTTCCAGAATGTCATGTAGAATCATAAAGCATGTAGCCTTTTCAGGTTGGCTTCTTTCACTTAGTAATATGCATGTAAGTGTCCTCCATGTTTTTACATTTTTCTTTTCTCTCTTTTTTTTTTTTTTTTAACAAATAAGTGAACATATTTTTTGCCTTGGTTTTACTGACTGTATCATTCTGGAGTGTTTTTAATCTTCCAATAAGCCTAAATAATTTAAATGGTTTACCCAGCTAACATGATGCTGCCACATTACTTTAAAAAGTCAGTAAATGTGTTTTAAGCAGACTTAGTAACTTGTCTTTCTCCTGAATCATCTTTTTTTTTCCCCTTACAATCACATTCTCTAGCTAACTTGCCAGAATCATTCACGTTCTGCTTGTCTAATGCATTTGTGGAAAACCTCTGTTTGAAATTCTTGTATGTTATACTGAAGGCAGATTTTGTTTAATATACATTTGCTTAAAAAATGATGCTCTCTAAGAAGGGGAGGCCTGTGTTGTGCATTAGTTGATGAAGGGACCTGTCACCAGTGAGTGCTGGCTATTAAACAGAAGCCTCAGATAAAGGGGAAGGGAACCTTTCTTTCTTGATGGGAAAAAATAAAACTAGATCATTGCAGTTTGCCCCAATAAAGGCAACGAAGGAAGAGCCCAAGATTGGTTTGGGATAAACATCAGGATAATGGCATTTCAGCATGGCAATCTTCTGACCCTTTGCAGCAGTTAGGTGGCCACTGGCATCATCTAAAGAGGAAGCGGGGAGTAGAGCAGGAGGGCTGGGACAGCTGTCAGGATAGCAAAAACTTGTATTTGTGTAGTATCCAATGCTGTGCCTCCCGTTCTGACTCTCTAGGAAAACAGCCTCATCTCTAATAAGTTGCAACCAGGGACCCAGCAGCTCTCATGAGAACAACAACAACAAAAGGCAAAATGCAACAAGAACCCTTCAGATTCAGGAGCAAAACAACAGGGTCTGTTGTGTAGAAGGGATAGAACATTGTGGAAAAGGAGACTTAGGGGAAGTTAAAAAGATGCACGCTTCTCGAGTCTTAGTGGAAAAGCAGGTTAACTTTTCAAAATTTGCTCACAGTTAAGGGGTGATGAGAATGGTGTTTGACTTTGTATTTCTTTAACGACTTGGCTCCAAATTGTACCCGATATTTTATGGAATTATTATGTAATTGTTCTACTTAGCTGTTTGAGCAGCAGTATTCTTAGTGAAATGGAGTAAGTGAGTGGGAAAATGTTCTTCACTCAACACTACCTCTGGGGAGCCAGGACACGAGTGTGGTCACCTATCCTCTTGCTCCCGGTAACCAAACCTCCCAAAGGCCCCAGAGGTGATCATGGTACCCGAAAAGTAATGAGTAGCCCTTGAAGCATCTCACTGGCAAACCCCAAGTTGCCAAGGAATCACAAACATCATTACATCTTTAAAAACATTTTGGAGGGGCGCCTGGGTGGCTCAGTTGGTTAAGCATCTGCCTTGGGCTCAGGTCATGATCCCAAGGTCCTGGGATTGAGTCCCACATCCGGCTCCCTGCTCAGCAGGGAGTCTGCTTCTCCCTCCCCCCTCTTCCCTTGTGCTCTTACTTTCTCACTCTCTCAGATAAATAAATAAAATCTTTGAAAAAAATTTAAAAATAAATAAACATTTCATAATATCAATTATTTTGACTTTTTTCTCCTCCCACATCTTCCTCCACATCTAGCACACTCCAGTCAGTTAGCAACGTTGTCCATCCCAGGAGAGGGAGAATAAGCATAATAGAGGCATGCATGTTTTAGGAAAAATGTCCTCTACCAATTCCTGCCTGCCCTGCTGGGAGTCAGGACAAGACAATCTCTCTTCTTTCCACAGTCCATGGATGAAGCAGATGGAAGTTAGTGACTTCCCGGTCTCTGCCCTGGCCATCTGAGAAGTGTGCCTCGAAGGAGGAGTCCATCTGTAAACTGTAAAAAGGGGTTGTACTAAGAGATCCATGAGGTCCTGTAGAGCACTGATATTTTTTGCCATTCCGTATTGGCCAGAAGCCGATGAGCCTCATGTAGTTTCACGGAATGAAGTTACTATGTCTTCCTGTTAATCTAAACCTGTGGTTGCTAACGGGTGGTCAGATCTGGCATGTAAGCATGTTTTGTTTACAGTCCCTAGTGTTTTGTAAGTTTTTTGTCTTTTGTATTATTATTATTTTAGTTGTCAACACTTTAAAAATAGGGCAATTTCTCAAAATTGCTTCTGGCTTGTCTTGAAAATTCTGTCCGGCAACACCTGGCCCTTACCCCTCCATCACAACCTCTACCACACTGGGTGTGAGCTGTCAGGTTCCCCAGGCCCACGTGACCCACTTTGCTCATTTCCCTCCCTTTCTGGCCTCCGTAGAAGTTAAAGTTTGCAACCCCCGTTTTAAATTTCCTCCATATTCTCTGGGTTCCATGGGACAGTGATGCTTTTGTAAAGGACACATATTGCAGCCTATCTGAGCTTTTTCTCCTGCTTTTTCTGGCTCCAGGAGAGTGGGTTTTTTGGGTGTATGAGCTGTGGGCATGCCTGTCTGGCTTGTTTATGAATGCAGAATGTGGGAGGAGAGTCAAAAGCTCAAAAGCTTGTCATGTTCTGGAAAGTTCCCCATCGTTACAGCTGCATTACAGATGCGCAGAAGGTGTATGAGAGGTTCTGTGTGAGCATCTCCATACATCAGGAGAGATGAGACCAAAGAAAAACAAAAACAACACTGTGGGGTGTTCAAGTGTTTCATTTTCCTCTCGTCTTCTTACTTTTATTGTCTAGGTCCATGCCACAAGCGACGAACAGGAGGCTGCTGCACCCAGCTGGGCTCCCTGTCAGCCCTGAAGCATGCTGTCCTCGGGCTCTACCTTCTGGTCTTCCTGATTCTTGTGGGCATCTTCATCTTAGCAGGTAAGGGCACCCTCTTCTGGTCTGGCCTTTAAGGATGCAGCAGGAGGTGTGTGGGGAGCAAGAACAGATGGGAGCCCGAGAGATGGAGCCTCTGCTCTTCATTTCCCCGGTCATAAGCCTGACCACTGCTCCTGTCACCATGGAAACCACGAAGAAGGACACTGGCTGGTATTTCAGACCAGCGAACTCTTAGCAGCTTTGCCCATTTCATGTGGGATTAGGAGTTGGCAGGGGCTATGTGATCTTGGGAGATCCCGAGTCTAGGAGCAGAGACCTGTCTGCTCCCAGTGGCTTCTGGCTTTTCCCACATCACAATGGGACTTGTCCATCATACTGATCCTCCATGGAGCACTGTGCCGTGGTTTGCACAGAGCAGGCTAAGCCCCTTTTCCTGGGGATGATGAAGATAGTCATGAGACATTTTGCTGCTGAGGCTAATCAGAGTCATAATATACCTGCTGTCATAATATACCTTTTGCAATTACTGGGAGTGGGATGGGTTTGCCCCAGGCAGTATATGAGGGTGGGCATGCCTGTCTGGCCTGTTTATGAATGCAGAAGTTGGGAGGAGAGTCAAAAGCTCAAAACCTCACCATCCCCAGTTTCCATCTATAAGACAGGCTGGTCATATGCTAGAATTGGGAGCACATTCTATGGCAAGACAATGCAGAGCTCATGGACTTCGAAAGGGATCAAATGGAGGACTCCCATGTTTTGAGCAGCCCAGCTCACCACTCACAGGTTACCCCACCATGCTATAGATGGTGTAACAGATACAGACAGCGGTTGTGGTAGTCTCTCCTGACCCACCCACCATTCTCAATGGAGATGTGTAGGTGTTGACAAAGTAAAGCCAAGGGATCATTTTTTTCACCCTCACCTGTCCTACATGGGTGCCTGCTTTGTGTCAGGTTCCATGCTAGGAATGGAGACACAGCCAAATAAGACCCATGGGCTTCTTTCAGGGAGCTCCCAGTTGGGAAACAAAGCAAAGGAACACAGATAGAGCCCTGTCCTAAGGCAGAATGTGATAGGGTTGATGACAGGGACCATATTTTGACACAGCAAATGCTGTGGTCATCTACAGGAGGCGCACATGGTGCAAGTGTGGGTGTTGCACGGAGCGGGGTTAGTCAGAGCAAGGCTGCTGGCCAGGCTGAGATGACTTCGACTGTTGAGGGTGGGGTCCTTGAGTTAACTCTAGGACAGGGATCTGGAGGTTAAGCACTTGCAGATGACCCTTCGCTGGACATCATGAGGCAGATGCCCTGGACCTCACCGGTCTTGTCCTACTTCCTGTCAAGTGAGCATAGTCAGCTGGGCCCTGTGATGGGATGTTCAATGCTGCCTTCACCTTCGGGGTTCTACACTCAGGGCAAAGGGCATCATTAGAGGTGTTGTGTGTCCCACCACCCATTGACCTGGGGAGGGGGGGCGGCCAGCAGCAACAATGAGAGAAACTCATGATTCATCTCAAGGACCCAGGGCTAATATCCAGGCAGAGGATGATTTGAACATGTTCTTGGGCTTCTCAGTGGGAGATTGGGATCTGGGTTTTGTGGTCTTGGCAGCCACAACCATAACAAATTTCCAGAATTTTTGGAAACTGTTTCAGCCCAGCAGGAAAGCTAGGCTATGGTATTACAATCCCTTTGCTGAATAGGAACTTTTAGGTGACAGAAGAGGGTCTAGAAGAGAAAGCCAGACAGATGGGGACCCTGGGGCAGGTCTCTGGAGCCTAGAAGGCCTGGAAGGCCTGGAAGGCATCATCTCTTGGGAAGAGGAAGCCTGCCAGGGAAGGAAGGTTCTCGTCTAGTGCCTGGAGGGTTGCCATATGGAAAAGAGCAGGCATATTCTGTGTGGCTTCAGAGGGTAGAAGTAGACAAATGGGTGATATTGTAAGGACACAGATTCCCATTCAAAACAGAGGAGAGTTCCTAACAGGTAGTGCTGCCTGGCATGATGCAGAAAGACTTTCCTCCTGGCTTAGTCAACTCGGAGGTTGAATGGGATTTATGATGACATCCTGGAAGTTTCAGAAGGGAGGGTAGAACATGGTTTTCCAATCTAACCAAAATGTTGCCACACCTCATTAGCTATTCCATGTGGAAACCTGGGGAGGATATTGATCATTGTGATTACCTTTGAGCCTGAAGTTTCTGGGTACCAGATTGCCTGTGTGGCATGATAGTTTGGGGTAGATTTGAACTAATCTGATGAAACAGAGCATCATACTTTATCTCTTGGCTCTGTCCCTTCCCCAGGTCCTTGTCTAGAAAATCATGTGGGCCCCTGGGAGGGGTTCGGTGAGGGTGGCCAATGAAAAATATAGTCACCAGCTGCCTCTCCCCCAGGGAGGGGACTTAGGAATGTGGTGGACAAGTCTAGGGTTCTTTAAGGAGATCTTGCCTGACCTTAGGTAGGAAGTTTCTTCAGATTACCCTGATTGAAGACCTCCATTGGTGCTCCTTTTGTGAAAATATCAAGACCATGAGGAGATCCATGATTCAGTGTAAACCAGAGCTTGCCTGGCCTTGCATTCGTTCTGCTGTGCCTGTTTCCCCACCTTGGACAGAACATGTTCTTCATTGTCCTGCTGAGGTTGCCTTGCACAAGAGGTGCTAAGGACTGAATTGTGCCCCTGCCCCCATATTTATATGTTGAAGTCTTATCCTTCAATATGCTGGTATTTGCAGGTGGGCCTTTGAGAGGTTATTAGGTCATGAGAGCGGAGGCCTCATGATAAATTAGTACCCTTATAAGAAGAGATGGGAGAGGGAGGTGGAAAGGGAAAGGAGGGAGAGCGAGAAAGATCTCCTAAGTGAGGACACAGAAGAAAGGAGTCATACGCAAGCTAGGAAAACAGCCCTTACCAAAAACCAAATCAGCGCACTCCTTGATCTTAGACTTTCCTGGTCTCCACAACTGTGACTGATAAATGTCTGCTGTTTAAGCCACCGGGTATTTTGTTTTAGTAGCCCAGACTGACTGACACGGGAGGATCTCTGAACCAGTCTCAGACTTCAAGGCCTCCTTGTTGACACAGAGATCATACATCCTACGACTGGATGACAAAATCATCCACTGCAACCAAGTACTGTGTCTGAATAACTGGTAAAAAATGACAGGGGGACAAATGCTCGCTCTTACCATGTTTCAGTATTGTGAAATTATAACCTAATCACAGAACAATATTACTCTTATAAAACCTCCTAGGAGACTTGTCTCAGTTCTTCTCTTCATCCAAGTATTTGAAATAGAAGGTAAATACTATACCTCCTATTTATGCATCAGCCTTGCTTCCCCTGTCTGATCTAGCCATCTGGATTTAAATTATTTTCACCCAAACTATTTTCTCAGTTGGGCTTTCTACCCACCATCTACCTATCCATTCCTGACCAGCATCCTCTTAGGAACTTTACTGATGTTCCCATAATATTGCCAGGTTTTATGCACACAGCCTTCCAACATCTCTCAAGGAGGCTCCGTCAGTCCCTTCTTCCCACCCTGAAATTCCTCTAAGATTTTCTATCTCTTCAAGTCATTGCTTATGACCTGGACTGATGGTTCCCTATTATGTTTTTGTTGTGTTCCACGTTTAGTTTGGGACAATATTGACCATCAGGCTTATGTTCATGAACAAGAGAATTGAGAATGGATGGTCATGGGGTTATGAGGTCCTTGGTCCAGCACTTTAGGGAAGATGTGATGGAAAGTGTTAGAGGAGGCTCACTGTTATTCATAACTATTCAGGGACATCACCGTGGTGACAAAGGGTCACCATGAAGAATAACGTCTTCCACCTCGCTCCTGTCATGACACTACTAAGGAATTGCAATTCCTTAGTAAAATTGCAGTTCCTGCTGTAAAAATGTAATAGCAGAGGGGGAAGTGCAAACACCTCGGTCTTTGATTTCTCGGGAAGATGGAGTTTTATGGTAATGTAGACTACAGAGCTGGAATAGGGAGAGTTCCTGTGAAATGGGTTAGGTTAGGTATTGTGGGTTAGGATTTCAACATATGAATTTGGGAGGATGCAAACATTCAGTCTGTAGCATGGGAATAAAAAGGATAATGAGATGTGATTTCTGCTCTGGGAGGGTTTAAAATCATCAGCAGTCAGCACACATGCACGTGAGGACGTGTGACGTAGCTAATGCTATTTGCCAGAGGAGCGTCTGCTTGTGTAAAGTGGGGGGAGGGGGGAGGCTCTGACTCCCAAGAGATGTAACAGCTGGAGACAGCTGAACACTAAGTGATCCAAATGTCGTTTGAACTGAACACCCCTTTTTTTTGATCACCTCATTCCAAACAGGTCTTTGACTCTGAAATCAGAGAACAGTGTGCTCAGAGCCCATAGCCATTTATATGGCCAATTACTGATTTCATTATGCATCTCGGAATTGAGAGTGTGATGCCCTTGGACTTTATTGGGACCACCTGTTGGAAACAGTGCCACGAAATTCTCCTCTGTGCTTATTGTAGGGGTGCTGCTGAGGATGTTGTTCATTCCATTACACAACATCAACACAGGCAGAAATTATTTTCAGTCTTAGTTGCAGAAGGAGGTATGCTCGCCTTGAGGAATTAGTTTGTTTTCACCCAAGGAGACTATGAATCTGGAAGTAATTAAAGTTGCTTTCAAGAGGCAATTAATGCAAACCAAGAGTGAGCTGTCATCCCACTAAAAGATATGAATTTGAAGGTAATTAAAATGAAAACCTGGAGACAGATCTGTGGTCCTCCTACAGCTACTGTATAGACTTTCCAGAAAGCATTTTTCTGTTTGTCTCGTTCCTACCTCTATTTAGCATCTCACACACGTCCTTCTTTATCTTGTTCACATCTATTATCTTATTGTATTTTCTGTATCCTTGTAAACTGCCCTTATCCTTTTTGGAACAAAGTAGGGCATTATGCACAATTTTTGAAAAAATTCTGCCTACTCTCTTCAGTTCTGCATGATGTTTTTAAAAATGCAAATGATAAATGAATGAGTGAATGAATGAATGAATGAATGAATAACAGAGACATGGAACCTTGAAGGAGATCTTATTTGTTGGGGTGAAATAGGATTATTTCAGTTTTAGTCAAGTATTTAAATGGCATGGTAAATACAGGATCACCACTCAAGGACATGGGACTGGTGGAAGAAGTGTGTAATTAATTATATCATTACACATAATCACGGTGTATACTGTGCTGGCATTATAGCATTTAGGGATAAGAGGAAGACAGGCAGTCTCACACAGTACTGTATACTGGGTAACGCCATGGACTTTGAAGACAACCTGGGTGGGTTTGAATGACCTCTTCTCTGTTACCAACTATGAGACGTTGACCAAGTTATTTGATCTTTCTCTAATTGACTTTCATCATCTGAAAATGGGGAAAATAATTATGTCTGCTTCATTGGGTTGTTATGAGATTGGAATAAGTTAACATATCAAAAGCACTTTGAAAAGTGGCTCCTGGCACCCAATAGGCACGTTAGAAGGAGTACTGTTGTTATTCTAGTGGGAGTACTACCACTACTATGGGTATTATTACTCTTGGGGTGTTTTTTTTTTTCTTCCTGGTTTTCTTTGCAGTCAGTTAAGCTTGATAGTGGAAACTGAGAGTCAGAAAAAACTTGGGTTTAGTCCCAGCTCATCCGTTAACACTCTGTAATCTTGGGAAAAATCATTGTCCGAACCTTAGTACACTTAATTGTAAAGTGAGCAGGTTGGACTAGGTCAGTGTTTCCCAGACTTTTTGACCATCACCTACGTTAATAAATTTTACATCACAACTAGTTCACACATCCCACCCATAATCCAACTAACCCTAAATGTGATGAATGCCGATGATTTTCTAGTCTATTCTATACTCTTTATTTAAAAAAAAATACTGACAACCCTTGCATTCATGTCATGATCCACAAATGAGATACAAGCCATCATCTGAAAAGCAATGGGCTCCATGGGTCTTTTAAATATTCTAAGAGAATAGCTATAACATATAGGCTTTGAGGGGAAATTTCTGGGTTCACATCCGGCCTGTGCCACTGACTGAATCTTAGAGCAAAAAATTTAACCTCTCAAATCCTTAGTTTTCTCATCTATCAGATGGGATGACAATAGTATACCTACCCCATAGAGTTGTTGTAAGGATTAAGTAAGTTAATTTATGCATGAAAACTCTTAGTGCCTGGCACATAAATAGTACTCAGTGATCATCATTATTAGTGTTGCTATTTAACAATATTGTTATTACCATCATTATCAGACAATCAGAGGAATTTTGTTTTCTGAACTGCCAAGGGTTAGAAGCATGCTTGGTTAGACTGAGCACCCACTGGTTTAGTCTATAACGAGAGCTAGGTATGCTTGGTGTGGTGGGAGGGTGTGCACCCATAGGCCACCTGCTTCTAGTAAACCCACAGGGGAAGCCTAGAACTTCCTAGAGCCTGAGGGATCCTGAACTTGCCGTGACAGTGCAGGGCTCAGCATGCCAAAAAACAGGGTAGGGTTTCCAGCACTGCATCTCCTTGGGTGGGGTGGGGGAGAAGGAGCCAGCCAACTCCATGGTGCTGTTCCCACCCGCAGCTCCCCGAGAACGCAGCCTTGGAAGGGGTCTCAGAGGACATCCTGTACGACCTCCCTCCCTCCCAAGGCGAGAACCTCCCTCCTGACTTCCCAGACAGATGAAGTATTGCATGTCTATTGAAGAGCAGCCACAAGTGACAGGAACTCTTGCCCAATCCTCCTCCAATGGCCCACGCATGCTGTTTCCAGCTCCTCTTGCAGGAACAGCTCCTAACGAGGATTCTTCCTCATCTTCATGATTGCTCCTCAGCGAGTAAAGAGGCTAAGCGAGCCTCATTCTTTCCACAGAGGCTCTTTAGATCTGGTTAGGAGACCTGCGTGTGTGCGTGTGAGCGTGTGTGTGCGTGTGCACATGCCTGTCTTCATACTTGGCGCGCTATGTAGAAATCATCGGTTTGTGTGCCTGCTCCCCTTTGTGGTCCAAAACAAACCTCCTTTAGGATAAGGTACTGTGTCGTGTCGGCCTTGTGCTCCCGGTGCCGGACATCAAGCTCTACACATAGTAGATACTCAGCTAATGTGTGGCCTCCATGTAATAGCCATCCTCCCTCTCCCACCTCCATCCAACAGATTTTCATTGAAAACACAATTAGACACAGCACTGTCAGTGTGGTCTGGTGAGGGCACCGTGTGCCGGGCGGTGGCTCACTTTGATCTAGACATTGCATGTATGCTGATGTAGCCTAAATTTGCACGAGCCTTGCTCATGGTGACTCATAGTAAGACATGACACTGCATCCAAATGATGGGATACTATGCAGCCATTAATAATCAACGCCAGATCTCTTTCAAAGGAGATATTGCCTAGTGGGGGCTCCTCCATCCCAGGTCAGTTTGACTGGCTTTTGCTGGTTTTGTTGTTGCCTTAACTTCCATGCAGATCTTGTTAGGAATCCCAATTAAATGTCATCACACTGGGTTCTGCCAAGTATTGCAGCCTGTTGGTTCAGTCTGAATCTGGATTTGGACAGCTGTCATTAAGCTTTCCCTTTCAGGCTTGTGTCATCGGTCCCATCTGAGCCAGTATCCCAACGCCGCCTCCGTTCCATAGCCTGCCGCCATGTGTGCAGGATATGACCAAAGGCACACCAGCATGCACACATTTTATTGTCCTGTGAGGTGGGATCCCCTCAAAGACCCCTCCCCCTCTACCAGCCTTTTTTCTTCAACCTAGACCCCACTCACCTGAGACACTACCTTTCCTCCTGCATCCCACCTTGGCAGTGTGAGCCTTCCCAAGCCATCAGCGCTTTTCCAGCGGAAGGGACTCGGGGCTCTTCCTAGCTACGGGCAACTGAGATGGAGAAAGAGGAAGAGAATTTTGACATCCTGACTTCTCCACAAAAGATTCCATGACCCAGGATGAAGAACCTGTCATACCTCTCTTACTTGTGCGGATGCTTCTGACCACCCCTAAGGTGAGAGAAGTGGGCATGAGGGAAAGTCCCCTGCAAATCTGACACTATGCTGTCTGGGTCTCCAGTCAAACTGTTAGAAAATAAGAGGACAGTGCAGAAGACCTATCTCAGCTACATCTCCCTGGTATCCTTCCTCTAGACAAAGGCCTAAATCTGGCTATTGCCTGTTTTGGCCAACAAAGTTTTATTAGCACACAGCTGTGCTCATTCATTTATGACATATATTGTCTATGGCTGCTTTCGCACTGCAGCGGCAGAGCTGAGTAACTTAAACAGAGACCATATGTCCCAATAAGCCAAAATTGTTACTCCCTGGCCCTTTACAGAAAAAGTTTGCCAACCTGCCTTTAGGTTTATACTGACCACTAAGCAGCCCTTCAGTCTTTCACCTCTGGATTGTGCTTTATGGTTTTCAAAGACTTTTCCCATATGACATGTCATCTAATTCTCCTAACAATTGAAGGAATCCAGAAGAGAGTCCATAGGTATCACTGAAGAAACTGAGGCTCAGGGGAGATGCACGTGCTGGCTCCTGGTCCCACAGCGGGGGAGCAGAGCCTGGACCTTGGATGATAGGATTGTGTGCAATTAGTACTTCTCTTACCCAGTCTCCTGCAGGAGGCATTATCTGTGGTCCGATGACAAAGCTTCTGGGCACTGAAGTCAGCCTTCCAGTTTACACCTCTTGGCTTTCCCACTTACTGTGGGCTCTTGGGCAAGTTATTCAAACTACCTGAAACTTAGCATCCTCATCTATAAAACAGAAGTGATAACACTTCCTACTTCTAAGTGTCATGATGAGGATGAAATGAGTTCTTCGATAGAAACTGCTTATAATCGTCCACGGCACAGAGTAGGAATCATCAGTGTTTGTTAGGTGATTTTAATTGAATATAACTCTCTCCGATGATATCATAATCCAGCCCTCATTTCATCATGCAGTATAGAAAACATCAAGAGAGACTTGTCAGCTGCTTTGATTTCTGTCCAAGGAGCCAGGATTGGAGGGATTTTTGGAGGCACTTGTGAACGCAGCACCCGGATTTTGCTCAGAAGATGAACTTTCTTATTTAAGCAAGAGTGGATGGCGATGGACTTGCTTCCTTCTGCAGCTCACATTTCCCTCTGTGTGGCTCAGCCTTCATACTTTCAAAACCTGCCTTTCTGTCTGCCTTATAGTTCTATCTTCTGCTTGCATGTGCCCGAGCTATCAAGTAGATGTTGTCGCTAACTGATGAACTTTGGGTTTGGGCTGGGATGGAAGCCGAGCTGCTCACAGGCTCTCGTTCTCCACCCTGTTGGGGAGAAGATAGAAACTCTCAGCATTTCTGTTAGGATTTTGTAGGCATTGTGCATTATCTGCCCCTGCCCAAGGGCGTAGAGCCCTCTTGCATTAAATCCAAAACAGCAAGCATTTGTTGAGTGCCCACAATGTGCCTGGCACTGAGGCACAGGGAGATATGAAGAGAAATAAAGAGCGGTCCCTGACATAAATACCTTACCAACCGGAAGAGCAGATGTGAAAAAATAAAAACAAACAACTCTGTAAAATATGGTGCAGTTCAAAAAAACAGATGGTTTAGAATGAGGCAAACCAGAATTCAAACATCAGCTTGATCACGTGTGAGTTGTGATCTGGGGAAATGATTTAATACTCATTGAAAAAAAAATTAAAATGGGGACAATAATGATCGCTTGCCAGTATTATGACGATTCACTGAGCTAGCACATAATATGCCTTGCACAATGCCTGACTTATGCCAGGGGCTCAATAAATGTTTCCCTATAAATCTCAAAAAAGAGGTACTAACATATTCAGAGAAGTTCTCATTTAATTCAGGGAAGCAATCCACTGGTCTTCTATGGTGCTCTGCTCCCCCCTCTTTGACCTGTAAATCTTGGAGTAACAAGGAGCTCAGTCCTTGGCCTTCTTCCCTTCATTCATTGAGCTCTCTTACTGGTGCCTTTCCTCAAATTCCATATTTCATCTCTGTCCTCACCACTGACTTTTGCCGCAAATCCCAGACTAAAATGTTCAATTACCTACTTGTACCATCCCCACTTGGCTATTTCATAGGCATCTCAAACTCAACATGGGAACAGAACTCTTGATTTTCCCTCCCAAAATTGTTTCTCCCCAATTCTTCTCCATCTCTGTAAATGACACCAAGATTTACCCAGTTGTATTAACCAAACACCAAGGCATCCTTCTAGATTTCTCTCCCCTGCCTCCCATGTTCTCCCTATCAGCAAACTGATGGACCCCCATCATTTCTGACCTGCACCTTTCCAGTTGCCTCCCAATTGTGGAGAGTTACCAAATAAAAATACAGGATGCCCTAATAAATTTGAATTTCAGTTAAATGTTGAATAGTTTTCCAGACCCATGAGGAAGGATAGCAAAGCAGAGAGCTTTTCACATAACCAGCTAGTCTCAAGTCTGTGGGGATGTTGATGGTGGTGGTGTGGTGGTGTGGTGGTGGTGGTGTTGGTGTTGGTGGTGGGTCATGGCCCTGCCTGTCTTTCTCTGGTTCCAGGAGAGGTTGGTGGTGGCCCATTGTTACGGCCTCCAGTAGATGGTATGTTTTGTCTTCTTAGAATAATGTCCACCTTTCACCCATGGCCTCCATTTCTGAGAAGTTCCTCAGAGATGGGAAGCCGGCCTTCTTGGCCCCAAATGCCCTTCCAGCTGGGAACCCCTGTGGTCTGATGGCTGCCAGGCAACTCTGGGCTCCTGCCCTTCCATGTGCAACTTTGCAAGAGCCCCTTTTTCCTGAGATCCTTTTTAGAGCCATTCAAGGGATACAGGGAACACGGTGGGAGGGTGGGAAGCCCCTCCTGCAGTCCTATCCCACAGCCTCCCCTCCTTGGGAAATCCCAGAAGAAAGGCTGGCCCAGGCTCTGCTCCAGCTCAGGAGTCATGGGTGGCCTCTCCCAATGGTCTCTCGCCGTGCTTCTCTCTAATGAGAGCACCTGTCTGAGCTCAGCTGTCATCTAGTAGCAACCTGGAGCCAGACCCCCTTTTTCCAGAGATCCCCATTTCGAAGAGGGGTGTTTGGAACCCCTCTCCCTGACTTAGCATCTGCAAGAACATGGGGAGGGCAGTGAAGGTGACCGAAGTGACTCCCAGGAGACAACAGTGCCAGATCCCAGGACGGGAAACAGGGATTCATACAGGGCCGCCCTGAGTCACCCTGGGAGGGGTTTCTTCTGCACAGGGCTTTGTTGCTCCTTCTTGCTGTTGTCAACAATGAGAAGGCCAGTTGTCCTCTGTGAAACATTTCAGCATATTATCTGCCAGAGTTTTGGAAAAACTGCATCTTTCCGGGAGGAGTCTGAGGAAAGGCATCTCTTATTTACCCATTAACACTGTCCCTGACCATTAGCTGGGGCCACTGAGCATAAATAAACAAGCAGATTGCCTTAAGGAAGTCAATGTCCTGTCAGGATCTATAAAAGCAGTTTATATCCTTTGGCTCAGAAATCCTACTCCATTGGCCCGAAGGAAATGATTACAATGAAGGAAAATGACATGTATATAAAACTCTTAGCAACGTTATGCATGATCGCTCAAAACTGGAAAAAAACTAAATGTCCAACCTCAGCAGGTTGTTTAACTCAATTATGAGAAAACAACACAAAGGAATATTACATAGCCATTCCAAATGCTGACTAATAAGCAGCATGGGAGAGTGTTTATGAAGTAATGTTAGGGGAAAACACACTGCCCTATTGCTTTCATGCGCTTGGTGTGCAATGTGCAAGCAGATAACGGTACAGAAGGGGGGGGGGACTGGGAGGAATGAAAACTGCTGGTGGCGTGAGAGGCTTATTGGTATACATTCTTCTCTTTCAATTTCCTCTAATGTTGGTTTTTTAATAAAGCCATCCTTTTAAAAAGCCACAGGAATCCTCCTGCAAGCCTGAGAACATGGCACCTAGCATGGCTCTCACTGTCCTGGAGCCATCAGCCTACTCTCAGGTGGGGCCAGCCGGTCTCTCCTTATTTATTCCCCAAATGCGTGCATGTGCTGCCCCGACCTTGCAGGATTGTGATATCTGCAAGTTAACTATTTGTTTCTCGCTTAAGGCAGTCAGGGGTGCCTGTGGAATGTCACACACATTACCAAGGGGAGCGGGTGGAGAGGGGGTGCAAGGTGCCAGCTTTTGCTTTGTCTTCAGCCAGCCTCCTGCTCCCTCATCAGGATTGTTGGTCCAGAAGGTAGTTCTCTATTTAAATTTTTTTGAGGAACCTCCCTAAGTCGTTTTCCATAGAAGCTGCTGCAGTTTGCATTCCTATCAGCTGTGCACAGGGCAGACTGTTGTTTTTTTCTGACTACCCCCTCCCCCGCCAACTTGCCCACCTCCATCCATGTTAGGAGCATACCTCAGTGCTGTGACCCGTGTTTTCAGGTATGTACCTCCTTTCACAGATCCTGCCCCCTCGATTATGTTCTGAGGACTTCAAGTCCCTAATTCTTTTTTTTATTAACATATAATGTATTATTTGCCCCAGGGGTACAGGTCTGTGAATCATCAGTCTTACACAATTCACAGCACTCACCATACATATACCCTCCCCAATGTCCATAACCCAGCCACCCTATCCCTCCCCCCACTTGCCAGCAACGCTCAGTTTGTTTCCTGAGATTAAAGTCTCTTATGGCTTGTCTCCCTCCCTGGTCCCATCTTGTTTCATTTTTCTCTCCCTTTCCCCATGACCCCCCGCCCAGATGGGCAACTGCCTTCTGAAGCGCTTCCTTTGCAGTACTCCTGGGCACCTCCAATTCAACACACCCAAACCCAAACTCAAGTCCATCTTACGGATATATTATCATTTCTTAACCAAATTCCTGTTGTTGGATGCTAAAGTTTCCAGCTCAGCCTGAGGGCTGGGACGCAACAGTTGGTTAATGAAGATGTTGTTCTGTGGCTGACCAAGGCCAAGAGGGTGCAGGATTGCCCTTTTTAGCCCAGGGTCCAGCGGAAAAGATGTGGGAAGAGGAAAGGGCTCCTGCTGCTCATGTCACCCATGCCCCTTCACTCTGGACTTTGGGGCCACTCAAAGGGTCCTTTTCCTGACCCTTGCCAGAGCCTCTCTGTTGCTTTGACTACCTGGTTCCATAGGCCCCTTCCCCCTAGGTGTTTTAGATCCCTCCTCTTGGCAACCTACTCCACCATCCCACCCCCCTCCCCCCATCCTACTGCTTCCTCATAGCCTTTGGTCCTGGTTATCATTCTTTGAGGGCCGTCTGGTTTCCCTCTGGATTAGGCTGCAGAAAGAGGGAGCAAGATCGTATTAGTTCCTTGAGCTAGTGTAACAAAGTCTCACAAAATGGGCAGCCTAAACAACAGAAACTTATTTTCTCACCATCAGAAGTCTGGAAGTCTAAGAAGAAAATGGTGGCAGGTTTGCTTTTCCCCTGAGGCCTCTCTCCTTGGCTTACAGACAACAACCTTCTCTCTATGTCCTCACATGATATTCTCTCTGCATATACATCTCTGGTCTCTCTCTCTCTTCTTATAAGGACCCAGTCCTGTTGGATTAGGACCCCACCTTTATGACCTCATTTAACTTTAATTACTTCCTCAAAGGCCCTTATCACAGTGCAGATTAGGGCTTCAGCATATAAATTGGGTAGTGGTGGAGGGAGGTACATAATTCAGTTTATAACAAGGATGAAAAAAAAAAATCCCCCACTAGTTCTACTTCAGGGATCAGATATCTGTGTGCATCAGACCTTGTTCTGCAAAACTGGGCACCAGCCTGAGGGCTCAGGGGCCAAGGTCAGCAGCCCATGACCTTATGTGGTGGTGGCAAAGGCAGAGAGTCACTGTTCACCACCTTTCCAAGGACTTTGGTCCATACAAACTGGGATCCCTAGCTAGACCCTCATATTCAAACTTGGGTTGATCAGAAAGTGACTGTCCTCATGTATTAGTTTCCTAGGGCTGTCATACCAAAGTACCCCAAACTGAGTGGCTTAGAACGGTAGAAATTTATTTTCTCCCAGTTCTGGAGACAAGAAGTCCCAAATCGAGGTGTAAGTAACTGTACTTCCTCTGGACACTCTAGGGGAGAATACATCCTTATCTCTTCTAGCTTCTGGTGGTTATCAGCAACTCTTAGTCTCTCTTGTCCTAGAGATACCTCTTTATAATTTGTGCGTCTATCTTCACATGGCTTTCTCCCTGTGTGTCTGTGTCTCTATATCCAAATTCCCTTCTTCTTGTAAGGACATTGGTGGTACTATTTAGGGCCCACCCTAATCCAGTATGACCTTAACTGGATTATACCTGCAAAGACCCTCTTTCCAAAGGCCACACCCACAGGTTCTGGGTGGACGAGAACTGGTGAGGGGGGATGGGGAGCACTATTCAATCCAGTACACCAGGGAATGAAAGTACACTTTTCCTGGTGAAAAGCTTTGAAAGGAAGAAAGCATTTGGGACTTGCCCTTCTCCTGCAGAATCTCAAGAAACCTCCCGGTTTTGCATTCTTTCATGATATGGTCAGTCAGCTGCGGCAAGTGGAGGTAGAAGAGAGGCTCGGGAAAACAGAGTTAATAGTACTCACAAATCTTAAGGACACAGGGGGAAGCAGCAGGGTGGGCAGGAGGTAGAAGACAGGAGCAGGAGGAGGAGTTAGGCTGTGGTTTTCACTGGGGTTTCTGCAGGTAACAAAAAATGAACAACAGTTCAGGTCTGGCTGGTGTGAATAGTTTTGGCTATCTGGGTGGTCTCCAGTTGCCTGGACCTGGACCTGCAGATGCTCAGGACAGAGGAAAATTGCCTCCCAGGGTGCACCAAGCCCCCCAGAAGAAGTGTGCCTCTGGATGGATTAGTTTGCCTATCAAAAGTCTGCTCTTGCTGGGGCCCTTTGCTATCTCTAAGAACTGACTAGCCTAGGGAGAGGCAGTCTCTTCCCTGCCAAGAAGGTGTTTTAAGATGTCAAAACATTAGAATATACAAGAAAACTTAAAATATGTCCAGTACACACTCTCTCATGGGAAAGAGGAAGGACCTGGCTGCCTCGGTCCCCAGCTCCTATAAACTCATGCAGTCTTTTGAGCATTCTGGCAGGCCTATGCTCATATTCTAGAAGGGACTTCATCTTCTGCTTTCCCTTGTGGACACAGGAATGTCAGTGGCTGCACAGGGAGGACAGGTCCCCACTGGTGGTCCAGCCTCTGGCTCTGGGTTCCCGCACTGCCACTGGCTATGTGACCTCAGGCAGGAGGCCTTGCCTCTGGGAGCCTCAGGACCTGGTCTTCTGGCACATCAGCAGTCACCAGTTACTGGCCTCCGACAAAGCCCCTTTCTACTCTTCAGAGGTTATGGTCCCTTTAGAGGGACTCCAGGTTGACAGTTTCTGAACTGGACTTTTGAAGTCCCATCAACTGTGAAAATTCTAGGTCCCAGGAAGCATCCTTGCTACCTGATCCTGCCCCGTTCCCCTTTTGTGTGCATTTGGTGCGTTTTTCATGTTGGTCTTATACAAAGGCCGGTGGTTTCTACATCTGGCTGTCCAGGAAACCACGACCTCCATGAGCGCGGGGCCATCTTTGAATACCTTTATATCATCCGCACTAGCGTGGAATTACACAGACTTGGGGTTCCAATCCCTTACTCTTCCATTTTTACTCTGTGACTTTGGGCAAATTACTGAAGTTCTTTGAGTTGCAGTTTGCTTCTCTGTAAAATGGGGCTCTTCATGCCAACCTCTGAGGCACATGGTGGCCCTTGAATGAGACAGTGGATTCAAGCACCACCATTCCTCTTGGAAAGGAATCCCAGTACAAGGAAATCCTCTGGTCATTCTTGGTGGGAGGTACATAATAAGTGGCTTAGTCCATGCAAACCTATTCTTTTCTCATGGAGCTGGGCACTGGAGTAGGCCTTTTGTTAATAGATCTCAATGGGATTGATTGAATGAGTGCATAGATGGTATCTGTTCACATATATTTGGTGGGGGGATCAGAATTGAGGCTCCAATGATGGACAAGGTTAGTGCTGCCTCGAGACCCAGGCAAGTGGCCTGGAGCCCCTACCCTTTCCCCATACTTTAGAGGCCCCCCTCAGTCCCAGCTGGCCACATCCGATCCCACGAGGTGAGGAGGAGTCCTCGGGACTATGAGAACATGCCCTTCCAGAGCCTGTCACCCTTTTCTCCTGGGCCATGCTCCGGGGACCTGGCACCATGGAATTCGCTGTCCTGCAGGTCCAGCTGTCTTCCGGGACACCAGGTCATCCTGCCGAGGGTCCATCACATTGCTGGCCAGAGGGCGGCAAAGCGGGAGCCATTGGCAGATGTCGGGGGCAGGGGGATGGAACTTGGATGTGCAGCCAAGCTTCGTGTCCCTAACCTTGGGCGTAAGGCTCTCTGTGGTACAGGACTACACAGGGAATGGGAGGGGGCCTGGACCGGGTTCTGGGTAGGCATAAGTGTTTCTGGCACCTCTGAAGTTGGGATCTTGTCAGCAAAGCCCAGACACGGGTCATTTAATGGCAATGAATGCGTTTGGTGTCACTGCCTCCGACCAGGGGGCTGGCCCCCAGTTGGCAGTAGCAGTGTGCTAAGCCCTTCCCTCCTTGGGGGCTCTGACCTCCCCCTGCTCCAAGGACTCCACTCCTTGAGGCAGCCAGTGGGAGGTGATGCTCTTGGCCTGGGGGAGCAGGAGGATGGTGTGCTGCTAGGGACCCCTAGTGAACCTCATCCCTGGTTAGTTTGCATATCAAAAGCTTGCTCCCCAGCCCTGCCCAGCTCAGCCCTGTGGCAGCCTGATCTCCCTCCTGTGTGGCACCAGCTCACACAAGCCCCAGGACTTCCAGCAGCTTCCTTCTGGTGGCTGGGACAGCAGCTCCTCTGCCATCCCACCCCTGTGCAGCCCCCAGCTCCCCTTCAGGAGCCACACCCACATCCACTAGCCTCTCCTCACCCCAGGCCCTGGCAGGGGAGGATGCAGCCCCAAAACACTGTGTGTCAGACAGGGGCTTTTCCCATCTGGCTCTGGTTGCTGGGAGCATAGCAGTTTCCACAGGGAAAATCACTTTTAATGGGAAGCGGTTGAGGCTGAAGGAGGTCAGCTGGGGGTGAATCAGCTCATCTGCACTCTTCTTGCCTCCCTCCCTCTCTGAGTTCTCCTGCAGCCCCAGGGCCTGATTCCCCCAGCCACCCTCTGTGCAGTGCCCAAGCACCACCGTCCCCAACCCCCGCCGCCTTCCCAAAGGTGGCAACTGCTGTCCCCCACCCCCCACCGCCACCATGATATCACAGTACTGTTATATTTCACATTGTTATGTCACTCGATTTTCACGTAATACTGTGAGCTAGAGACAGTGAGCCCCATTTACAGGTGAGAAGATCGAGGCTCAGAGAGCCTGATAGTCTTCATAGGTGAACAGGTGTTCATTAAATGTAAATGGCACCTGTAGCTAGGGTCTGAGCTGGGACTCAGCCTCTGGTTTAGAGAGCTCATGCCCCGAACCCCCACTGCCCCTGCCTGATTTCCGCCTGCCCCTGCATCGAGGGAATGTGGATCAGCTCGAAACCAGAGCTCTGGGCCAGGCAGGAAGGGTTCTGCTCCCATGTGATCAAAACAGGCCTGGCTCTAAGTCTTCTGAAGTCCCCTGTTCTGTCCGCCACACACTTGGCTTTGGGGCAAGAGGTAGAGAGGGAAACTGAGGCAAACCTGAGGGACAAGGAGGGTGGCTTTCCACAAAGAAGGTTAGTTCCAAGCCAGTTCTCTGTTCTACCCATGTATACTGATTCCCACAGCCCAGCCATGTGGCTTTTCATGATGTCGGCCTCCATCGTGCGTATTAGCCAAACAGATCGACAGAAAGGACTATAGTACCGCATTGTCCACAAGTCAAGGATGGATTTTTAAATTTCCCTGATAAAACTGGAGGTTATGGAGAAGTTCCCATTCCTTTCTGTAGCCCAAAGCTTTTGATTTAACGAGGCATTTGGGGTTGGAATTTTTTTTTTTTCTTCCCTCCTTTCTGTCTTGGAAAGCGTCCCACAGCTGGAACCGTGAGCTCTCAGCTGTTTGTTTTTCTTCCTTGGAGAGGGACTTGGGAACGTTACCCACCAAACCCCATAGGGCAATGGGCAGTTTGAAGGGCGTTCAAGCCCCAGACACACAAACCCCAAACACATGAGCCGCAGGCTGCACTCTTCCTCCTGGAGGCTGAAAGGCTGGTGGGCAGTCCAGATGTCCCCAAAGAGCAGGGCCAGTTCCAGACCGCTCCACCTGACATTTGATGACCGAGAAGGTGGGGGAAGGGAAAGAAGATTCCAGCCCCGGGCCCCAGGCCAGGTCCTGAAACTCCAGTTGTGCAAGTGGAGTAGGACTGCCCGGAGCGGCTCTCAGTGGGCCCATTTATCATGTGGCCTTGGGTGGGACCGGGCAGAGCCTGAGTAACGTTTGCCCAGAGTGCTTGCCTGCCGGGACCCAGCCAGACTCTTCCCCCAAGTCCCACCCTCACCCTAGGGGGCCCCTAGCCCCAGGCCTGGTCCATCTTCCTGGCTCCACCCTACTCCAGTTCCTCTCTTTAGTTCCCTTTTAGAATTGCTTTTATTGTGGTGAAATAGACCTGAAACTTACCATTTTAACCACTTTTAAATGTATAGTTACGTGGTGGTAAGTACATTCACCTGTGCAACCATCATCCCCATCCATCTTCAGAGCGCATTTCATCCTCCCAAACGGAAAGTCTGTAATTTTTAAACACTGATTTCCCATTCCTCCCTGCCCCCTTCCCACCCATGGCAACTACTCTTCCATTTCCTGTCTCTGTGAATTTGACTACTCCGGGTACCCCATGTGAGTGGAATCATACCGTATTTTTCCTTCTGTGACGGGCTAATTGCACTTAGCATGACTAGTATCTTCAAGGTCCATCCATATTTTAGCCTGTGACAGGCTTGCCTTCCTTTTAAGGGCTGAGTAATATTCCTTTATGTGTCTACACCACATTTTGTTTATTCATTCATCCATCAACGGGTTGGTTCAGCTATTAGGTTTGCTTCGGCCTTTTGGCTATTGTGAATGATGCTGCCGTGACCACGGGTGTGCTAATACCTGTTTGAATCCCTGCTTTCAATTCGTTTGGGTGTATACTCAGAAGTGGCCTTGCTTGCCCTTCCGATTTTTAAATCCGCTTGCACTTGAATTTCCAACGGGACATTCTGACCAACCTGAGACCTCTGTTTCCTTGGGAGAGACAGAAGAGGTTGGGAGAGCATAGAGAAGGAAAGAAAGCACTCGGGATCAGGAACTCCCATTATCCCACAGCTCTCACAGGACTACATCACTAAAACAGGAATGGGGCAGGGTGGCTTTCGGAAATGCAGATTTGCACAGCCCGCCTTCTCCTGAATCAGAACCTCCCGGCTGTAATCTTCAAGTTACTTGGGTACTTTTCTGATTCATTGCAAGTTTTAGAGCTACTGCCTGAAAACTGGACATTCCACTCACTGGGATGAAGATGGCAAAAGGGACCTCATTAGAGTCTCTGGTTCTGGGTATGCTGAGAGTGTCAGCCAGGACCCCTCCAGCACATCCAGCCTCGTGGATATCAGATCCTGGGCTATAGCTGTGTCTTTTCCTCTTCCTGTGAGAACACTAGTCATATTGGATCAGGGCCCACCCTAATGACTTCATCTTAATTTAATCACCTCCTTAAAGAACTTTTCTCCAAATATTGTTAACATGCTAAGGTATTGAGGGTTGGGACTTCAATATACAAAAATTTTTTTGCCAGGGGAGGACACACTTTAGCCCACAACACAATCCTTTCCTCCTTCATTCCTTTCTTGACTATCTTATATTCTTTGTATTGCTCAAACAAAGCAATACCGTCAGGAAATAGAGTAAAAACTATTCGTAATTCCACTGCTCTAAGAAATCAATTATTTTCAACAATCTGTTTACTCTTTCTTTCCTCCTCCTCCTCCTTCTTCTTCTCCTTCTCGTTCTCCTTTTCTTTTAGAGAGAGAGAGAGGGGATGTGTGCATGGACCTGTGTCCAAGGGTAGGAAGAGGAGCAGGGAAGGGCAGAGGAAGAGAGAGAATTGCCGTTTCCAGTCGGCGACGGGAGAAGAATTAGGCACAAACAAGTCAGCTGCAAGAGATTGGGAGCAGGGGACAACAGTCGAAAAGGAGCAACTCCACAGTCTCACTTTTATTGGATAGAAACAATGGCCAACAGAAGGACCGATGAAGGTCAGACGTCAGTCACATCCTGCGGACAAGCGAGGAGGAGGATAAAGTTTATAGTTAACCAAGCACATTCAAAGGACACACCTAACTAACAACGGGCGCTTCTGGGAAGAGAAAGGAGCGATAATGGAAAAGGGAAGCAGCGGTTTTCTTTCCACCCTGAGCTGACCGGGCGATCCCGGGTGCTCGGCTTTCCTGAAGCAGGCCGTTCTGCCCTGGGTGGGCCGGGCGTTCCCGGGCCGCCCAGCTTCTGTGAAGGAGCGGCGTTCCGCCCTGAGCAAGCCCGGCATCCCCAGCTGCCCAGCTTCACGGTCGTATATCGTCCTTCTTCCCAAAGACCTGTTGCCAGTATATGTATTTCTTAAGGCCATATCTAAATGGGCTTGGCAACTAGTAAAATCCTCCAGGGGTTACAGTTTAAGTAACAAATTGTTCCGAGGGGCAGCAGCAAGAATCTTAAGCAGGCTTCACGCCCAGAGCAGAGCCATATGGGTGGCTTGATCTCAAGACCCTGAGATCTTGATCTAAACTGAAATCAAGAGTCAGATGTCCAACCGACTGAGCCACCCAGGCTCCCCTGCAATCCCAATTCTCATTTAATCCGCTGTGTGTGGGGGGGTGTTCATGGGTGCTTGCTCAGTCTGATAGTGCATGCATTTCCCACACTGTTGCATAACAGACCTCATAGCTGTCATTTGTAGGGCTTCGTCAAAGTCCAGCTAACTGATACACCCATGATTTAATTATTCCTGATTGGTTCATTCATGATTTTTCCATTTTTCACTTCTACAAATACAAGGGCAATGAGTTTCTTTGTGCTATATAGTTTCCCTTCTTTTGGATTATTTCCTTAGGGTAAACTCCCAGGGGTGAGATTATGTTCACAAAGGATGTGAGCATTTTTATGGTTCTTGATGCATCTTGCCAAATTGCTTTCCAAGAGCATTTTACACTGTCATCAGCGATGTATAAACATACTAGTTTTCACTGTCCTCTTGCCAGCATGATGTATCACTGTCCCATTATTTTTAGAGAGATTTCATTTGTTTTATTTTATATCTCTTCAATAACTAATGATCTCATAATGTTTTTCATATATTTGATTATTCATTATATCACCTCTTAAGGGAACTGTCTCTTTAAGCCCTTTGCCTGCTTACCTATGTGAGGCCAAATCAGATCATTATTAAGTATCTACCACCTGTTCACTATCCTTGGGTGCTATGGGTGACCAAGGAAGTATAAGGCCTAGTTCTTAACCTTCCAGAAACGTACAATCAATGATCACATCTTATTTAGTTATTGCTGATTTCTTTGTTCCTGATCCCTTTGCACGTTTTGCTCAATAAATTTTGTTGAATGTAGTTCAATCCCAGATAACATGTTTATGTTCTCTGCGGTTCACAGAGATCTGCCTTCAATTCAAAGGAATGCAGAACCAGAATCCAAAATGAGTCTGAGACCCAGGGAGTTAGCCTAGACCTTAGAATCTAATATGGATGGTCATGAGATTCTTTGCTACAGCAGAGGGAAGATGCACTTGATAGCAGTTTTTAAAGCAAGGTTTAGGGTTTGAGGTTGGCAGTATGAGTAAATGTATGATGTGGCTGCTCACCAAAAGCGATCACAGTAGTACTCATATTAATAGAGGTTTAGTATTGAGAATAAGGGAGGTGATAGTCCTCAACTCCACAACTTCTCAGTATTTGTCTTTTTTCTTTTCCATTTTTTAAAAATTTTAAACCTACAGAGAAGTTGGAAACATATAATAAGCACTCATATACCCTTCATGTTGGTCCATCAACTATTAACACTTTGCTACATTTTCCCTTCTCTCCCTCTCCCTCTCTCTCCCTCTCTGCAAGTCCCCCCTCCCTTTTTACTACTGTTTTTATTGTTGTGGAATCCTTTGAAAGTAAATCTTTTGAAAGAAACTAAATACTTTAGTATTTACTCCTAAGGGCAAGGGAATTCTCTTATATCACCCCTTATAGTTGTTAAATTCAGAAACTTAACTTTGATATAATTACAAACACATAATCCATAATTAACTTTCTTCAATTGCTCCAGTAATGTTCTTCATTGCTTGTTTTGTTTTGTTTTGTTTTGTTTTAACTTGAAGCAGGATCCGACCCAGTGTCAGGCATTTAGTTATACCATGTCTCTTTGGTCTTCTTTTATCTAGAATGGCTTCTAGCCTTTCATGGTTTCTCACGACATCAATAATTTTGAAGAACATAGGTCAGCTGCTTGCTATAATGTTCCTCAATCTGTGTGCGTCTGATTGTTTCCCCATGATTGGATGTAGATTACACATTCATGGCGGAAATACATCATAAAGCCTGCTCAATGCATCACATCAGGGGGCATATTGTATCATTTTTTTTTCCTTTATTGGTAACATTCAGTATGATCACTTGCTTAAAGTCTTTATCTACTGTAAGTTATCTTTATTCCCTTTGATATTGTGTGGATACCAACCATCTTTTTTCATTCAATGATTTTAGCATTGTGAATAATGCTTTCCTGACTCCACTATTACAAAGCTGGTCCTAAGGTGAGGGGTTTTTTCCTAACCATCCTCAGTGTTGTTTTCCTGTCTGGGCACAGTTATAGCTGGATGTAGACTGTGGGGTGCTGGAATTGGCTCCCACTGTATGCATCTTTTCCCGACTCCATATTTAGTGACATCACGTTGGGAACTTGAAATCAGCCATAGTGGGAGTATTTACACCTCAGAAATTGGCAAATGCTATAGAGTGAGATTTTTGTTGTTCCCCTGGAGGACCAGTTGTTAAACCTTTACATTGGATGCAGACAAGCTGAAACACATTCAAAAAACGACTCTGTTCGTGGAGGGACTAGAAACCTTAAGGAAAGGAGATCTGTCTTCAGATATTTAAATGACTCTCTTGTGAGGAATCCTCCCTAGTTGGGAGGTAACTCCTTAACACATCCCGCCCGTCCTCCCACTGGGCACTCCAGGTGTGCGTGAGTCCTTGAAGGAATCACAGGCATCTCCCCCACATGCTTTCTGTGGGAAGCTAGTGGTGTGGCAAAGAACACAGAAGCTGTAGGTCACCTCGAGAAGGGATCTGGATGCTTCACCCTTTGATTCCAGAGGAAACAGTGTGGGTGCAGAGAGGTGTGAGGTGCAGAGGACATAGAGTTCATGCTAAGTGGCTTTCATGTTGGTAGAGTAGGTACAACTTTAATTCAAGCAGTGAGGGCTAAAGCTGGCTTGGGCACTAAGGGGCTTGGAGGAGGTTTAGAATGACAGCTAAGGGATTTTTTTCCCAGCCCACCAACCGACTCAAAGTAGTTCAATGCCAGGGATGTTCAAACAGCATGAGCCTGGGCTAAGTCCGCACACTTCTCCAGTACTATTGTGTGGTCCAAGAGGTAAAGCAAGGAAAGGCGTTACAACCTTGTAAAGGCGTTACAAGTTGCGTTGGGTTTATCATTGATGTGTAGAAAGGTAGGTAAACTCCCTCAGAGGCCTGGGACATTGGAAAGCAGCTCTGAATCCAGGTCCAACAGTGATTCAAGTATGGCCAGAGGGGAGCAAATGGAGGAGGGTTAAGTTACCAGGATCAGTTGTGAGAGACCCAACAAGCTTAGGGGTGGTTTGAAAAGAGGGGAGTCGATGTTCTGGGGTCTCTTGTAAAAGTACCAAATGATTACAGGTCCTGGGATGAACAGTACTGGGGGACACTGCAGGCAAAGAAGATGAAGAGCTGTGTGTTCAGGTCACCAGAAAGTAACAAACACAAAAAAGATCAAGTGCATGACAGTGCTTTGTGAAATGTAAACCCCTATTTGATGTTCTGTAATGAGTACGAATGCCCACAGATCTGACAGTCCATGAAGAAAGAGAAGGAGGCTGGAGCAGAGGCATATGTGAATACTAATAGTTTGAACTTGAACAGAGCTTTGCAGTATAGGTGGGGTTTTCTTTCCAGACATTTTTCTCAAATGAAATAATATCTGTATAAAACACATAACTGAGTGCCTGGCCCATAGTAAGTGCTCAGTTAAAGTTTATTCTTTTCTTTAGTCCTCACAGCAATACCCTATGGTAGATGATGTTAATTCTATTTTTAGATGGAAAGGAACAGACTCAGAGTGATGAATCTTAGTTAAGTGATGGGCAGGCCTTTGGATCGTAAGTTCAATATTCCTTCTTTTCTAATGCATCTAAGGGCCCACCTAATTCTTAGAATCTATGAAATTCTAAAATCTGCTTCTTTTATATCATCTTTTGTCCTTCACACAAAGCTGTCAGTTTTTGAAACTGACATTGTAAACATGACATGTAGGCAGTGTTTTTTTATTACAGTATGTTTAAAGTTGTTATTAAAATTTTTCCCTATTGTAGGAAGGCTCTGAACTCACATGATATCACATTGGAACTGATGATTGTCACTGGCAGGATTTCAGATGCCTCTTTTGCAATACTGTAGATACCCAAGCTAATAATTCAAGATGCTCTGGGGACCAATAAATACTTCAGTGTAACTCTTTGTCTTAGTGTCAAGGTTTTTCACTGGAAAAGCTCTGTCTGTTTAGGTGGAAATGCTTTTTGCATTATTGTCAGCGACAATATGCAGGGATGGATGGATGGATGGATGGATGGATGGATGGATGGGTTAGATGGATGAGCGGGTAGGTGGGTAGAAGAGCAGGTGGTCTGATAAAAAGAGATGGGACCTGGGTTTCAAGAAATATGAGTCCTAGCCCCGGTTCTGCCGCCAACCATCTAGATGACCTGGACCATTTCATATCCCCTTTCTCAGCCTTCATTTCCTCATCTGAAAATGAGAAGTAAATGATTATTCAGGTCATTTTCAGCTCAAAGCATCTTATTGCACCGTGAGTCTGACTTTGGAAGAATGGCAACATGAGAGATCTGACACGGGGCTGCCAGCCTCGTGTTTGGAGAAGAGGAAACCCAGTAAGTGCCTAGATTCCTAGCAAGTTTGGCCCAGATTCCTTACATGCCTCTTAGCGAGAATCATTTCCAACCTCCTTAAAGTACTTTACGACAGGCTCAACAAAGGAAGAAAGATGGATTTGAGAAAATCGTCCAACCAAGAGCCGGGTGGAAACCCTGGGGGACTGATATGGAGCTGTTTGAAAACAAGCACTTATGGAACAAATTGTCCAGAAAGATAGAAACGAAGAAACACGCTTGCTGCCCTCACCAATGTAAGATTAGGGCCTCATGTGACTGGCTAGGGGCAGACGGGGGAGCTGGAGTGAGACTCCTATAACTCCTGGAATAGGCTCCTGCTAGAGCAAGGGGGGTGGACTGCCCACTGGGGTAGGGCAGAGTTGGATAGCTGGGGTTGAAAGCAGGCTCTGCCATCTACCCGCAGTGTCGTCTCCAATGAGCCACTCAATCTCCACAGGCTTTCCCTGTAAACCTGGACACGTGAACATGTTTTGTATTTTTATTCTGAATTGGTCTGTCAGGTGGTGACACAAGAGGGGACAGAGGAGAAGCTCAGGAAAGCAGAGTTTAGTGGACATCCAGGTCCTGGGGATAGGAGGCACTGGCACCCACACAAGGCCACATGGGGAAGCAGCAGGAGGCCGAAGGTGGGCGTGGTGGGAACCGGGAGAGCAAGACCTTTATTGTGGTTTCTGTGAGAAAGGCAAGGCAGCGCCGGGATCGTAATTTAGGATTGGCTAGTTTCGATCTTTTTGGTGGAATTTAGGCTACAGAGGTGGTCTCTACTTGCCTCCTCCCTGTTGCTGGGGTGATGGAGGCAGAGGAATACTGCTTCAGGGAGCCAGAGAAAGGAGATGTGGCTCCAGATTGGACAGCAAAGGCGTGCTCCCGGCTGGGCCCTTTGCGATCTCTAGAATTGGCTAGATCCAGGAGGAGCAGTTTCTCCCCACCTAGAAAGGTTTCTTAAGATGTCAAGACATAATTTATAGGAAACAATTATCTGTACACATATAATACATAAGTTTTATATAATTATAACATACATTTAATTTATATATCTGTATACATTATACATATATAATATTTTATTTATCTGTTCATATTTTATATAATTATATATTATACATATATATTACGTGTACATGTAATATATTATACAATACAGGACACATATCATCTAAAATTGGACATATGAACAATGATCTCAGAGCATCACATGAGATAAAATAGTTAACAACACGCAGGCCATGGTCTGGTACTAAGTAGACACCTGTACTCGGGAGTAGCTTCCTCTCTTCCTCCATCCAACTCAACAGATGGCCCATCTTTTCCCTCTCTCCTGACCCGGGGCAAGAGGGTCCTTCTGTCTAGAACCCTGTCTTTTAGCTGTGAAGTAAGGAGCAGCGTCCAGATGCTTGCCAAGATAACTTTCAGGCCTGATGTTTCCCCTTGCTTATTTGATTCCTGCTGAGGGCTGCCTTGCACATTTGTGGGTCAGAAGGGCAGGGACAAGAGGTCCCCCTGGGGGACTCAGCCAAGGGAGCTTGGAGGTTGGAACAGTGTCATCAGATTGAGAAAGAGATTGGCCACACCTCACAAGCACAGACCTCAGTTCCCACACAGTGGCCAGCCCTGGGGAGTCTTTGTGGAGCCACACAAGTATTCTTTCCAATTCCTGACCATGGACCCAGACTTGGGTGAGGCAAGGAGAGGGGGCATGCTCTTTAAGGTCACAGAACACAAAAAATGTCTGTTCTACCACATACACACCATTTTTTCAAGATTTTATTTACCTATGTATTTATTTAGTGGGAGCACATGAGCAGGGGGAGGGGCAGAGGGAGAGTGAGCATCTCAGGCCAACTCCGTGCTGAGCCTGGATGGAGCCTGACATGGGGCTCGATCTCACGACCCTGAGATCATGCATGACCTGAGCCAAAAATCAAGAGTCAGATGCTCAATTGACTGAGCCACCCAGGCACCCCCCTGCATATAATTTTCACACTGATGTGAGTCTTGGGCCTGTAGATCAGAAACTCTAGGTTGCCCCATGACATCTATCTCTGAGGACTGCTATAAAAATGAAATGAAAATGAAAGCATCTAGCACGATGCCTGACGGTCAGTAAGGGGTAGCTCGGTGAAAATGTTCCCTCTTATTAAATATTCTGGGCCTGATTATTCCATAAGCAGAGGATATTTCTGCAGCAAGTGCTGAAATTATCTCATGTCAGTTCTTAATAAAGTTCAAGCCATTTGTTTGCTTCTAGAAATATGTAACTGGTCAGTTGGCTAACTCAGGGATGGGATGAGATTTTAGAGAGGAGCTTTGGCTTTGTGATAGGTAGGTACCATGTTTGCATAAAAAGGGTCATGCATGAAGGGAAATCCAGCAAGGGTGTGGGGGGGGGGTCCCTTTATTTTTCAAATAGGATGAAAACTGCTGAGGATAAGAGCAAGTCTGGGCTCTAGAAGAGTGGTGTTTACACCCTTCCTTCTTGCATTGTGTCATTACGGATTGGCGGCTTGATTATATTGTTTATCAGTGGGGACTTTAGCTTGAACGCTGAAATGCTATACTAGGAAAAATCAGTGTATCACAGGCAAGTTGTCACTTTTCTCTAAACGGGACTCCATTTTCCACGTGTGCTTTGAGAACAGGCTTTGGGTTTGTCAGGAGAAGTTTTTATTGTTTCTAGAACTATATTCAATGACGAAGTTTTTGAAGGCCACTTACTGGCACTAACTGCAAGAATGGACCAACAAGCCCCACTGAAGTCTGGAGAAGATTCCCCACAAGAGGATTTTTTAAGTTTCTAAGCAGAATTGTCAGACCCCAAGTGTGTGTTACCCACAGGTGGCAGGGATTTGAAGAAGCGCTTGGTAGTCAGAGCCCACAGCAGCCTGGGCCCATGAGGCTCACAAGGGCCGCAGTTTAAGTCTTTCTGAGTCTGTGGGCCTGGTTCCATCTAAGGGTATGACTAAGGCTTGGAAATCAGCAGTCACCTCTACTGTCAACCCCGCCTTCCTCCCAGTTCATCTCCAGTAAAGGGCCTCACTTACCCCTTGTCATAGGTTAAATTGTGTTTCCCTCAGAATTCCTCTGTTGAAGCCCTAACCCCCAGGACTTCAGAATGTAACTCTCTTCAAAGATACGGTCTTTAAATAATGTTGCTAGGATGGGCCCTAATCCAATATGACTAGTGTCCTTATAATAAGAGATGAGGACACAGACACACAGAGAATGAAGACCAGGTAAGGACCCAGGGTGAACCTGGCCATCTCCAAACCAAAAAGAGGGACCTTGGGAGAAATCAACCCCACAGACACCTTGATCCCAGACTTTCAGGCTCCAGAACTGGGTGTCTGTTGTTTAAGCCACCCAGCCTGTGATATTTTGTGATGGCGGCCTGAGCAGACACAGACACCACTTACTTGTGTTTTCAAAAACGGATCTTTCTGACCAAAAATAAATAAGTAAAATAAACAAAGACCAGAAAGAGAGAGGGAAACAACAACTAAGTCATCCACAGGGACAATGTATAGTAGACCTGCCTGTCCCTAGATGACCCATTGAAGCTTACTGGGGGATTTCAGATGCAAGTTAGGATAACCACAAGCAGTAATCTCACTTACAACACTTGGTTATAACATCATCCCACTTCTTTCTTCCATGGTGCCTGTTTGTTTTCCCCCCCACCATGATGTGAAGCCAAGAGGAGAGTCTAGTAGAGAGAGAAAAACTCTGGAGTTGGCATCAGAATACCCAGGCTCCCATCCTGGGTTCATCCTTCCCTGGCTCTGAGATTTGGGGAAGATTGATTTAATTTCTGTAAGCTTTAGCTATCTCATCTTCAACACAGGGCAAACAATGCCTATTTCACAGGTCGTTTTGAGGACTAAGTGGCATAGGGTGGTATATGGAGTGACCAAGGTATAGGTAGAAATCTGACAAATACAGATGGACTGATGTGGACTCCAGACTCTTTTGGAGTTTGACCGTAAAGGCAGAATACCACATTTGTCTCTGTTCTATGCAGTCCTCTGTCATGTGTAATCATTCGCATCTATTACAGTAACTTTGGATTTCAGTTTCATCATCTGCAACGTTACTCTTGCCAGCTTTGGTCATCTGCGGTGGGTCATCAGCTGCGTATTGGCTCAACAGGGCTGAGGACTGCATGTCACCAGATGCCAAGTCATTCAGTGGTATTGAAGCCTTCCTCTTTGCCAGCCTCCCATTCCAAGAGGTCACCAAGTTCTGACAATGTTATTTCCTCATCGTGCCTTCTGTGTGCCCTTCTTCTCCATCCTGACAGGCATGGTCTTGCTTCTAGACCTTCTTCTGTCACCTGGACCACAGCCTTCCTACCCTGCTTTCCTCCTTGAGTTCCTGACCTCCCCAATTCATTCTCTGCTTTGCTGATGGGGGCATCTGACAAAAATATAAACAGAAGCCGCCCCTACCCCCAACTACTGAAGAATGTCCGCTGATTACACTAATCGTATCTACCTTCTTCAGATAATCTTTATGTTGGGTTTAACATGTTCTGTTCCCAAGGGACATTTTGAAACACAGTAGAACAGAAGAGTTTTAAACAGAGGTTTCTTTTGGTGTGCAGTTTTCTCCCTAAGTAAATGATAAGTTTTTTTGATAGCAAAGCTTGCATTCTAGACTGCTCTGTATTATTATCACCCAGACCCGTATAGGGAGTCAGTACCTTGTACACAGGTATTGAGTGAGGTAATGCATGAATGAAAAATGAATATCCTAATTTCGAATTTATCTGTGGCCTCTTGGGACAACAGGGAACCCAAACGCAAAAAACGAAAAAACAAACAAAAAAAGATGGGAGGAGAGCCAGCCCCCTAGTGCTGAGGGAGAAAGGGATGCCTCTTGTCTTAGTCTGGGGTATGGATATCCGAGCCTGAGACATGTGCTTGGAAGTTGATTGTGAAAAGTGATCCTGGCAAGTAGCAGTGAGTGGGGGATGGGGAAGATCAGAAAGAAGGTTAAAGCTAATACAAGGATGCATCCTTGAGTTGGTCTCCACCATGACCACTGGGGGCCAGTCCTGCGAGGACATCTGATGAGCAAGGGCTGCAGAAGTGCTGTCTTGTGAAGAGCTTTTATCCACCGGCCCCTGACCCCATAGGGAAGGTTTCCTCTGAGGATCAAGACCATTCATGGATGCCATCCAGGTGGTTTTCACAATTCTGAGAAGTCATAGAAGCCCTGGAGGAGAGCAAGAGAGGACAGCGTAGATGCAGTGAGGTGCTGCCAGCTTTCACTCGCCTGCGCGTGGCTCCCTGTGGCTCTGGGTGGATCAAATGTGGCTGAGAGTGTGAGGCAGGGCCCAAGGGCTGCTCCGTCCATCACTGCTCGTCCAAGCCCTTCTATGTCTGGGAAGAGAGGCAGGTGCATGCTTTCCATCTCCGAATCATTCACTCAATCATTGACAGCTTATTCACTGACCCCCTACCTGGTTCAAAGTTCTGTTAGGCACCACGTTGGTCTAAACAGCAAGTCCCTAGTTCCACTTGTGAATTCACAAAGAGTTAGTCTCTTTCCTAGATGTACTCATGCTATCGAAACACTGTGTTTCCTGACATCTCTGGTCATGATTTCAGATGCTCTTAGTCTTGAAATGGGAATCCTGGGGACAGTCTCCTCAAAAGGAGTCTTTTGATTTATAATTAATCTTGGATCTCATTTCCACAGTAACAGGTGGTGAATTATCAGAGACTCCATCTGCTTGGACCACCAAAAGGAACCTTGTGCCAGGAACGCAGGGTACCCAGCCACACCTCTGCGGAAAGTAATGATTATATTGGTAGAAAAAAAATATTTTTCTTCCTTTGCAGTTGTACCAGGCCATCCTAATATGAGCATCTGTGGCCATTAGCCGGCCATTAGCCAGCATGGTCCATGCACCCTCCAGTTCGCAGTTTGGGCTCACCGAAGGGCCAGAGACAGGATCTATTTGCAAAGGCTACACGTCTGGGTTGCGGCCAATTCCAGTGGGCAGGTGGTCCTTGCCGTTTGTCTGTTTGCTGGACCTTGCATGTGAGGCTCAGAACTGGCTATCTTTGCTTGCTCCTGCCTGTCAGTGACCTGATAAAGGCTAGTACAGGTAGGCAGTCAGGACACCAGACCTCATCAGGCAGAACTTATCACCCTGAGAGCCACTGGTTGATGAGTCTCCAACCTAACAGGGCATCAGAAAACACAGGCCACCCGCCCAAGGACAGAGAGCATGTCTGGCTTCTTTCTCAACGGACCCCATGTTGCTCTGAGCTACAGCTCGAAGCTCCTGGCTCCCTCTTGTGTATTGTAGGGCTGGGGGTGGGGGGGCACCAGCAAAGAAAGATTTCATGTCCAGCCTGTAAATGTGTTTATCCCGAGCATCCTGCTGAGCTGGAAACAAGGGTGTATAGTACTTAAAGATAGATAGATCGATCCATCTCACCAAAAATGTACCAATCTGCTGCCCTCCTCTTTGGGTTCTTATGAGTGTCCCCCAATACTTCCCTTCCCCATCTGCTTCACTTCCCCTGCCTCAGTCCTTCCCCATGCCCACATGTGGCCAAGGTCAAGCACTGTTGAGCAACCCACCCCCCACCATCTGGTGAATGGCTGGGTCTAGAATGCAGATGTGACCTTGCAAGAGCCCCAGGAATCTTGGGGCTCACCCTGACTGTACTGCCAGCTGTCCTGGGATCCTGAGCCCCTCACACTCTTTCCGCCTCAGCGGGCTCCATTCCTTTATGCCTCTAGCTCCAGGACTGGCTCCTGCTTTTGGTGCTTGCGTCGAGCCTGCCCTTCCCAGCTCTCCCCCTCGAGGCTAGGCCGTACAGTCCTGCTCACTGACTCGTCTCATGGCTGAGATGCCCTCATCCTGCAGGTGGTCCTTTTGGATGACACCTATGTGGCTAGCTAAAGACCCCCCTCCCCGCCCCGGTGGTCCTGCTGCTGTGCTGAGACCACCCACTGATGGCCCAGGGTCACTCTGCTCAGGCTGCTACAGCTTAAACAACAGACATTTATTTCTCATGGTTCTGGAGCCTGGAGGTCTGAGATCAAGGTGCCAGCATGGTCGGGTTCTGGTGAGAGCTCTCTTCCTGGTTTGCAGACGGCCATCTTCTTGCTGGGTCCTCATGGGGTCTCTTTCTCTCCTTACAAGGACACTAAGCCCAGCATGAGGTCCATGGACCTCATCTAAACATAATCACCGGGGCGCCTAGGGAACTTAGTCCATTAAGCAACTGCCTTTGGCTCGGGTCATGATCCTGGGGTCCTCAGATCGAGCCCCACGTCAGGCTCTCTGCTCAGCAGGAAGCCTGCTTATCTCTCTCCCTCTGCCCCTCCTCCAGCTCATGCTCTCTCTCTCTCGCTCACTCTCTGTCTCTCAAATAAATAAATAAATAACTTTTAAAATAATTCAATAAGTAAATAAACCTAAGTACATCCCAAAGCCCCCACCCCCAAATGCCCTCCCACTGAGGATTAGGGTTTCCGGCATTCATCTTCTGCGGCTCCCTGGCAAAGAACCACACTTTCTCAAAGCCCAGGGAGTGAGAAGTGTGAGAGCAAAGCACCAGCAGGGTTGGGTTTTTCTGCAGGCCCAGAGGGAAAATTTCCTGCATCTCTCCGAGCTTCCGGTGGCTGCCGGCTGTCCTTGGTGTTCTTACTTTTGTGCCTGCATCTCCCCAGTCTCTGCCTCCATCTTCCCATGGCCACCTTCTCCATGTTGTGTCTCTGTGTGTCCTCTTCTTTTCTAAGGATGCCAGTCTCTGGGTTTAGAGCCCATCCTTATCCAGTAAGACTTTACCTTTACTCATGACATCTTCAGATAAGGTTCAAATAAAGTCATATTCCGAGGCTCCAGGTAAACACAAATTTGAGAGGACACTATTCAACCCCCTACAGTACTCTAATGTTAAGTTATACTGAAAAAAGGGCTTATTTTGTTGTAACTCCTGCCTGTGTCTTCCCCACTGAATTCCTTGAACAAGTGCCTGGGGTCTATGAACAGATACGGTGCCTGCCCCCCTGGGGCTCTCTGATAACGGGAGAGGCTGATGAGTATGATTAGCTCCTGCATTGCATTTTATGGTGATATTAGTATAATAGAGATAAAAGCGACAATTCTATCCAGCTGAGAGTAGAGAAGGCTCTGGGAGGGCTTCTCAGAAGTGTGAACTAAATGATGGTTAAGACAAATAGTTATGGAAAGACAAGGCATTCTAAGAAGAGAGACCAGTTTGGCCCTAATTCTTGAGGCCATCCTTTCAGGATCTCTTATAGGACCTCACAGTTTCCCCACAGAAGTAAACAGCTCACCTGGTGTCTGGGTTGGGGCTGCCAAGAAGGTCCCCCATCTCTCTATAAGTGATTGGTCCCTGGCGGATGGCCCATTAAACATAAGCCATGCAGAGCCTCTTGAAAGGCTGAGCATTGTTTCCTGGCCCGTCTGTCTCTTTGCCAGCCACAAATGTGAGGACATTTATTTGACCAAACCACATGACTATCTCCAGTGTTGGCACAAACCTTCATGGAGTACTTTAAACTGAGAGCTTAGATATGGAGAAGACTGGGAGACCACGTGCCTCCCTTGCACCAAGGGAGCTCATTGTCTGAGGTGGCATTACAGAATGTCTGTTAATGCTCATCGGTAGCACAGGGCCTCCTCCTCTCCCCTCAGGACACCAGTCCCACCCCAAGACTTGTCCTGTCATCACGGTTGACCTCATTGATTTGTGCGACATCAACATATATGTAGGGCTGGGGATTCCAAAATCTGCACTTTCAGCTGCAAACTCTCTCCTGGTTGGGGCCCACTTCCAACAGCCTTCTGGACACCTCTGCTTGGAAGTACCTTAGAAACCTCACACAGTATGAACCAAACCTGCTCCCCTCAATAGTCACCTTGCAGATCTGTCCTGTTCTGATCACTTCTCACTGCACAGCTGCTTGGAAGAGTAGATTGGACATGCTAGTCCTAAATATTATTCTCTGTATCCCCAAGAATGTGGCAGAAACCCATTCTCTATGCCTGTGTAGTTCCTGGTAACTGGATATTAAAGACACCCCATGGACTGAATTACCCTGTGCCCCAGATTCGTATGTACAAGCCCTAACCCCCAATGTGATTGCATTTGGAGGAGGGTCTTTAAGGAGGTCCTTAAGGTTAAATAAGGTCATAAGGGTGGGACCCTAATCAATAGGACCGGTGTCCCTATAAGAAGGAAGAGACAGCAGGGATGCACATTATGAGAAAAGGATGTAATTAGAAGACACATGTCTGCAAGCCAAGGAGAGAGGTCTCAGGAGAACCCAACCCTTCTGGCACCCTGATCTTAGACTTCCAACCTCCAGAACTGGAACATAAATGTCTGTGGTTTAAGCCACTCAGGCTCTAGTATTCTGTTAATGGTGGCCCGAGCCAGCTAAGATAGACCTGCCTGGGATTTAACTATGCAGGGCTGCTATACAGGCCCCAGAAGATGAATGGTTGTTAGTTTTCTCCAGAACCCGCTACATAATTCACAGGGCCCAGGGCACCAATGAAAATGCAGGGTTCCCTGTTCCAGAGACAGGAAAAAAAAAAAAAAAAAAGGAAAAAAAAAAGCTGTTTCTTTTCTTCTATTGTTTCACCACCTGTCACATTGGTTTTTATTTGCTGTTTACAATGACAATAACAGGCACAAAGATTCTCAGGCATGAGTACAGATCCTCATAGGAACTGACTGCACCCTGACATCCCCATGGGGGCAGAAGTGAGGGTTGCAGGGGCCCCCGGGGTGGGAATGGGAGGCCAAGGCCTCATCCCAGGCTCGCGGGAGGTGGGACTGCACATGAGCTGAGGGGCCAAGGCCCCATCAGACTTCACTTACAAAAACTCCAAGAAAAAATTCTCAAAATTTCAAGATGGCGACCGCAGGGCATGAAGCCGCCAGCACAGTGCCTTTCCGGCTGGAGCCCTGTGGGCCAGCTGGGGGCATGCCCTGAGGCTGGCCTGGCTTCTCTCCTGCGTCACAACGTCAGGGGAACCCTAATAAAACTGCATCACTCTAAGTGCTAAAGCCCTACTGAGATCCTCATCGTTCGGCAATTCTGGAGGAATATTATGCTCCACTTTCAGTTTCATTTTCTGTCAAAGTCACATGTATCCAGAGCTCAGCACATTCAAGTCAGCTCTGCAGACCACCTGAAAGAAGGCCCCTTCTCTTTCCCTTGGTGTTTATATCCACATGCTTACTTTGCTGTTTCATTTCAGCCCCTTTCCCGTGTGTGTGCTTTATACGATCTCCGAATTCTGATACCCACCTGCCTGCCTGTCTTCAGTGTCACCGGCCTAAATGAACACAAGGCAGTACCACTGCATGGCACAATGGAAGAAGAGTGGGTCCTGCGGCAGGGTAGCCAGGAGCTAGTTACTTACTGTCTCTGGTGTTGGTGTTTTCTTCTATAAAATGGTGATACCACCTGCCCACAGGCTTGGGAGGACCACCGGAGAACTGCATGGCCTCCAGCCCTGTTCTAACATCTGCACCCCTCCAAAACACCCCCCCACATCCCCAACATGAGCCACCTCCCCTCAGACTGCTCAGATGCCACTTCACTTGGTACCCTCCCGAGCCACTAACTAGTCCTCCCACCTTGCAGACTGGAGTAGGGCCTCCACTCAGGTGGCCTGCCAGAGCCCTCCAGCCACGCTCCCCTTGGAAAGATAAGGGACAGATGCCCCGTGCTGTTTTGTGCAAGGAGGGAAAAGTGAGAAAGCCCCCAGGACCTTCAGAGACTGAGCAGGCTGAGTCTGCTTTCGTGCTCTGCTACCTTCCTGCGCTTCTTCACCTGAAAATGGGCACAGTAATTCCTACTCCGTGAGGTTGTTGGGAAGAGAGAATCTCCTATAAGAGATAAGAACTGAGTTTGGCAGGAAGCAGGTGCTTGCTTAATAAATGGCATCTGCTGCCCTTTCCCATATAGCTTTTGGAGTTCAGCACGTGCTGGACTATCCCAGCAGCAAGTGGAGAGGGACAGTGGGCTGGATTAAGGGACCCATGACCCCGATTCTTCCGTATTTTACACCCCTGGCAATCTTCTGATTTCTCTGAGCCTCTTTTTTTTTTTTTTTCATTCTTACATGAAATTGTGAATACTTGCCCTGCCTACCTCCCAAGGTGAGTTATGTTGAAAATTAAGTGAGGTGATGGATGTGAACTTCCATACAAAGAGAAAGTGGCCCAAGGTTTAGGCCACTCAACATCAAACAGAATGCTTGGCTTTCTTCCTCCTGGCCCACACCAGGTCCTCTGCCTTGCCGGCATGACAGGTATGCCAGAGGCATTTGGGGAAGACAGCCCTGAGGTCAGTCACATCTGGAGCACCTTCACTGGACCAGCACGTGATTTTTGTTTTCATGACTATAAAGGACAACTACGGAACGGAGGGCTGACTCGGGGCCGGGGTATAGGTGGGAAGGCAAGTCTCGATGGCTGTGCAGGTAAGAAGGCTGCAGGAGATGTGTGTAAGCAAGCCTCCTAGCCTCAGGTGCAGCCTAAGGCAGCCCCCAAGGCATTCATCATATATTAGTACACTCTTACATGCAGGAATACAAGAATTAGGATTCAGCCCTCAGCGCTGCATCAGAATCCAAATTTGAATGTCTGCATGATTCCTGCCAAGCAGCCTGACTCCCGCCTGGGTTTACGATGGGGAACTCACTACCTTCCAAGCTTAGTCCACATTTGCCTGTCTCTGTTAAAAAAATGGATCTGTGCCTTCCCTCCTTTAGTGGTACTGCAGAGGGGTCAGGAGCCAGGAACTCTGGAACCACACTGCCTAGGACCCAAGGTCGTCTCCTCCCTTTCCTGGTTGTGTGACCTCGTGAGCTCCTTAACCTTAAGTGCCTCGGGTTCCTCTTTCGGAATATGAGGGTCCTAGTAATACTTATCTCATAGGGTTGTTAGGTGATCGAGTGTACTCATGTGAAAAGCACATCGCAAGTCTTCGGGAAATGCCAGTTATGACTGTTACTCTATGATTTCTTGTCCCCCTTGTGAAAGTATTAACGTCAAGGAATAATGAAAGCATGTTAAAAGAAAGTATGCCGGGCAGAGAGATAAATGAACTGTTTGCATAAACATGAATTAGGAGAGTCACACTCAAGGAAGAATTGTTCCCTGTTGAGGACAGCAAACATCTGGAAGGAATTAAATGGGGGAAGAGGGTGGGTGGTGGTGGTGTGGGGTGAGAACACGCTGTGACCGTTGGAAGGAGATAATTCATTCTGGGGTGGGTAAGTGAGCCCAAAAAAAAAAAAGGGAGGCTGCTCTGGGCTTATGCAGCATGATTTGATGCCCAGAGACTATTTACCCCTCCAAGTAATTTCTGTTCTGATTAGCATGAGTACCTAAAATATCAAAACCATTCCTTTGAGCTGATGCATTACCTTGAAAAGGCCACTTCTCTTCTCAAATGCAAATATATTAACATAAAAAATAACAAGGTACTGTTTTACATCTGTGCAATTAACAATACAAGGATTGGAGTACTCAGCTGCACTGATTTTCTATCTGCCTGTTTCAACAGGCACCCCAGAACATCTATGACGGACACATGAATAGATGTAACTTTGGGGGAAGTGATTTGGCTGGAGTTCTTTAAAATCACAAAAATTGGGGCATCTGGGTGGCTCAGTGGGTTAAAGCCTCTGCCTTTGGCTCAAGTCATGATCCCAGGGTCCTGGGATCGAGCCCCGCATCAGGCTCTCTGCTCAGTGGGGAGCCTGCTTCTCCCTCTCTCTCTGACTGCCTCTCTGCCTACTTGTGGTTTGTGTCTGTCAAATAAATAAATAAAATCTTAAAAAAAAAGAATCACAAAAATGTTTATACCCTTTGATCTACTAATTTAACTTCTGGGAATTTATCGTCAGGAACATTTTCAAAACAAGGAGAGACCTTTCTGCATTTATTGTCCATGACTGAAAAAAAATATTCGACGGTATGAGAATGGGTAAATTTCAACACATCTCCTTGATGGACTCTATGGGTGCAGCCACCAAAATTATAATTACAAAAGAGAGAATGATGGGAACATGTTTGTGAAATAATCATACTAGGAAAAAAAGAAAAACAGCTCCGAAATCAAATTGTAAAGAATGAGGATGCCTATGGGTGGAGCCAGAAAAAGAAAACCAATGTGCTTTGTTGGAGGCTGTGGGATTGTGGAGGAACTATTTTCTTTCTTTTATTTGGGTGTATGTTAACACCGGTTGTGCAATGAACAATAATAAAAGACCCAAATGAACTCTCAGGGCAGGGGTAGCCCACTGTCAATCACTACCACGTGGGCAACTGTCAGCCCAGTTTCCTGAACAGAGAGAGGAGGCCCCAGAGCTGGCAGGTTCAGGGGAGGGGGCTGCTGGGCAAGGCCAGGACCATCCAAAGGCACAGAGCACCTGTCAGGCATGGGCACCACCTGCGGAGGGAAGGAGGGAGCAGGGAGCCAACAGAGAGGGGGAGTAAAGGAGACTTTCTACTTCATGGTGTAGGCAGGACTGGAACTTAAAGCAAGTAGGTTGCCCTGTTCCCCTTAGTCACTCACAAATCCCACATTTCAAACCAGAATTTGCAAAGCCCAGAGTGTTCTTTATTGCAGCTGATAAGCTGTAGTGTCTCTTTGAACTCCAGGGGCATCACAGGCAGGGACTGTAACTAAATTATCGGCCTTTCTGTTTTCCAGCCACCCTGTCTCTAACACTTGCCAACCAGTCTGGGTCAAATACTGGACAAACACACTGGTTTTAAAATCAAATCCTGGCCTGTGAGGATTTCTTCAGCAGACAGTTCCTGCGGTTACTTAGGTGGTGATTGGGTCATGGGTTCATTTCCCCAGACCCTCTACTTTTATCGACAATGTTTCGGCTATGCTTCCAGAACATGGAGCAGTGATGGGAACCATTGGACCAGGAGGCAGAAAGCTTGCCATTAGGCAGTTCACTTACACTGTCTTGGCCTCCGTGTTTTCACTGGAAATTGGGGGATATTTTCACCGAAGACTGCATAGACCCCAATCCAATGGCCAAGGTCTGAAAAGCGCAGACAGATGAAGCTCAACAGGGCCCAGTTTTGGCCACATGACATGTGTCATGCCCAGAACGAAGGAGACGATCCTTCTCCCATACTTTGCCCAGTGTGTCCACATCTTGGAAAACCACCGTTAGATCAGGCACCGCCTCTAAGGGGATATGGACACCCTGAAGTGCGGGCAGAGGAGGGCAGCCAGGATGTATGAAGGTTTAGAACCTAGTCAGGAGAGAACAGATGAAGGAAATGCAGATTTTCAACCAGAAATTTTGAAATTCTGAAGACCTGTCTTATGGAAAAATATTTCACTATGTCTATGTGACCCCCAAAGGGCAGGGTTAATGGATAGAAACTACAGGAAGGCAAACTTCCAGTCTGAAGAGAATGCAGAACATTCTAACAGAAGTGATTGAAGAGAGAGAGGCGGTATAAGCAGATTGTAAAGATTGGGGGTCATGTGGATGGAGCAAGAAAAGTAGGTGCCAAGTGACTGACCACTTGGCATGTGGTTTTCTTGGAGATTAAAGTTCCAGGGGAGGGAGAAGCTGAGATGGGGACTTCGAGGCCCCACCTAGCACTTTGGGCTTCTGGATCTAATCTGAAATGACTTAGCTTCTCCAGAAGCATGGGGGCAGCCGGTCTTTGTGTGACTCAAGCACCTCAACAACTATCTGCCCCCTTCCCTGCCTGGGGTTCTGGAAGAGAGCTATCCTATCCCAATTTCTCAATGTCTGGACAGGCTGTGGACGAAGTATCCTGCTGTGCCAGTTCCAAGAATTCCAAGGCAGAATTCCCTCTGGGCCTCATCTGCCCCCACCTCTCACCCTGTCCCACTTCTACTAGTAGTTTCCATTTCTCTAGTGGTGGTGGGTACAGGTCCGGCCAGTGCACAGCAAACAGACCACAGGCATCCCGAGGCTCCTAGCGCCAGGGTTTCTGGTATACCTGAGTCAGCGCAGTCCACAAGCTTCTACGAGGAGACACCAGGTTGCAATTAGTAAGAGGCACATCCCTCCCCTCAGTATTGTAAAATAGCTGCTTATCACCAAGAAGAGGAAACCTCTGGAGAGGAAAGGGCGAAAAGTCACTGAGATGGGTTCTTTGCTTCAGCGGGGAAATAGATGATGTAGAAAAAGGATTGGAGGGGGCAGAGAAGAGAGGGGATGAATATAAAAGCATCTTTACCTGCACAGAGGGGCCCTCGCCCCGACAAGGGGGGGTGAGGGGGTGAGGGGGTGGGACCCTGAACCCCCGGATACTGGGAAGTACAGTGTTGCCCAGAACCGGGCTGAGTCCACTGCTGGCATGGCTCCTTCAATCAGTTCTGGAGCAGACTTTGTAGGGAAGCACCCTGGTTCTGAAGCAAGCAAGCCCTGCAGGGTAGAATCCTGGCTCCATGACTTACTTGCTGTGTGCTACCTTTGGTGACTTTAACAGCTCTTGCCCTGAAGGGGGATAAGAATAGCATCTGCCTCCTAACGTTGAGAGGCTAACACTCAGTATCTTAGGGCTAGCCACCTGAAACTGCTGATATCCAGTCGTGTTCTGCATACAGAAATGACAATAGCACAGGGACTGACCTCAGACATAACGGGGAGCTGAGTACAATTAGTGCGCCCCCTAGAATGATCTCGGCTCTTTTAGAAACACCAAAGCCCCGGTCACACCCCAGACCAATTCAATCACCGTGTTTGTGAGCGGGACACCTCACCTAGTGAGTCTAATGGGCAGACAAGTTTGGGGACCGCTGGCTTAGCACAGTGCCTGGGATCTGTTAAGAGTCCCCCTCTGCTTTCCCTTCATCTGTCATTTCTTGATTACCTACTGCATGCCAGGCCAGCCTCTTGGGACCCGGGACCCTCCCCAGCAGAGCTGACCTCTCCCCTTCCCCTCTGCAGTGTCCAGGCCCCGGAGCTCCCCGGACGACCTGAAGGCGCTGACTCGGAACGTGAACCGGCTGAATGAGAGCTTCCGGGACTTGCAGCTGCGGCTGCTGCAGGCGCCGCTGCAGGCGGACCTGACGGAGCAGGTGTGGAAAGCCCAGGACGCGCTGCAGAACCAGTCGGACTCGCTGCTGGTGCTGGTGGGCGCGGTGCAGCGGCTGGAGGGCGCGCTCTGGGGGCTGCAGGCGCAGGCGGCCCAGACGGAGCAGGCGGTGGCCCTGCTGCGGGACCGCACAGGCCAGCAGAGCGACGCGGCGCAACTGGAGCTGTACCAGCTGCAAGTGGAGAGCAACCGCAGCCAGCTGCTGTTGCGGCGCCACGCCGGCCTGCTCGACGGGCTGGCGCGCAGGGTGGGCGTCCTGGGCGAGGAGCTGGCCGACGTGGGCAGCGCGCTACGCGGCCTCAACCACAGCCTGTCCTATGACGTGGCCCTGCACGCCACGCGGCTGCAGGACCTGCACGTGCTGGTGAGCAACGCCAGCGAGGACACCCGCCGCCTGCGGCTGGTGCACAGGGGCATGGAGCTGCAGCTCAAGCAGGAGCTGGCCCTGCTCAACACGGTCACCGAGGACCTGCGCCTCAAGGACTGGGAGCATTCCATCGCGCTGAGGAACATCTCCCTCGCCAAAGGTACCGCCTGGCAAACGCGAGCCTGCAGTGTCCCTGCCTGGGCCCTGCCTGTTGGTACCTTCTTCCTGCCTGCCCCTCCCCAAGGGCCCTGGAGTCCCCCCCCCACCTCCCCCAATCCACTTGCCATGAGGAGTGGATACCCCATCTATTAAATCCTGCCCTACAGGACCCTGGAATTTTCTGTCCAAATGGCCTGTGCCCCTTTCCCAGCCTGTGTGGGTCTCTCCCCTGGCTAACACTAACCTCCCTTCCACCTCCGGGAGAATACCCTCAGCGTCCACCCACCCCTGCTCCACCCCTAATGGCCAAGGGTGGCTAATGGGGGACCAGGTCGTCAAGAGCTTGGCTGTGCCAACGGGAGCCTCCAAGTGTTTCTGGCTGCAGAAAAGCAGGGGTCAGGCTGCAGGTGCAGGCGGGGAGCAGGGAGGTGCTCCTTCAGGGTCATGGTGTTCCAAGGCATAGAGCGCCCAGGAATTGGAGAATTCCCAAATTTGAACTTGGCCTTCCAGGCCAAGTTATAAAGTATGTTCATCAAGACGGAAGAAAATATTTTATTTAACAATTTGTTAGCTTCATTTATAACTCTTAAATATGATGGTGGAAATGTGTAGGCCTCCACGGGTATTCTTGCTTCAGGCCTACAGACTCGAGAACCAGCTTCCCTCTTTTCCAGGCCTAACTGGTCCCCTACCCTCCTCTCCCCCATACCTTCCTGCTGCTATCTGCCCTGCGCATCAGAGGCACCTTTCGTGAGATGCACGTTTCCCACTTCACCCCCCTGGTCAGAACTCCACCATGGCCCCCCAGGTTCTGCCAGATTCAATAAATACTCCTTAGCTTGATAGTAGGCAATAATGATATCACAGTGAACACCAACTGTGTCAGGTACGGTGCCTTGTATGAACCATGCCTTGTATGATGCCTTTTCTTTTTACATTTTCATTGAAGTATAGTTGACACGCAGTGTTACGTTAATTTCAGGTGTACAGCATGGTGATTAGATAATTCTGGATGCCTTATGCTATGTTCACCACGAGTGTAGCTACCGCCATATAATGTCTTTTAAAAACAACGGTGAGTGTACTAATTCGTGAAGCTCCTCACAGCCTCATGCCAGGAGGTGACAGAGCCAGGATGTGGACCCAGGCTTTTCTGATCCTAGAGCTGGTGTGCTCTCTATCGCACACCTGACCCCAGCTTGACTTCCCTGCCTTCTCCTCTGATTGTTCCCATCTACCAGAGGTTACAAAAGGAACAGTGTGTAGGGGCAGGTTGAGCAATGCCCATGAGTAAAGTGACCTTGGTGTCCAGGGAGTAGTAGAAGCTAGGGCAGGTCCGCCTCATTTGGGCCAGGCTGGAATATGGACCTGGCATTGACAGAGTCTTCCCGTTTTTCGTAAGAAACCAGAAATATGGAATGTTTAGAAATTGTTCACTTGTCTAATTCTGTGGGTTGTGTATGGTCCATAAACAGCCAATTTCCACCCCCTCCCCCGTAAGGAAGCATCTGGTCCAGTGGGACACGTGTCACTGCTTGTCACTGCTCTAGAGACACAGCCTGCCCTTCCCACAGCCTTAACTTCACTCCAGCTCTTCCTCCTACTGCAGGGCCTCCTTCCTCTTCCTCTTCCTCTTCCTCATCCTCATCCAGATCCCACTGATCCTTCAGCTCTCACTCAAACCCACCTCCCACAACCCTGCCGGCCCCTCTAGCTCACTGAAGCCTCCCTCCTCTGAGCTTCTCCGTGTATTAGAGCAGAAAGTAGGAATGATGGGGTCTCCCATTCGCGTAGTCCTTTCCAGTCTACAGAGAGCTTTAGGGTACATTATTTTGTTTTAAAGTGGGTCCCCATGACCGAATATGAGGTTGGTTGAAGGAGGGCTTTGTTATTGAGGGCAGGGTAGGATTCCTGCAGAAAAACAACTGAGGCTCCCGGAGGAAATGCCTGATTTACACAAGGCCACACAGCTGGTAATGATCTGACCCAGGACTTTTTGTTTTCAAACAGTTTTAATGAGGTATAATTTACATGCTGCGGGGTTCACCCATTGAAGTGTATAATTCAATGATCAGGCCAGGATGTTGAACCCACTGGCCAGTGCTTACCACACTACACTCCACCCCGACCCACCCCCCGGGTTCCCCCTGTTTCCCCCAGTGCCCGACAGCACAGTAACTGGGACCCGGTAAATGTTGGTGAAGCAACTGTTAGATCTTGAACCTGGACAGTGAGAGCACTGGTTTTCTTGTCTTGGGATGCTCAGGAATCAAAGGAGGACAGGAGGTAGAATTTGTTCTTCTAGATCCCCACCGCTGGGATTTTAGTTTTTCCTGCCTTCTCTCTTCCTCCGCCTCCTCTGTCCACAGCAGTCTGTCAGGTAGTTACTAATAATAGCGATGGTACCAAATTATGACCCACTCTGAGCCAGACATTAATTCTTTAAATAGCCATTAAAGACTTCAGATCCTCACATCCTGTAGAACGGTATTACTGTTCCCATTTTATAGATGAGAAACTGGATAACTTTCCCACTGTTTCTTACCCAATTGGCAAGTGGCAAAGTCAAGGTCTGAATGTGAGTCTTTCTGGTTCGGAATCCATGTTCTTGTCACTGACCATCCTGCTTCCTGTGGTGGGAAGTTGCCAGTTCTGAGCAATGAAGGGGGAAGAGAGCATAGTCCCTTGGACTCCATTTGGGGGTCCTTAGGGGTATTCCCCTCCCCGCCCCTTCCTTCCTCTTGCAGTCAGCAGACATCAGCATGCCTCCTGGGGGTGCCTCTTCTTGGGCCTCTCTGAGCATCTCACAGCTTGCCTGCTTCTATAATTTGCAAGTGTCCTTTCCTTGGCTTGGACTGAAGCAGCTCTGGGCATCCATTCACGAAGGTTCTTCCAGTGGGATCCTCCAAGTAGTCTTTCTTTGGTTCTTAAACTAAGGTTCACACTCCATTCCCTGGAACTGAAAGTTTCACCTCAGTCCTGCCCACGCCTGCCTTCCAGTCTTCGAGCTTTGCCTTCTCGATGGACTGCGGGACTTTGGGGATGAATGCCTCCCAGTCCCTCTGGCTCCCAGGATCACCACCACATCGGCACCTCCCTTTCCCACCTCCTCCCTCTCTCGTGGTTGTCGGGGACCCAACTGGTATGATTCCCAAGGATTCTATTTGACATACCTTATGTAACTACCATTCAGCTTTAATGAGACAGAATTCTACCCTGGCTTTTGGATAAGGGATGTGTTACCCGTTAAACTTCTAGGCAATTCCATACTGCTCTCTGGAATGGCCTTTCTGCCCTGAGTTTGTTCAGTTCCTCTCTTAGTCGTTAAACACACACACACACACACACACACTCACATTCACACACATAAACACATACTCACACTCTTCCACTTTTTGCCCTTGGCTGCAGAATCCACAAATACTCAACTATGTGTATTTTTCAAACATGACCTTATTTATATTATTCTGGGATTTGACCCCAAATGGCTTCATTCTCTTACTTCGTTATACAGTTTTCTATGAATTTTGTCTCTGGCTTGTCTTTTGTGGACACTCACAGCAGTGTTTTCTGTTTTCTGCTTTGGATTTTCAGTATTAATTATGTCTGTTGAAATCTGTCTGTGGTTGGAAGGAAGCAGAGAACTCAGATGATCAGAGTGTGAAGACATCCAGGGTAGGGGGTAGATAACCAGAGAGGGGAGGCCTCCCAGAGTGGGGAGATAACCAGAGAGTGGGGGGGCATAGCAGGAGGGAGGAAATATCCAGAGTGGGGGACATAGCAAGAGCGGGGAGATGACCAGAGAGAGGAGGATACCAGGAGCGGGGAGATAACCAGGAAAGGGAGACATCCAGGAGAGGGGAGATAACCATAGCGGGGAGGCACCCAGGAGGGGGGAAATAACCAGAGAAGGGAGGCATCCAGGAGGAGGAAAGTGTGAGCCAGGCAGGAAGGCTGGACTCTCCACCATATTCAGATGGCCTGTTTGCTAGATGGATGGTTACAGAATCACAGAGCCTTACAGTAGTAGTAACAGGCTCTGCAATCAGCTAGTCCATTCCTCTTGTTTTACAGTTGAGGACTTGAGGCCCAGAGAGGGGGACATGACTTGTCCAAGTCAAATCCCAAGCCGGTGGTCCAGCTGGGACTCAAAAATCCATCTCTCCGTTCATGAAAACAAGCTGTTGGCAGGGCAGATTTATGTGTGAGCTACTTTTTCAAGAAAGCACACCGTGCAGTGGAGAACGCAGCAATGTTTGTAAAGGGCTGACGTGATGGAGGGAGGCCTCGGGTCCTGGGCTCCAACTCTGGCCCCAGTGTGCAGAGACATGTTGGAGGGATCAAGGATCTCTGTGAATTGGGCTGTTTGTAAAGAGGGTTTCTGCCCCACCGAGGCCTGGGAAGCATGGACTAGGCAGCAGCTCCCTGGGCTGGACGGGAGAACTCTGTCCTGTCGCCTTCTGCATCAGCCTGTCTGCTGGAAAGGGAGTGGAGAGCCTGGCCTGAAAGCAAACAGTGGCCTCAGCTTCAGTCTGTGAGGTCCGAGGAGAACTGGCCCCGCAGTGTGGGCTGAAGTGGGGGGCAGCCCCTGTGGGTCTGGGCCGAGTGTCCCCCAGGCTTGGCAACGCTGCTGACGGGCACTGCCCCCACACAGTGAAGGAAGGGGGAGAGCGTGCAAAACCCTAGAGGCGAAGCTGACAGCCCAGGGCCCCAGTGACGTCAAGGGGGGAAGGAGAGTAATTAACTGAGGGACTCCACCTTGGTCAGCCACGCTGGGATTAGCGTGTGTGGTGCAGCGGGCAGTGTCTGTATTAGGATCTTGGTCTTGGTTCTGCTGGCTTCAGGCCCACTTCATCAGCTGTCCCTGTCCTGTTTCCAGCCCCGGCATGTCCTCCACCCCATCGCTCATGCCCAGATCCGGGAAGGGAGAATGGATTGCTTCTCCCTCCCTGTTGGCTGGGCCCCAGAAGAAGCCAGTGCTCAGTCACATACGCTTTGTTCTGTTCAGGAGAAGTTTCCAGCTGGTGTAGCCCAGAGGCAGCCCTCTCAGGGGGCAGAGCTGTACTGGGGGCAGTACAGGGACGGGGGCATGGGGGAGGATGGGACTGGACTGGTGGGTGGGCTCTGGGAGGGCACTCTGGGCACAGGGCCGGAGAGTTCTCTCCAACCTCCTCCACCACCTCCTCATCCACCTCCTCCTCCTCTTCCTCTTCCTCCCTCCCATCCCCCATGTAGGAGGTGGACCAACAAAGAAGTAGGCCCCGCTCCTCCCTGTCCCAGACAACCTCCATGCTCTGGACTGTTTGAGTGATAGAAGAGATGAGCAAGTCAGAGTGTCAAGAGTCAAGAGCTTAAAAAGCTCAGCTGGGTACCATTAGGACCGCTGATACCATAACAGCATCTATGACTGCCCGGAACTCCTTAGTGGACTCTCTGCTGTGAGTGAGGCAGAGGGCCTGAACTCCTAGGGGACCATGGTGTAGGATGAGTGATGGGTCCCAGGAAGTGGGCCCAGGGTGGCCTGCCCAGGTTCAGGAGTGCTCCCTTGAGAAGTTTGTCTACAGTCATGTCTGAGGGGCCTTCCAGCTCTCAGATTTGGGGGCTCTGCCCAGGGGCCCTAAAAGATCAGAACGGGTATGCATGGAGGTGAGCGTCAGGCCTGAGGGGGATGGGGCTTTTGGAATAGAAAAGATTTGGTGGATGTCTGGGGGCAGCGAGAATGTTTTTGCAGAGGTGAAAGGAAGCTTGTGTCCAGAAGCATCAGAATGAGTTTGCAGAAGGGGTCGCGTGGGGGATCTGCAGAGGTCTCCAATAGAGGGGCTTTGACCCCTTGGGCTATGAGGGAGCTCAGAGACGGTGAGTTCACTAGCTTCTGACTTGATTCATGGGTTTTAGCGAGACTGCAAGCAAGGAGGTTTTTAAAAAGGCTGGGAGCAAGACCCGGTGGAGTGTGGTAGCTGAGGAAGGAGGTGGGGGCATGACATGGGAATGACCCCGATGATGAGCCTTGGTGAGCAAGAGGGTGTGGGGAACAGAGAAAAGGGAGGAGTCAAAACAGGCTCAAGCTTTTTGGCCTGGAAAGAAAAAAAAAAAAAAAAGGTTTTTGGCCTGGATTCCCAGGAAAATGATAAGAAGTCAGACCTCAGGTGTGCGTTACCCACAGGCAGGAGTGATTCAAGAAGACCTTGGTCGTTGGAGACCCCAGCAGCCTGGCCCCATGAGGCTCACACAGGCCACAGTTTAGGTCCTTCAGAGTCTGCGGGGCTGGTTCCATCTAAGGGTATGACTTAGAAATCAGCAGTCACCTCTGCTGTTTACCCCATTCCCTCCCAGTTCATCTCCTGTACAGGCCCACAGGAACCACTCATCCATGTCTTAAAAACTGTACCCACGTCATGTAGGATGTTTCCAGACCCGCATCTCCTTGAAAGAGCCAGCTAAGCTTGGCAAGGTGATTTCAGGGGCAGCCCAAGATGACCATACCTGGTAGTCTTGGGATAGTTCTGATGAAGCGTTATGAAAGGGGGTGGGGGTACAGATGGTCAACATGGCCTTGCCACTCAAAGGTTACCAAGCCCCTTTATATCCAGCATGTCATGTAATCCACTGACTCCTCAAATGTCTGGGAAGGAATTTTAACTTAGATTTTATAGAACCAGGACCTGAACCCAAGACACTTCATATTCATACTCAACACCTACCTTCCAAAGGATCTCCACCACCCCGCGGCCCCATCCCCAGGGCCAATCCCTGGGCAGAGCATTACTCCTGGGAAGACCATACATTGAATCACGCCCACAGGAGAACAAATAGAGTACTAGTGCTCAGTCCATTGCCTCCTTGACCCACTTGATTCTGGAAGCACTGAGTTCCACGTGGCAAGGGTGGAGGGACAGAGGACAGTGACAAGGAGGGGAGTGTACTGGGCACTGGGAGAAGGATGTCCTTCCCAGGGACAGCTCATGGAGTGCAGACATCCAGGCAGCCCTCTGACCTGACAGAGATTGCTAGAAGAGGGGTGGGAACCTCATCTGCTCCTTCCACTATGCCTTTCCTTTGCCATGTAATCTGAGATGTGTTCTAAGCCGGTTCTGTGTCTAAACGCTGTCGCCTGAAAACTGGGATTGCTATAGCCAGGCTCACTTTGCTTTTCTTCGTAGAAGAGAGGAAGATGGCCACAGAACCCAGTCCCCTTTAAATGCTTTGTGTGTGTAACGCATGCATTTTTAAGTTGTTGATTGCTTTTTCCCCCGTGTGTGTGCCATTGAATCATTAAAGAGCTGTCAACTTGGGTTAGGGTCTGAGGACAGTGCCAGCTTTTGGAACGTATCAGTACATCTTGATCTTGGCCGCCTGATTGTTTTCTATGTATTAACACCCTCTGATCTCATTCATTCATCAAATATTTATTGTGCAATCTGTTGCTGCTATGCTGTGAGTGTACATGTTTTGGTTTCCTAGGGCTGCCGTAACAAAGGACCACAAACTGGGTGGCTTAAAACAACAGAAATTGATTCTTTCACCATGCTGGAGGCTGGAAGTCTGAACTCAAGGTGTCCGCGGGGTCACGTTCCCTCTGTGAGCTGCAGGACACAATTCTTCTGGGCCTCTTCCTAACTTCTGATGATCGCTAATAATCTTTGGCATTCCTTGGCTTGTAGACATGCAGCCTCCCTTGTCATGGAGCGTTCTCCCTGGGTATCTGTCTGTGTTTTATCTTCTTCTAAGAAGCCCCGCCATTGGTTTAGGACCCTCCCTGCACTGGGTTAGGACCCACCCTGCTCTAGGATCACCCCCCTCTTAACGAATTACATCTGCAAATGACCCTATTTCCAAATACGGTCACATTCTGAGGTCTCAAGTGGACATGAATTTTGGAGGGACGCTCTTCAACTCAGTACAATACGGTTTTGGCATTTTCCTTGGTCTTTTTCTGTCACAAGGCAGCAGAAGTGGGGAGCTTGGCGTCTGGCAATGTTGTTAGGAAACAGAGAACACGTACAGTTATGAGTGGAGGACAAGGCAGCGCGAGATAAGTGCACGAGATTGACCTGGTGGGCAGCAGGCTGGGGGGTGGGAAGGTCTAACTGTGTTTTGGGAATGGGGAGCTATCTCCTGTGACAAGTGAGGCAGCAGGGGTGGGGCCAGAGAGACCGGAGTTGGAACCTGTGCTCCTTTTTTCATTACCCAGCTGTGTGGTCTCAGACAAGTAACTTCAACACTTAGCCCGTTGTGGGGACTGGATCCAGTCACATAGGCTAGAATCCCTGCCACAGTGGTGCCTGGCCCTGGAAGAAAGCCCCACTTAGGAATAGTTAGACCCATTTCCTTCCCTCAGGTGTTCAAGCCAGAAATCTGAACCTGATCCTGGTCTTCTTCCCCGCCTTCACCTGTGTTTAGCCAACGTCTGTTCTGCCTCCACACAGCTGCTCACATCCTCCAGACCACCACTTCCCTAATTCAGAGTTCCACTGCCTCCCACCGGGATGCAGCCTCTTCGTGGCCTCCCTGCGTCTGTGTTCTTTCTCATCCTGAGCTGTTTTCCAACATGGCGGCCCAAGCCATCTTCTTCCTGCGCAGATCAGATCACACTCTTGTTTCCCTCATGCCCCGCTATGGCTTCTGGTGCCCTCAGGGTCAAGTCTAACACTTGAGCCAGGCCTCCAAAACCCCCACTTGTTCACCCTTCTCATCCTGTCATGTGCTCCCAGCTTCTAATCCCACAGTGGCTCACATGTTTCTTTCTTCAAGCTCTTGTAGGGATTGTTCCCTCTGCCCAGAGCTCTCCCTTTCATTCTGTCTCAGTCAGTCCAGGCTGCTCTAACTAAATACCACGGTCCAGGCAGCTTAAACTGCAGAACTTTATGTCTCCCAGCTCTGGGGGCTGGACGTCTGAGATCCGGGTGCCTGAATGGTTACGTACTGAGGAGAGCCCTCTTTCTGGCTTATAGGTGGCTGCTTTCTTGCTGTGTCCTCATATAGCACAGGGAGAGGGAGAGGGAGAAAGAGCATTCCAAGCATGATAAGGGAGGGAAGGAAGGAGCAAGAGTACTGTCTTGTGTCTCTTATTGGGGTCCCTATCCTCATGACCTCATCTAAACCCGATCACTTCCAAGGGGCCACCTTCAAACACCATCACATTGAGGATTAGGGCCTCAGCATGTGCATTTGTTGGGGTGGGGGGTAGATCAGAGATATGCAGTCCTCCCTTTACTTAGCCACCTTCTGTTACTCCTTGAGATTTCATTTTAGATAACCCTTCTTCCAGGAAGCTTTTCCTGATTCCCCCTGCACCCGTATAAGACTAGGCTAGGTGGAGCCCTGTGTGCTCCCAAAGCATAATGTTGACTCTTCTTCTCTTGAAGAGGGAATTTTTGTTTCTTCTACAGGTGTCCTGTTCCAGAAAGCTACCTTCTAACTTTGGTGCCATTTGTAACCCTTTCAGGACCACCGGGCCCCAAAGGTGATCCAGGAGATGAAGGGAAGGAAGGAGAGCCTGGGATCCCTGGATTACCTGGACTTCGAGGTGACTGGGAAGCCCCAGGAGGAAGCTGCACCCATTCCATACCTGGCCCTCTACTTTCTTGTTGACATTGGTGATGGGGTTCCCTGGGAGAGTGCCCACTCAACCTACCTTCAAATGCCCTGTTCTGTGAAGAGACTGATAGGTTGTAGGTATGACAATAGGATGAAGCAAACACTTCCTCACAGAAAGTACCAGGATCTGAAGGAAAGGGGTGCATGAGAGGCTCACAGTTCCCTGAATCCACTTCCCACCACAAGAGTCAGAGTTCACATGACCAACGCCTTCAGAAGCATTGGAGAGTGTTCTGCAAGTGTGTTGTTTCCTGCAGTGTTTCCCAAGTCACCAGACCCTGGATGTTCCCTCCTGCTTGCTGATTCTGCCCAGATCAATGAACACGCAAGTGACAGCTCTGAAGGTCCAGGGGCTGGCAGGAGGGTGGCTCCTGGCCTTCTGGAAAGAGGGCGTTCTTCTTTGACTCATTGTGTCAGAAGTTCCTGTCCTGTGACTATCAGACTTGGCATCCCAGTCTGTTCACTTCTGAGCCTCTGCTCTGAGCAGCATTTTTCTAGAAGAGTGCAAAGCCTTCTAAACGATGCAAGAAAAGGGGAAGTTTATTCGGGGAAAGATGTCTGTTTATGTCAGGAATTGTATCTCTTAACTATCCTCTTCCTAAATCTTGAGGAGGTTGTGAACCAGAGAAGGGGCAGAAGATAGTGACCTGGCCTCCAGCCCTGGCTCCCCTCCAGGGGAACTTCCCAAATTTAGAACCAAGGATGCCTAGACACTCACAGGGCTGTGGAATCTCCTTTTCTGCCTTACTGAATTATACGATGGGGAGCTCTGGGCATATCTCATACTAGATTTAGAATTCTACGGCAACAAGGCGGCTGGACTCCAAACAGGTACCTTGCATTAGGCAGGAGAAAAGAAACCAATCAGCCCTTCTCTGAGGTCCCACCATCCTCTGGGGCCACGCATCCTCTTCCAGACATTTGATGTTAGCTCTGGAGAAATAATTACTGGAAGACAGGTTTTTCCAAGTCACGGAAAAAGACCAGAGGAAGCCAAGTTCATATTCAAAGCAGGAAAGAACAAGTAATCAGTTAATTAAGAGTTCTCTGCTTTACAGAGATAACTGTGGGCTTAGGTCAGGCCTCTGGGGGCACAGGGCTCTCACTGGGTGAAAGCATTTGTTGATTCTGGCTCTCCGTGGTGAAAGGCAGGCAGTGGCCACAGGGCGTCGTGGCCAGGAGCCCCGGGGCCTGATCTGCCAGCAGGTCATCCATCCCATTTACTGGCCTTGCTGACTTTCTCCCTCCTCCTCAGCCTACGGTCCCCTTTGCTGTATCTCTCTGGATGTATAGCATGGAAGGGATCTTCATGGTTTTTCTCTTAAGGAGGATGGGGTGCTATTTCATCTTCCTCCTACCCTAAATGCCAGTAAGTCCTTTTCATCCAGCATGAGGCGAAGCTGACTGACCACAGGCTTTCAGTTCAGGAAGGCCAGGGCTCAGGTCTCGCCCCTGCTACTTTCTGTTGTGTGACCCTGGGCAGGATACTTAACCTCTCTGGGCCTCAGTTTCCTCCTTTGTCACATAGGTGAAATAATACCTCAATTTATGGTGAGGATAAAATGAGATACTTTATGAGAAGACTCCAGAACAGTGTCTGACACATAGAAAGTACTCAAGAAAAAAAAAGTTTGCTGATTTTAAATCTCCAACATAGCTAGAGGTAGAGGGACGTCTCCCAAATGGATAGGGCACCACTGCTACCACTCACAATAGAATTGGACCTTTCAGGGGGTGGCAGGGAGAGGTCCAGCCTAACTGGATAAAAGGTGCCGGTGGGGAAGGCTTGTGCTGACTGTTCGGACAATTGCTTTGGCAGCATCTTTAAGTTAACTAAAAGGAATCAGGAAAGAAAAGCTTCAGTGGGATGTCTGGTTGAGGCAGACTGCTGGGCTGGATCATGACCTGCAAAGACCCTTCCACTTCTGAGTCTGATGTTCTACAACTTGTCCTCTGTCTTCCCAGGTCTGCCAGGGGAGAGAGGCACCCCAGGACTGCCAGGCCCCAAGGGCGATGATGGGAAGATGGGAGCCACAGGACCCATGGGCATACGTGGGTTCAAAGGTAGTAACGAATCGCCGAGTCCCCATGTAGCCTTGCTCGCCACTAGCCCTCTGGGCACCAGTGTGGCCACTGGAGTGAATGGCCAGGATCTGCCTTTTGGCTCTGCCACTGACCAGCTAGCTCAGTGACCTTGGGCAAGTCACTTAGCCTTGTTAAACCTTCGTTTCTTTGTCCCGAACCCAGAAATCCTCATGATACCATACTTCGCAGGGCCGTCACGAGGATGACATGGGTCATGTTTGTGTGAAAACCTTTTGTCCGCTCTCCAGTGCAACAGAAATGCAAGCCTGGGGGTTGCGGATGAGTGGTGTAGCCAGAGGAAGCCAAGCTGGGAGACTAGGCTCACAGGAGAAATGGGGGGCTGCAGACCCAGGATACCCACCTCCTTCCCCATACCCCCAGATTCCCAACAGTCCGTCCCATGCTTTTGACTCCCCCAGTATTTGAAACTTGAATTCAGTTCTCAGATTTGCATTGCCAATAGTGTTCCTGATGAATTGGTTTTCCTCCTGAAGGCAGTCCCCTCGTTCATTGTTAGGGGGCATCCACGGTATTAGTGCCCGGCTTTCCACATTCTCTTCAAGAACTCGTAGACTTCTACCGTAATTGCATGGCTAGATGAGGAAATTGGGTGCTGGTTCCCCCGTGTTGATCTCCTCCCTTGTGAAGATGAAAGCGAAGAAAGAGTACTATTCATCATTCTCACCCCGGGTCTAGGAGGATCTCTGCATCTTGGATCACTGGGAACTTTTAGGCTCCTTTCTAGTGATTAAACAGCTGAGGTTTTCCTCCCTTTTACGAAGGACATTTTTTTAAAAAATGATATTAAAATAGATTACGAAAGTAGCACATGCTTATTAAAAAAATGTGACAATACAGAAGTATGTAAAGTATAAACTAAAAAGGGGGTCCCCTCCCTGAGTCCCTTACGCTATGACTCTTTAGAATAACTACTGTAAACACTTTGGGGCACACTCTGCCGGATCTTTTTCTAAGCATATTCATATTTACGTGTATGATTGCCTTGGGGTGCTTTGTTTTGTTCTGTTTTCAAAACTTGGATCACATAGGCATCCTTCCCCAGAACTTGCCGGCTGGCTTCTTGCACCAGACAACATGCCACAGGATTTTGACGTGCAGATATCTTTCTGGAAGTACTTGGAATAGAATTCCCTGGTCATTTTAGTGTCCCCTCGAGAGGTGTCAGGACCTTCTACTTCTTTGGAGTGTAAGATGCTAGCTGGAAAAAGACCTCTGTCCTTTCAACCATATCCTGAGAAGAAAATTCTACAGTTTCCCCGGAAGCTCTCTCTCATGTTTCCCAGACTCTCCCAGCCCCCAGGTAAATCTGCCTGACCTATAACCTCTGTCTTCCCAAAGTAACTGAAGACCTTTCCCCATCTTTTCCTCCTGTGCTTGTTATAGCAAACTTGGCCATGTACTTCTAAAACCTTGACTACTTACTAGAAATAGCTTTGCCCTGTCAATTCCCATTGAATACCACGACTCTAGCCTGTGCTGGTAGACCCTGTTCTTCCACACTTTAATTAAGAGGGAATGAAATTTCTCAGATGAACCCCCTGACCTCCTTCTGGGGTGACCAAAGCATGCAGCATAATTGACTCAAGCTCTTATCTTTCCTTCCCTGCCAGGCCCTCCAGGTCTGGGGGCTCCTGGTGAAAATTTCTCAGGTCTTGGGTCTTGGGTTAATTCATCTCTTGCACATAATATTTTATCCATGGTCAGGATTTATTTCCACTCTAATGTCAATTTTCCTCCTCTGTGTCAGGTGACCGAGGCCCAAAAGGAGAGAAAGGAGACAAAGGGGACAGAGCAGGGGATGCTGGTAAGGACATTCTACTGGGGTTACTGGATTCTGGGGCAGCTGGCATCCAAGCAGCCCCAAACGTTTGGGAGATGGGAGGTTGGAACCATGGGCCAGGGCTACAGTGTCAGAGGAGCTCCCTACCCCCACCCCCAGTTTCAAGGCTCTGCTGGCCCAGTAAGAGACAGCTCTACTCCAGGGGACATAATCCACGCTTCCACTGGTGGAAGCCCAGTGGTTGTATGGAATGATCTGGAAGCAGGCTGCCTGTGCTCCCTCCTGCCTGCCTCACGAGATAGCTAAATAATCTCTTCACCTCAGTTTCCTCATCTATAGAATGCGGATAAGAGGAATCCTTACTTCGTAGGATCATTGTGAGAAGTAAATGAGTTAATTCACATAAAGTGCTTATTACAATGCCTGGACTGTGGTTAGGACTCAGTATGTGTTGAATATTATTATTCTGTGTGATACCCAGAAATTAGTTCAGACATGCTGACTTCCCTGGTGCTTACATGGGGAAAGGTGCAGAGGCAAAGCAGAATCCCTTTTGTTTTCCTCCTTTGCCATGAACTGAGCAGTGATGTTGGAGATCTCATAGTTGGGCAGAGCACCGAGTCTAGAAATGGCGGTCTTTCTGATGAGGTTCTCCCTCACATGTTGAAAGGGAGGCCAGCCTATCTAGTTATGACACTCTTTTTTAGGGTTTCTCCTCCTACTCCCCCCCTGCAAAAAGGGCTACATATAGAACCTCAAAGATATTATCAGAGAAGAATGAGTCTCCTAGCCAAGTTTTAACAAAATACCAGCATATGGTATTTGCTGGACTCTGGAATACTGCCATTCCTGGTGAAGCCATGAGCAAATGATCTTCTTCTGGGGCATCTGTCCTCCAGTCCTGGCTCTCTAGGAAGATCAGGCCTGGGGAAAGAGCACTTGCACCCAGGTTCTGCTGTGACACTCAGGGACCGATGCCACTGCACATTCATACACTGGACCCAGACCAAGCGTTTCCCAAAGTTTGGTCTTCAGTTATAGGAGTAAAATGACACTTCCATCCCAGTCATGCAGGACCAGGAAGGAGACCTCTCTCCCAAGTAGCACCTTTTTCCAAGATCTCCTGAAACTTGAACTTGCCTCCTACTTCCTCTGGCCTTCTCTTTCCCAGGGTAGTGATTCAGGATCAAGACAGGAGAGGTGCCTGGGTGGCTCAGTCATGTGATCTGGGTGGCTGAGTCACGTGCCTTCGGCTCAGGTCGTGATCTGAGATTGAGACCTGAGGGTCTCCCTGCTCAGCAGGGAGTCTGCTTCTCCCTCTCCCCCTCCTCCATCCCACTTGTGATCTCTCTCTCCCAAATAAATAAGTAAAATCTTAAAAAAAAAAGGATCAAACAGGAAAAATGTACAAAATAAATAAAATCTTTAAAAAAAAAAAAGGATCAAACAGGAAAAATGTATGTGACAGCACTTTGTCACTCTGAAGCGGTGGCCATACCTGAGGACAAGCTATGCCTAGGCTTCCTGGGCTCACTGCATCCACCTTACCTCAGATGCTAGAATCCACAGAATAATTCAGGCGGTACAGCCTTTCTAGTATTGTCCTTAGCCCCTTTCTAGGGCAGCCACGGGTTTAAGTGGGAGTGTCCTGGCTTGATGAGGAGACCTGGTGGACTTTGCTAGGAGCCAAAAGGAGAGTTTTGAAGACAAAAGAAGGGAGTCTGGCTGTGATCTAGGACATCTGCGACAGATCTGATTCACACTTATCTAATGGACTGGGCGCTGTACTTTGTCTTTGGGGTGCTGCCTTTGGCTCTGTGTGGTGACTGCTTTCTGAGGGAAGGCTGCCAGTATAGCTGAGGAGGACTGTGGCATTTAGCTCTGTGAAATAAGAAATTCCTCATGGGGGGGCAGGCAGGGAGGAACTGTGGAAAGATGACCTTTGAGAGGGAGATCGGCAATGCTGCCTGCATAGCAGGGGGTTCTTGTCAGGAACTCTTTGGCAACTATTCCTCAGTCAACTTGAGAGGAGAGAGGAGGTCTCTGCTAGCCTGGGAATAGGTGCTGGTTGCCAGTCACCATTAATCCAAAAAAGACTCTTTCATTACTATTTACCTCGCTTCTCTGGGCCAGGCTGGCTGGGCTCTGCAATGGGATTGGGCTGTGGGGCCGAGGGCGCAGTGCGGGGAGCTGAGCCACAGCGGTGTGGGGCTCCCACAGGCGTGGGTGGGGAGCAGGGGGGAAAGGCGTCGTGTCCACTTGGCCCTGGAGTCTCTGGACCGCACCACAAGAGGCTGATGTCAGCTCAGGACAGCCTGTCCGACAGCGTTCTTTCCTGCCCTGAAGAGGCTACACCCTCCCTGGAGCCCAGAGCTCAGATGGTGGCCTTGACGCAAAGCTCTAAGCTTTTCATTGCAGTCTCCTGACAGGACCCAAAAATATCTCCATGGGTGATGCACCTGGAAAGGGAGCTGGCTCAGCAGAGACAGCTCCACAGATGGGAGGCTTTACACAGGGTGCAGAGGAACATGGGAGTCACATAGGACGCATAGGACGTAAGTGGTGGGCCAGCCAGCCAGCCTCTGCTTCCAGAGGCTTCCAGTGGAAGGCAAACTCTCCCAAGGCAGGAGCTGAGGCAGAACAGAAAAGCCAGGCCTCTGGCTTCTCCAATTCTGGAATAAAGTCTTAGGACCCCATCTTGAAGAGTCAGCTCCTAGTGAGTCCCTAACCTGGAGATATGGATTTAAGGAAACCTTTAACTTAATTAGAGACTGCCCCACACGAGGGGCAGGGGTGCTGCTTTCCCCTGGCCTCCACCCCATGGCCTGCTTCTGACCACACCAAACCCAGAGTCTGGGTTTGGTTTTTAAGGATCTCCAGCCCAACAGGCGTTAACTGGATCCCTGAGACCCAGGCTCTGAGGAGGAAGCCAAGGATCATCTTTCAGGAAAGTGTGGAAATTCTGATGAGCACCGAGTACCCGCTTCTGGGAGGTTCTGTCATTCCCAGAGCCCAGGGCAGCCCCACCATAAGATCTAACAGCGGGGAGAAAGGACACAGCACCAGAGCTCTGGCCTCCTCCACAAAGGAACACGGTGGAAGAGGAACCTTCCTCAGGTAACCCGGCCTGGGGAAGCTTTACCAAACACCTCCCACCTTTAGCAGCAAAAACCTAAAGTTCCAGCAGGTGGGGATATTACTACATAAAGGGATTGATGAGGGACCCAAGTTACACACTCCACAGGACAGAATCTGAAACTGGGGGCTTTCCTTTGACGAGGGCGTTACAGAGGATTTCTCGGGACCGTGTTTTGAGTCAATATTAAAATATTTTTCAGAATAGGATCTTGCGATTGTTTACCTATGCTTTGATCTGGAGTCGTATGATTCTAGAGCCAAATGGGGTTTCAGGCCGACTCCTCTCCTGTTCCTGAGCAACCCCCCCCACCCGCCGCACTCCCCCACCCCCTGTTCATTGAACAGGGACCATGAACGGAGAGCTGGAGAGAATCCCCACATTCCATGGCCAGGTCATGGTTCAGACTGAGTCTAGAATCCAGATCTCCTGATTTCTGCTTTATAAGAGGTCAAGTTTTCTTTTCTTTTCTTTTTTTTTTTTTTTAGGCAAGGCTGATATCAGTCATTCAGTTAGATGTTTGGCTTTTGGGAATTTGGCCAGGAAAAAAAAAGTTACATACACATATCTCAAGACAGAAAGACATTTGTTTTACCCTCATATATGGTCCATTTACAGGAAAAATAAATAATATTTTTGCAGCTCAGGGGCGGGTTAAGGATTCAGTTTTAAGTCTCACAGCATGAATTTAAAGCAGGATATAAGTTCCAATTGTTTGAAAACTTTTCCTCAATTTGGTTTCCCGTGGAAAAAAAATATGCATAATGACCCAGGGGTAAATTCTAAGTCAGTGCTTGCTGATAGTTCTCAGTGGCATCTCAGAAAACCTGAAAAATATTTAACACGTTGTAACGTGTTTTCAGTATTTAGGGAAGTAAGTTTGCAGGGGGGAAGAGCAGTGAGCCCCCTGTTGTGTAGTGTAAGCTCTAAAGAAATTAACTGGGAGGTGATTTCTGGGCAATTTTTTCCACAGCTGCTGAAATATTTCTGTCTCTGTGTTAGAATAAGGAATGCAAAAAGTCCTTCAGAGTGCCTGAATTCCCTTCTTCCCATCCCTGCACTTAACACTTAGCTGCCCCAGGGTGCCCCGGGAATCCTTTTGGCACCTGAAGTTAGCATTCTTGCTGGCCCGAAGAGACAGAGCTTCTAGACCTTTTATATGCAAATACATTTCTTTATTAACGTAACTGCATACATATCTGTAATTCCTTATACAAGTTTAATGCCACAGCAACAACACACTCTAAAAGTAAACCGCATTTCTAAGAAAAATTAACCACTCACATACCACTACTCTTAGCCATGTAACTCGAACGGAGAGGAGTTAAGTTTCTGTGCACAATATTTCACTAACTTTTCACAGGACTATTCAGGAGACATGGCTCTGTTGCTTTCGAGGGACGGGGAGGCTAATGGTAGAGAAGAAGGAAGCTGCCCAAGGTCACCAGAGTTCATAAAGGGCAGAGCCAGCTTCTAAGTCAGGCCTATCAGGCCTCAAGCCCACTCTCCATCCTTTGCTGCCTCCTGGGACTACCTTTTATTCTCTCTGGCCTTTGACAGCTTGGGGTCCTCACGGGCCACTGTCTATTCTCAGCGGGTTTGATATGAAAGTGCTAATTCTCACTTCGAAGGTCTTCTTTCCTGTCTCATAAGTTTGCTTACTTTCACCACACCGTGGCCACCTGTGGCTCCACAATAGGCCAGAGCCAAGTTTTCACACCAGGGGTTCTGCATCTACCAGCAAAGCCCTGCCCTGGCCTGTTTCCCCTGTTCCCTCGGACTGGGTCACCTGAGCCCACGGGCCTGACTGACGTAACATCCACGGCTGCACTGGCACACAGCAGGCCCTGTTCCCTCACACACTCGTTCAGGTCACATAACCCTTCCTTCCTTCTCTTTATCCTCACACAGCGTGGGTGGGACAGATGCATGTGTGGAGATGGGGACAAGTTTGTGTGTGTGGAGATAGTCAAGTGTCTCCTCCTCTAAGTTTATGTCTAGTGACGGAAAATACACAGGGACACAGGGTCCACTTGGAAAAGTTGTCCCATGGCAAACCCTGCTTTCAGTCCAGGCTGAGACAGAGTGGGAGGCGCCAGAGAGCCAGAAAAGAGCAACCAGGACCTGGATAGACGAGAGAACAGGATAGAAACTGAGCAGGAATGACAAGAGACAGCAAAGGCCAGAAGCCCATGGGTCAGAAACTGGGGCTGGTGTGGAGCAGGCCGTGGAAGGGACCAGAGGTGAGACAGATTGACCTCCCTCACTTCCGTCGTAAAGAAAAGACAGAAACGTGACAGGAAGGAAACATTTAGGGAGGAGAGTATTGCTTTATTCTCTTCTTTGGCAAACTGGTACTGAGGAACTGGCTGACAGCTGGGGAACCAAAGAGGAGTCAGGTCTGGCCTCATCTTGAGGAGCTCACTGTCTAGCACGTGAGAAAGACTCACAAACACACGATCACAGTGGCGTGTGGTGAGGACCAGCATAGACGTTATGTATGGAGGTGAATCCTGCCTGCTCCTGTGGGAATCACTTGATGAGGTGTCTTTGACAAAATGGCGTCCAACAGGTGGGTGTGGAAGGCCCAGGTATTCGAGGTAAAGAGAACCATGCATGAAACAGGAGAGCATTGCCCAATAACCCAAATAGTTTGGTGTGATGAGATTTATGGCCAGAGGGGTATATGGGGGTGAGTGGTCAGGAGATTAGGGTTGACCTCTGGGCACTGGGAAGCCAGAATGGGTGTAAGCAGGGAATGACACGGCTGCAACAGGAGGTGACTGGCCAGGGGGAGAAGCACACTGGAGCTGGGACCAAAGGGTCACAAGTCAAGGTCATGAAAATGAAGCCTCAGCCATCTGCAGTAACCCTCAACTCTGAGACCAAGGCCAGGCTCACAGTAGGCAGACTCTCCCTCCCACTAGAAAAGTCCGTATTCCAAGTCCATGTTTCTCTGCTGCTCTTGCTTCTTCTCTTGGCTGAGCTGCTCCCCTTTTAGAAAGTCCTCCGGAGAAGATGAGACGTGAGCTGTAGAGGAGCAGTACAGGTTGCAGAGTCACAAGCCTGAGACCCAAGTCCCCTCTGGCCCCACTGGCAAGGCAGCTCAGAGGCCAGGCCCTCAGCCTCCACTACAGCAATGTCCTCATTTTTTTTTTTTTTTAACCTCCTATTCTCTGCAGAGGATTGGATCTGGCCTACAGACATTCTGGTTTGCCAAGAGTTTATCTTAAGCCTTCCAAAAACAAATCTACCGACTTTTCTTGAAAGCTTCCTAGTGACCCCTTCCAGGAGAGCTTGAAATCGCTATGTGCAAAAAAACAGTTCAGTTCAGATTAATCCGTGCTGCACTTGGTGTGACTGGCTTAAAATAAATTCAAGAGGGTCTGGAAAAAACAAAAGATCCAGCTCCTTTAAGAAACCAGGTGGTAGAGTGGGGGTGGTGGGGGGAGGTTGTGGGGCAGCTGCCTGAGGGTGCTGGAGTGCTTGGCATGGAAGCTATTGGTGTCTTCTAAAAGGGGAGCGAGTAAGAGCTGCAATGTGGGTCTGGTGAGAAAAACCTGCTTGGGTGAGGAGAAACAGAGCCTCTGTGCAGGAATGGGTGCTCTCTGGGAGGCAGAGGGGTGCTAAGAGGTCATTAGCAGGCTCGCGATAAGCTCTATTCTCATAATAAAGTACGTGAGAGAAAAGAAAATTATAAGGAAGAGAATAAACATATATACACGGAATGGTATTGTATTTAGTGGAAAATACCTGCGTTTAAGTGAACCCACGTGGTTCAAACCCGTGTTGTTCAAGGGGCAACCGTACCCCAATTCTGCAGACAAGCTAAGTGAAAGCAGGACCCAACCTAGGGCCTTGCCAAGGGCGAGCTGGAACAGAAGCAAGCCCTGGTTTGCAGCTAATGTTAGGAATTTGGGATGAGGTGTGTCAGTGAAATTTGGGAAGGTTTGCTCCTTCTAACTGACCATGTGTGGGGCTCTTTCATACTGCCAGCAGAGGTCGATTGTTCCCGAAGCACCTACTCGTTTCACGGTGAGCAAGCAAGGGAGCATCACATGCCCTGCCTTCGTTGCTCTTATTACCCACATTCAGCTGACACTGCTGTCTTCGTCCTTCCAAGAGGAGTCTAGAAGCAGCCCCCACAAGGACTGGCATTCCCAGTTCCCTGGCAAACACATGGTGGTTTCTGGGATTTGCCCCAAAGAAAACTTTTTTTTTTAAAATATTTTATTTATTTGAGAGAGAGAAAGAGAGAGAGAGCATGCGGGGGTGGGCAGAGGGAAAGGAAGAAGCAGAGTCCTCTCTGAGCAGGAAGCCGGACATGGGGCTCGATCCCAGGACCCTGGGATCATGACCTGAGCTGAAGGCAGACGCTTCACCGGCTGAGCCACCCAGACGCCCATGAAGAAAACTCTTTTATTTTATTTTTTTTTAAGATTTTATTTATTTATTTGACAGGCAGAGATCACAAGTAGACAGAGAGGCAGGCAGAGAGAGAGGTAGAAGCAGGCTCCCTGCTGAGCAGAGAGCCCGATGCAGGGCTCGATCCCAGGACCCTGGGATCATGACTTGAGCTGAAGGCAGAGGCTTTAACCCACTGAGCCACCCAGGCGCCCCAAGAAAACTCTTTTAGTAATACAAACCTCAGGCTGAAGGTGAACAGCGAATTTTCTGTAACACCACCACCTTGGAACCACGGAAGAACTGAAGTTCTGGTCTTTGATGTGGGTTTTGTATGAAGAAGTTTTCAGTTGAGGCATGCATTAAAACCAGGCGTGGTTGAACTGTTTATGGAGAAAGCAGCTCAAACAAACTTAGGAATTGTTCTTAATCCCAGCACCCTGCTCTCCCTGCTCTGATGTTGGAGGTAGAGCCTGCCCAAGGCCCTGCAGATTGAACCTGGGAGGTCTGCGTGGGGGCTTTGTGACGTCACTGAGTCAGCCATAGCCACCTCTGTATTAAATACGTGGCTCTGCTTCCCGTCCTGCCCTTGGACAACGGCGAACACCGCTGGGGTGTCCTTGGAACCAGTTATCGAGAGGGACCGACTTCCCTGAGTCCTGGCCTTCTGCCTGTCTCTGAAAGCGCACTGTTGTAGAGTTCTGATGGGAGAAAGAGAAGAAGAAAGCGTGAGGCCAAGCCTGTGGACATCCTGGGAGGTCTTGTGGATGGTGTGGTGTAGAGACGGGGGTCACGGCTGGCTTCCTCACTGACTCAAATGCTGGGCCAGTCCCTTGCCGCAGGGCGTCGGTCCTCACCTCCCCCTATTCCCCCTTACCCCAAGCAAGATCCTTGGGTCTTAGGTTGAGTTCAACTATTTCTTGAGAATCAAGCACCCCAGTCACGGAGCTCACGCGTATTTCTGAATAACTTTCTAAAGCATGTACCAGATGGGGAAACTCTGCTGAGAGGTCAAATTACTCGCCCAAGGTCATAAATCTAGAAAGTGGTGTATGTGGTGCTGGAGGCAGGTTCTGCCTTCAAGAAGTTACAATAGCAGGGCTGGGAAGCATCCCAGCCAAGGACTCTCAGACCCTGAACTTGAAGGAGAATGGAACTGAGGGAGGAGACAGGGCAGGGTGGGGACAGTGTGGGTGAGGGCAGAGGGGAAAGTACCTTTTTAACAAAGGCCACTCATCCTGGACAGGGGACCTGGAGGTAAAGGTGGCAGGTCCACAAAGACTTTAGAGGAATGCCATATAAACTTTGGAGCCTCCTACAGCTACAGGCGTGATAAAATGAGAGTTCGGTGGCTTTGACTTTCTCCCAGCTCAACTGCATTTCTTTCTCCTCCTAAAGGCCTGTTGCCACTCACTGACCCTTCACTGCCCTTTGAGATGCCCAACAGCAAAAGCAGGGCAAAGAACTCTACCTCTCCACTGGGCTGCCCAGTAAATTCCCATAAATCCCCCTCTGGGCATTCCCACTATGATGAGGTGAGCTCCTGGTTCAGGACTGGGCGGGAAAAGCATTTATTATTTGATCAGACACATCAGAGTGAACCTCTACGAGGAGCTGGGCAGCCATGAGCAAGGCATCGGAGAAAGAAAATCAGACCAGACTAGCTCCCAGTTTCCAGAAGAACAGGCAACAGAGTTGGGAAGACCAACGTTAAAAACAGTTAAAAAAAAAAAAAAAAGAAAAATCCAGTGTACTAAGCTCAGTGCTAACTTGGGAGTATCTGTGCCACTCTTTCTACCAAGCAAAGGCCCAAGCACCCCATGTGAGCCCCAAGTACAGTGGCCCCTGGGGTTGGAGACAGACCCTAGTGTGGCCACTTTATCGTGTAATACTTTCTTCCCTGACTCTCAGCTTCCCCACCTGGAAAATGGGTATTATAAGTACCACCCTGTCGAGGGGAGGGCTGCAAAGATCAAAATGAAACCAGGGACATAAAAGTGCTTTGAAGAGGCACAAAGCACCATATTAAGTTAAGAACAGATTACCGCTGGGAAGTAACATTTTATAAAACACACCCACAGGCCAGACCGCATTTTAAAAGTGATGCCCTCCAGCAGAGCCTGACCAGAAATTCCTTAGTTTGCTTGTGGGATGGCTTCTGTCCTTCCCATAAGGACCACATTTCCCACAGATGTCAGGGAAGAGAGCACTGTCCTGTCTAGAGAAGGCCGGAGCCCAGCGTCCCCCACCTCGGGGAGGTGGGGTGCAGAGCCCCTGTGCTGAGGGCTGGCGGGGGCCATGGGGAGTTCTTTCTTCACAAGAGAATGAAAAGTTCAACTTCCTTAATGGGCAGATGGTCCAAATTATCCCCGGGGCTCTGCTCTGCAGCTGCAGAAAATCAGAGCCTGTTTTCCCAGCCCCGTGTGTTTATTTCTATTCTACACAACCTCCTTTCTTTTAACTTGTTTTGCTTTGGCCTAGAAGGCAGGATAAACAAACGGAAGAGAGCTGTGATGTTTCGGACTCAGGCTGGGTTTCCCTCCTCTCCTAGTCTTTAGAAGCAAAGTGCCCTGGGCTCCAGGGGGCCCTTCTGATGCACAGCCAAGCAGGGTCTCCCGGAGCCCAGCCCAGTTCTGTTCCTGGAGCCCAGCAGAAAGCTGTGAATCCCATTCATACATCCGATCACTCACTCACTCGGTACAATGGGTTAAGCCCTGTGCCCACAAGTGAGGACCGACCACATTTCCCACAGATGGGGACCACAAGGGTGCTGAACAGCTTTCCCTTTCACGGAGCTTACCCTGATGAGTACACACAGACCTGAAAGAGGGAATGACGGTATAATATTGCTAATATGTGGGGAGTGTGTGTTGGGGCAACAGATCAGGGAAGCCCTCCTGGAAGAGGTGATTCCTAGGTGTCTTACAAGGTCCGACAACTGATAAGTTGTGTAGCCGGGGCTTGATCCCCGATCAGTCCTTCATGCACCTCCATCCCGAGGTGCACAGATATTATCCAAAAATTGCTCAAAGCCCCTGCAGGGCTAGATTTTAAAGCATCCCCCCCCCCATGATTCCTACCTGCAGCCCAGGCCTTAGAACCACCTCAACACCAAGGCTCCTGCCCTTACTCTTAAAGACACTAATTCCTACAGACCCCGTGGGGCTGCTGGGTGGTAGGTGAAAGGCACTTTTCGTAAGACAGCCGTTATTAAATTTTGTCTGAAGTATTAGCCTGGTAGTCGGCTTTGTGGTTTGAAAATGAAAGGCCTTTGCTCTTCTCCTTGGCTCTCCCTGGTATCCGCTGTGCGACCCTGGGCAAATTGCTTGGCTTCTCTGAGTGCATTTCCTCCTCTATGACATGAGATCCATGATAAACTCATGGATCTGTCGTGAAGAATCAATGAGAGAATGCACATATGAATCATTGTGTACGGCGTCTGGCATGTCATAGGACCTGCGTATGTATTAGTTCCCTTCAGAGCCCATCCTTGATTTGAAATCTCCGGGGGCGGGGGTGCTATCTAGAGCATGGCTTGGCCGTATTTGGGTTTGGGGCAGTTCTGAGCCAGAGGCAGACAAGCTCCACAGGCAGTAGACATTTCTAAGCCTAGCCCAGCCCTGGAAACCGGTTATGAGATGGCAGCCACTGGCCATTAAGCTGTCCTCTCAGACCTGCTGAGGGACCCAGTGATGAAACCACTCCCTTGGTTGTGCTCTCACGAGATGCCGGAGAAAGAGGAAGATATTCTGCCTTTTGCTTCCCAATAAATATGAAACCCGAAGCATATAGAGGAAAACAAGGTAGGGAGTCATCTGGATGAAAACCCCTGGAGCCATCCAGAGATGCCAGCACGCTGTAAATGAAACCAGATCCTGGCTGTAAACTCCTAGAATGGGCTCCCACGGGAGGCAGGATGAGCCCCTGTCAAGACAGGTACAGAGTGGAGAGGATTCCTGTGTTTAAAGTGGGATCAGGGGTTCAAGACTGACATCCAGGGCTCTTTCCAGTTCTGGGGTTCAAGGGTTCAGAGCCAGGCGAATCTGGACTAGACCCAGCCTGCTTTGGGAAATTGCTTTTCCTATGTATATATTTATAAGGCAAAGAGAGCAAAGAAACATTTGTTTCGAGAAGCAAAACCCCACCTATTAGATTTGTAAGGTCTGTGCTTGGAGCCCCAGAGCAGCCTCAGCCAGAGTGCTGCATTCCTGGACCATTCTGAAGCTGCTTTGCTTCGAGAGTCACATTCAGCTCGCATTAGTGAGCAGAAAGTTGCTGACAGCAGGAGTCAGACTGCTGCTGATGCCCCTACCCCCCTCCCTTAATATACTAAGAAGCCAGGAACTGAGCTCTGGGGAGAGCAGAGGAAGTCAGGAGATGAATCCAACTGGAGGGATGAGCCCCGCTGCCCCCACTCCCCACACAGCAGGCTGACTTCGCAAAGAAGCTTTCAAGGCTATGATCCCAGCTCAGGCCACTGTCTACCAGCCCTCCTCAGCAGCCCATGAAGACCTCTCAGGGTTGGCGACAAGTTGCTGAGCAAAGTATGGGACAGCCAGTGGGGGGGGCAGGGCTCCCACTGACGGGTGCTCCTGATGTACCAAGGTCGTCACATGTGATGTGGCTCCCAACCACCCCCATTATACCCATTTTAAGAAGAAGGAGGTGTAGAGAGGTTGAATCTGGCCAATAGTAGAGCCAGAATTCGAACCCTATTCCTGAGTCCAGAACCAGGCTCTTTCTACTTTCCCCTGTTGCCTCCCCTCAGGGATTATCACCACTGTGTTCTCCTCCATCCTAATTCCCATATCCACCCAGCACGCAAGAAGCAAGTAGCTCACCAGGCCTTAGACTGACGGTTGGCATTCCCAGGTTCTCTCTTTGGGCATCTTTGGTAGCAAGGACCAGACTCACTGGGTCACTTCAAGTAATGGGGGCTTATAGTAAGGCCACTGGGGAAGACTTTGGAAGATCAGGAATCATAATACAAATAGGCCTTGCGGAGTCTAGGATGCAAAGGTCATCCAGAATCCAAGGCAGTTCTGGGGGCCACAGCAATTGGGGTTTGTGGCTTTAGTCTATGTCTCATCTCCAACATGGCTTCTTAATTTCAGTGCCCCAGCCTCTTCTTGAGGCTGCTTCTGCTCATTTATCTCCATATCCCCCCAACTCACATTCCTAAGGGAATCTGGGTGGTCCTGCTAATCATCCTCATAGTGGTCCAAGGTCTTGAGCCAGACTAGTCATTCATGGCATTACCCATGTGTAAGGAAGTGCTCGTAAGCAGGGAGTGTGACGTACACCTTGACCTTGTCTAATGCCAGTCTTATCGCATCTGATGTCAGAGTTAAACAAAGCCGGATGCTAGTTAAAGTGGTCAGGACAGATCTTAAATTAGTAACATACTCTTGCAATAGGGAAAAGAGGCCAGTGTGAACTGAATTCAACTTCCACGTGTACAGAGGAGACTGGGTGATTTAAAGAGAGAAAGAGTGAAGAGGGAGTGAGTGAGTGGAGATTCAGAAGAGTCAGAAAAGTGAAAAATGACAAAAAGCAGGAAGGAGGTGGGTCCCTAGAAAACCCATCTGGGTTTGCTAACTGGTTCTTATCCAAGTTAGGCTCCTTCCCTCCCACGGAGCCTGGGAGACAGGGCTTTATCTTCAGGTGTTACCTGGAACAAACAGTAAATTCTTTTGGAAGCCTTGAGTTTTCTAAGGCAGGCACATTAAAGGAGGCTGGGGTCATTCCAGGGGTATGGCCTTGAGCTGTTAGTAATTATGTTCTTTTTCGTTCAAGACCTAATGGGTCAAAGTTGAGGCCTCCTAGGAGCCTGCCTAGGGTTTCGTCAAGCAGAGAATCTTTGTCACTGATGTGCCCTCAACAACCCTGGGCAGCGAGTATGACAGGTGAAGACATGAAGAAAAAGTATCTTAGTGCCTCTAGACTTAAGAACATTAGCACTGTGGCTTGATCAGCCCTCACCAGTCCCCTCCTCCTCCTCACCATGCCACACCGCTTGTCTTGGATCTCTTGTGGTGCTGGCAGGGATGGCCTGGAATCGCCTCATAGCATTTTTGTGCCCCGAGGAGAAGCATGGGTATATGCCTCAGTGTCCCCAGGACTGGGTCGATACTTAGAGATCGAGCAGCAGTAGGGAGTCTACAGTGAATTACAGAAAGACAGCCCAAGTAGATGCAACCCAGGACCAGGGCCCCCAGTCGGTGTGTGCATGGAGAGCACATGGCCTCTATCCTGGGGTAACACCATTCCTGCCCAAGCTGATGGGATCAGTGGATGGGCACAGGCCCATTCTGCATAGTCAGGCACTGAAGGTACTAGAAGCAGAGATACAAGAAAGATCCAGAGAGACACAAGAAACATGAGGCATTCAGCTGGGGATTCCAATCATACCCACTAGCAAAGTCATGCAGCCATCAACCCATCTGCCCTCCATCCCACCCGACACTGAATCAGCATCTTCAGCCAACCTGGCACCATATTAAGAATCAAGGGATCATGGACAAACAAAGCCCCATTTCTCTGCCCAAGGGAACATGGGCTATGTTTCCATAATTCTCAGAGACACCAGGCTTTGCTTGAGCTCTCTCAAGCAGTGCCCCAGTCTGGGGAGTGCCAACCTGCCACCGTCTTGGTTACTGGTGTAACCTCAGACCAGCTAACTGTGTTATGGCTTAGGCGATACTGAAAATGGCCTGTGTTGGAAGGAGCAGTGGTCTAGAAAGAAAAGGATCTGATGTCCCCGTGACTGCTGGTTCCTTCTTCTCTCTGAATGTCAGTTCCCTCATCTCTAGGTGAGGGTTTGGACTCGGGAGACCTCTGCCAGCTCTGACATTCCGTGTTCTTATCTGTTGTAGCCCATTGGTTCATTAGTCAGGTTTGAGCGCAAAGACAACACTTATCCATCCTTAGCCCCTAGTATAATTCTGGAAGGTGGTAGGATTCCAGAAATGCATCTGGATGGATAAGTAAATGAATAATTAAAAAGAGAAATACATACATTGATGAAGACATGTATAAAAAACTAATAAACATAATGCATCTTCAGCACCCCAAATCCGTGCACAGAAGGTAGAATCACCATGGACTTCAGTAAATATTAGCACTGTTCTCAAAAGCTAAGGCTGGTTTCTCTTTCCCCTGCCCTGGAAACAGAGACACGGTCATCTTCAAATACAAATTCGGCAGTTGCCGTGCTTCACAAGGACATCCCTGCATTCTTGGTCCTCCCATAAGGCATAGGAGAAGCCAAACTGTTCCTACGAATTGAGCGTAGAAGCATTATAGTTCAAGGGTTAAAGGAATTATTTTTAATGTGACTCTCCATCAAAAGGTATCTCGCATCAGAGTCGTAAGGCAGAATCAGGGGACTCCCCCCGGACCCCCGAGAGAGCTCAGAAAGAATGAGTGATCTCATGAAAAATGAAGAAAGAATGGTATAGACAGAGAATTGGCTCAAGTGTTAAGTTTCAAGGTCAGGTCCCAGCTCTTCTACTTACTCCCAGCTATGAGATGACTGACCATGGATCAGATCCATCACCTCTCTGAGCCTCTGTATCCTCAAGTATCACACAAACAGTTTGCACTGTGTGATCTCCAAGTCCCCGGCAGCTGGCAAATTCTAGGATTCCCCATCGTTTGAGACAAAGTGACTAAAAGCAGCTCTCTGCAGTAGTCGGTAGCCCCTACTAAGCTTGGAGAAGTCATTGCTAGAGATAGCCCCAGAATATGTAAAGGTTCCCAGTCCGGACACCATGGCTTGTTCTTCTTCACGCTCTGACCCCATCTGTGCCTCAGCACCCCCGCCCCTTGATGGAGGGGCCAGGCCAAGACTGGAGCAGGTCTGGGGTTGTCCCACAGGAGAGGATGGACCAGGGCCACATGGCAGGTCCCAGCAGTGGCCTGGGTGATGGGAAGGGTCAGTAGAGCAGGTGAGGGAATGAGGAGGTGGGTTCTATGATCTGGAGATCTGGAGCTGCAGCTAGGCAGAAAGCTCCAAGCAGAGATTAGCACCACTGATGCTCCAGAAAATTTGTTGGAGAAATGCTTGATCCTTTGATCTGGGAGAGGGCAGGGAGTCTTCCTAGCCGGAGAGAGCTGGTCTTCTGCCCTGCGTTCCTGTTCGTGAGCTTCCTCCCCTAGGCTTACAAAGCCAGACAAAAAAGTCACCACTTCCGATATGAGCTTTTTTGAAAGCACTCTTCTCTGTCTGCTTCTCTATATAAAAGAGGAGCACCTCTGATCCCAAATCTGGCGGCAGAGCCAAAAGACACAGAGGCCTGATCCTGTAAACATCTGGATGTCTCTGCTCTGGGGTTGTACTAGGATACGTTCTGCCCAAGATTTACTGGGCCAGGGACCAGGCCAAGCTCTCAAGTCAGAAAACTCTCCAGGTTGTCCTGCAGGTTTTGGATGAGGAACAGTTCCTTGGTATTTCCCTTGACCTCGGATTTTCCAGAGTGTGCTCCTTTTGCAAAGAACTTGTGGTCATGACTGCCCTTTCTGCTTGCAAGCCATGGGCACATATGCAGGTAGGGTCCAGTCTGCAGGGTAGAGACCCCAGAACAAGAGAACTCAGAGGGTTCCCTCTATGAATGAAAATCAGATATCCACGTAAGGATCGGTGTGGGGCAGGGTTTTCAGCGGGGTTGTTGATTTTCATTTTGCTCAGGAAGGATTTTTCAGGGCCCCCTGAGGTGGGATGTAAAGAAAGAGGTAAGTGGTGTAGGGAATGGCACCTGAGTGGCTCAGTCTGCTGAGCTTCTGCTTTCCTCTCAGGTCTTGATGCTGGGGTCCTGGGATGAGCACAATGTCCCTCCTCAGCAGGGAGTCTGCTTCCCCCCTCTCCCTCTAACCCTCCCCCTGCTCATGCTCTCTCTCTCTCTCTCAAATAAAAAAATAAAACCTTTAAAAAGAAAGAGGTCAAGGGGCCTGTCCGACAATGCAAAGTCACTTATTAAGGGAATCACACACAATTACCAAAGCCTGCAGTCGCCAGGAGCACTCTTGCCCTTTGCCCTCCACTGGGGCGAGCCCTCTCTCTGTTGGCCTAGGCATGCCTGAGTTTTGTACCATCTAAAATGTCTGCCTGCCATTCTCCTTTCCTGTCATGTGCAGAGAGGTATCTCCTTGACCTCAAGTAGCCCCACATACTCCTCGTGGACCACTCTGGGCAGGTGTCTGAGGAAGACACTCACTCCCCAGACTTACAAGAAGTGTCCTGGGTGGGGGTCACAAACCAGGCTGAAACCACCTCTCAGGCACCACGTCTGGTTCTGTGGGGGCTGACGCGTCTGTGTCAGAGTGTTTCCGAGGGGTGGCTGGTTGCTTGGTGGGAAAGATTTGCCCTGGGGCAGAAACTGCTGGGAAAAGGCAGAGTTCAAACCCTCTGCCCACAGAAACCCCAACCTTACACCGAGTCATCACATCCTTCCCAGGCCAGAAAGGGGGGCCCTGTTGCAGTCATTTAGTGATTCCCCAAAGCCTTGCAGGAGGTGGCCGCTCAGGCCTGTGGCCATGCCTGCCTGTGGCCTCCCCTGCTGCTCCTTGGGAGGCCAGAAATACTGTCCACGGAACAGCCCCTGGGACGGTCCAAGGCCCTGCATTGGGGCAGTTTTTAGCATAATCAGATCAAATCTCAGCCTGTGGTTTTCCCAAGGGAATTATCCACAGAGCTGAGTTTTTATTACATGACAGAAAAGGAGGCAAAAACCAGCCTGAGTGTCAAGTTCTGCCAGACGGAACTAGGACAGAATTTTCGTTTTGTTTCACTTCCATGAGTCTGGGGGAGGTCATGTGGATTTCAGAATCATTTTAATTCTTTTGGGGCATGCCGCATCCCATGAGCGGGTGACTGTGTTCAGCCTCCATTGTGAGGAGAAACCCTGAATCTGGAGTATCTGGGAAAAAGTTACAGGGGACAGATTCCAGGGCTCAAGGAGCAAACCTAGGGTCTAGGGGGTGGGATAGTCCTCAGGCCGCAACTTTGCTTGGCTTCTGCGGATTGTGGGGCATAAACCAGAGAGACAGCCTTGAAATTGATGCTGCAAGTCTCATAATTATGGTTACCACATGTGTCTAATTTTTTGACGTTGTCCTATTTCCAAGTATTCTTTTGCCTCTTCCATATACATTGAAGACTCCTGGGAATTCCAATATTTCAGCATCCAGATGACATTTTCCAGATTTCTTCCAGTACCCACCATATCATATGACAGACCACATCCTTATTTTTCTCATTGGGAATGTATAGTCATTGTACCAATAGCCTTGGCCTGGGGTCCAGAACCTAGGACCATCCCCCCAGAAGAAGCCATCAGTGAATGAGTGAGTAGAAGGGGCTGTGATGTCATAAAGTGGGTGTGGGAGCTGTGGGATGCCCTGATGCCTGATTCTCCGGGCTCATACCAAACCCCTAGGCTCTGAGGAGCTATGTCCGATGGACAGAACCCGCCCACCTGGGTCTATTATCTGAGTTCATTCATTCATGCACACCTTCATTTTGCAGAGCTTGGACATCTTGACGTGTAAGCACTGCATCAGGCCCTGTGATCTCTCCCCAGAATGCTCACAGCGTCCTAAGAAGACAGCTGGGCAATTATTAGATGAAGTGATAAATACATCCAAAGAAGAGGCCCCCCGCCAGGTGTGGGGTATGCAGGGAGGATTTTTGAGAGATGGGACATGCAAGCTGAAATTTAAAGGACAAGAAAAGCTGAGGCTAAAGCACGAGGGTTTTGTTTTTTGTTTTTTTTGTTTTTGTTTTTTTTTTTTTTTTTGAGATGGGGAAGTTCATGTACTTCTCTGGCTCATTCAGATCTCTCCTGAAGAACTTCCTTCTTCCCTCCCATCCAAGATGGCACCTCCCTTCAATCTCCATTCCCTTCCTTGTTTCTCTCTCTCTAAGATAGCATCTTCCCTCAATCTTCATTCCCTTACCTATCTCCAAGAAGGCACATCCCCTTATTCTCCATTCCCTTCCTGTGTCCCTGTCCAAAATGGTGCCTTCCCTCACTCTTCATTCACTTTTTTTTTTTTTTAAGATTTTTATTTGTTTATTTGACAGACAGAGATCACAAGTAGGCAGAGAGGCAGGCAGAGGTAGGGAGGGAAGCAAGCTCCCCGCTGAGCAGAGAGTCCGATGCGGGGGCTCGATCCCAGGACCCTGGGATCATGACCTGAGCCGAAGGCAGAGGCTTTAACCCACTGAGCCACCCAGGCGCCCCTCTTCATTCATTTTCTTATCTCCTTACCTAAGATGGCATAATGCCTCGCTCTCCATTTCCTTCCTTGTCTCTTCAACCAAGATAGCACCTCCTCTCATTCTCTGTTCCCTTTCTGTGCTTCCATTCCTGTCCATGCACTCATTATTACCTGGCCATAGTTACTCCCCCTGCCCCCAGCTTTACTGCTAGTCTTTCCACTAAAATACCAGCCCTTCCAGTGATGGTTATTAAGGAGGGCAAGTACTGCATGGAGCACTGGGTATTACACGTAAACAATGAATCATGGAACACTATGTCAAAAACTAATGACGTACTAAATGGTGACTAACATAACATAATAAAATAATAATAAAAAAATAAAATACCAGTCCTTGAGGGTAGCGTATATCCATAGCTCCTAGAACAGGACCAAGTCTTTAACAGATGGTTAGTCATTTATTTTTCTAAACAAAGACATGAATGAAGTGAATTCAGGCTGGCCTGAACAGGGAGGATATGGGGGAACTCTGAACGTCAGCCTTGGCTTCCTGGGTCGCAGGTGGCCTCTTCCTATTATTTTGACCTGACACCCTGAACTGTGCCTGGCCTGCTCTGAGACCCACAACATTCTCCTGTCACTTCTCTCTTGTACTTACGACCCCACACTGAGGCTTCTGTTGGAGGCTGGCCTGGCGTGGCCCACTGCCACCATAACAGGCTGCTGACAGAGGCGAGGCAGGTCTGTGAGAAATCAGGGCTGACATCTCAGCATCGGCCAACCCACCCAGGGCAAGCCCCCAGCCAGGGGCCAGGCCTCATTTGCTGCTGCTGCCTCCAGCTTAGCTTGTCATTACCGCTCCCTGGGGAGTTTCTCTGTCTCAGACTCAGTCTCTGCCTTCCAGCTTCTCTCCATGTTTTCCTTCTCCAGGACTCCTGTGTTCTCTTGCTCTTCCTCAGCCTTGACAGCCTGGTATGAGCTTGTGTTTTCAACAAATCCATATGAGGAGTATGGTCAAGGATGAAGGATGTGTAGAAAATGCCATTTAACATTTCAAGAAGCCTCCAGAGTCATCCATCTGTGATCTTTTGGCGCCTTGAGAATGCTGTGGTTTTCTGGTGACTTTTTTGGTTCCCCTGTACAGAATATCCTTGGGGTTTCCCCAGTCCAGGCAGCACATAACAGACATGTGGCCAATTCTAACTCCTTTCCTTTCTCATGTGGTACAGACGTGGGATTTATCAATCCTGCCATTTCCTCCAAGGGCCTGTGAAGTCACAGTCATCGGAAGGGGAGATGCCCCAGCCCACCTGGCCAAAAAAAGAAGAAAAAAATGGTCTGAGAGTGCAGTACTTACTGGGCAGGGAACTTGATGGGATTTGCTGTTTTCTCTGGCAGTTCACATAAGGGTCTTTTTGCCATCATGGCACTCAAGTGTCACCGTGTCAGAGTACAATGATTTCACCACCACCCTACGTGCCCTACATGTCCCAAGTGGTTTCTGGCTGCAAAAGGAAAAACAAAAAAGAGACAACTTTGACCTCTTCCACCTCTTCCCTGGCCTTAGAATCACTGAACACTGGAGCTGGAAAAAAACTTACAGATCATCTACTCCCGTCACTCCCAGATGCCTGTGCGCATACATGTAATACCTTGAAATCATGGGGGACATCTCTAAAAATTACAGATCCCTGACTCCCACCTGCTGATCCAGTAGGTCCAAGTGGTCCCACGAATCTGCATTTCACAGCCATTCTTAATGATTTTGATGTGTGACTAGATTTAAGACCCAATGACCACTCTGATATCTTGTCAAGCGAGGAAGTTCTGGTCCCCGAGGGATGAAGATCGCTCTGGATGGTGAAAAGGCCTTAGAAGACACATGAGGGGACCTGAGTTCCCACTAGCAGCATTATTATTATTTTGACCTGGCACCCTGAACTCTGCCTGGCCTGCTCTGAGACCCTGACACTAGCAGCATGAATGGCCCGACACTGTGACCTCCCTGCCAGACCCTCCCCAGTTTTGAGATGATCTTAAGGCTTGTTTCAGCAGCTCCAGTGTTCTTTGAGCCCCCCAGGTAGCCCTCTGGAGAAATAACGCCATGCTTCGTCCTGCAAAGGAACGAGTCTTCATTCATCTGTGTAGCGCATTTACTGTTCATTTCCTAGAGCCAGGCTCTGTGCGAAGTAGAGTTTATAGATGAAGGTGATAGAGTTTCAGCCACAAGAGAAGGAGGAGCAGCCTAGGGTTTGCTGAGGGTCTACAGTGTGCCAGGCACCATGCTCCGAGCCTTATACACATGACTTCATTTAGTTTTTTCAGGATTTGATTTATGTATTTATTTTAAGAGAGATAAAGAAAGGGGAGGTGGGTGGGGGGGTGGGGTAACTGGGTGATGAGCATTCAGGAGGGCGCGTAATGCAGTGAGCACTGGGTGTCATCTGCAACTGATGAATCTCTGACCTCTACCTCTGAAACTCATAATACACTCTATGTTAAATAACTGAATTTAAATAAAATAAAATTAAAAAAATAAAATAAAAGAGAGAGAGCATAAGCAGGAGGAGGAGCAGAGGGAGAGGAATGAGCAAACTTTGTGCTGAGCATGGAACCCAGCGTGGGGCTCAGTCCCACGACACCAAGATCATGAGTCCAAAATCAGCAGTCCAACGCTCAACCAACTCAGCCCCCCCCCAGTCGCCCCCACATGGTTTCATTTGGGCTACACAATAGCCCTACCTGTTGTCCCCATGTCACACTTGGGGACATACCCTTAGAGAGGCTGTGAGTCTTTCTTAAGGTCATTCAGGTAGAAAGAAGAGCCTTCTATGTGCAGGTGCTATTCTGAGCTCTTCATGGATTGTTGCCACGTCTCACTGATTTTGTGACAAACAATTTCACATCTCTGAAGTCTGGAAGCATCTCGCAATTGATGTAACTTGCCACTGTCACTGGCAGAACTTTTTCCTTCTTAGTAGCACATACAATAGTGATGTGCCTTACGAAAAGGACATCTTATTTTTTTTAGGATTTTATTTCTTTATTTGAGAGAGAGTGTGTGTGAGAGAGTGCTGGAGAGGGGAGAAGGTCAGAGGGAGAAGCAGACTCCCTGTGGAGCTGGGAGCCCGATGTGGGACTCGATCCCAGGACTCTGGATCATGACCTAAGCAGAGACTTAACTAACTGAGCCACCTAGGTGCCCCAAAAAGTGCATCTTAGATTGAGGAACTACTGTCCCCCACTCAGAGACAGTGAGTGGCAGAGACAGAATTCACACCCAGGTATGTCTGGCTTCACACATTCATGCTCACAGCCTAGTGGGAAAGTAGGCATGAACGCCGGGACTCAGGGCTAAGACACTCCGTGGGGATGTCCCCAGCTACTGGGCTGTACAGCAAGGCCACCTGCTGGGAGGGTCTGGATCCTCCCTCGGTTTTCTCTGTTCCCCCTGCCCTCTCCTCCCTGGCAGGTATGACTGCTGGTCACCAGGTCCCAAAAGGTGGAGAGAAATCCAACAATCACACTCCTTTGGGATTTACTCAAATGAGTTCAAAACTGATGTCCACACAAAAACCTGCACAGCAGGGTTTAAAGCACCTTTATTCATAACTGCCAAAACTTGGAGGCACGTGTCCTATAGGAGGTGAATGAATACATAAAGTGGGGCCCATCCAGACCATGGGATAGTCTTCAGTGTTCTAAAGAAATGAGCTATTGGGCCACAGAAAGACATAGAGGAACCTAAATGCATACAACTAGGTAAAAGAAGCCAATCTGGAAAGGTTCCATATTGTGTGATTCCAACTGGATGACAGACGTTCTGGAAAAGGCAACACTATGGAGAGGGTAAGAAGACCAGGGGCTACCAGAGGCTGGGAAGTGGGGAGGGAGGAAGAGGAGGAACACAGAGATTTTTAGGGCAATAAAAGTACTCTGTAGGATACCGTAATGGTTGCATACGTGTCCTGAGACATTTGTCCAAACCCATAGAATGTCCACCAAGAAGGAAGGCACCCTAAGGTAAACAGTGGACTCTGGGTGATAATGACGTGTCAGGGGTGGCTCACCGATTATGACAAATACGACCCTCTGGTATGGGCTCGTAATAGTGCGGGGAGGCTTGCTTATGTAGGGGCAAAGAGGAGGCGGGAAATTTCTCTGGGAACTTAAAACTGCTCTGAAAAAATGAAGTCTGTCTTTTTTTAAAAGATGTATATATGTATGTATGTATTTGTTTATTTATCTATTTCTTTATTTGAGAGCGAGCTGGCATGCCCACCACAGCAGCGAGCGGGGCAGAAGGGAAGGGAGGGGGAGAGGTAAAGAATCTCAAGCCGACTCCACGCTGATCACAGAGCCCCATGCAGGGCTCAGTCTCACCACCCTGAGATCATGATCGGAGAGACAACGGAGAGGTGGAGGCTTAAATGACTGAGCCACTCAGGTGTCCCCCAAAAGGAAGTCTATTAAAAGGAGAAAAGAAAGGTAGAAAGAAGCAGGCCGATCAGGGGCCAGGGGAGACCCAGCCGGGTTTGTTCTGGTCTTGGTCTGAGTCCCCTCTGGCCCATGCAGGGGGTGGGGTGGGGGGTCAGAGGGAAAGCAGGCCAGGTCCCTGGGTGGCCCCAGGAGTGTCCAGAGCACAGCAGTGACTATGGGCTGCTCCCAGCAGGTAGCGTGGAAGCCGTGATGATCCGGCTGGTGAATGGCTCTGGGCCACACGAGGGCCGCGTGGAGGTGTACCACGAGCGGCGCTGGGGCACCGTGTGCGATGACGGCTGGGACAAGAAGGACGGCGACGTGGTATGCCGCATGCTGGGCTTCCGTGGTGTGGAGGAGGTGTACAGGACAGCTCGGTTTGGGCAAGGTAAGCCCTCTGCGGGAGAAGGACCCGGGGAGAGGGCCCAGGAGTCTTCATCGGTCTCCTCCCAGAGCCCAAGTGCCCCCCACAGCAGTCTCAGCAGGGGGCACCTGGCCTCTGCCCCCCATACTTCCTGCAGTGGGAGGCTCGCTGTACCCCAGGCAAGCTGGCACGTCCTCACACAGTTCTGTTTATTAGAACATTCTTCCTTTCCTTGAATTGACCTCCTTTTATTTCTTGTCTCCTGTCGGATTCCCCTGTGGGCTCTAGTTCTCAGCCCGGCGTCTCAGGTCCAAATCCACTCCCACTTCGCTCTGTTATATTTTTCCGATGGTGCACAGCGAGTGTTGAATACTTAATAGTGCCGATTGTGGGCCGGGCTTGGTCCAAAACATGTTACAAATATTCACTCCTTTAACCCTTACAACACTAGGAAGTAGATAGGGATATCATCCCCATTTTCCAAATGAGGAAGCAGATGCACAGAGAAGTTGAATAACTTGCCCTGGGTCCCACATCTAGGAAATGGCAGACCCTGGGTTCAGACCCTAGCAGGTGGCTTAGGAGGCCAGGCTCTCATCCATTCCACAGGCCGTCCCAGACCGCCTCTGGGTCTTTGCTTCTTCAGATGAGTATTTCCAGTAACTCTGTCTCGTCTTCATGTGACAGGATTTCGAAAGCCTTCTCCATCTTGGTTGCTTTCCTTTCAATATGCTCAAGCCCGCCTCCCTTCCTGCCCAGGGTACAAGACACTGTAAGGGAGCGGTGCAGACCTCCTCTGGGCAGATGGCTCATTTGAACCATCCATCCCTTTCCCGCTTTGAGGAGGACAGCTCTGCCCAGCTCCAGTCCCCACCCATGGCACCGTGTGTGTCCCTCAAGCTAGCTCTCTGCGTTAGTGCGCTGGGCCACTGTAACAAATAGCACAGACCTGTGGGGCTAAAGCAACAGAAATTTGTTGTCTCACAGTCCTGGAGGCTGGAGGATCCACAATCGAGGTGTCAGCGGGTTTGGTTTCTCCCGTGGCCTCCGTCCTCGGCTCGTCTGTGGCCGTCTTCTCCTTATGTCTTCACCAGGTCTTCCCTCTGTGTGTGTCAGTGTCTCTTCTAAGGACAGAGCCATCTTGGATTAGAACCCCTGACAATGGCCTCGTTTTACCTTAATCATCTCTTTAAGGGGTCTGTCTCCACAGTGACATTCAGGGTGCTGGGGCTTAGGACTTCAACACAGAAGTTCGAGGGAACACAGCTGAGCACAGAGCACTCTGTACCGCGGCCTGCTTGCTGTGAGCACCGTCTGAGTGACACATAAAATGGGGTCACTCGTTACACACCTACCGACATGTGCTAAACATCCATGGCACCACATACACCCCCACGTTCAAATACAAAATTCACGTTCACACACGCTTCTTCCTCCATCAGACCTTGAACTCCAAGAAAGCTGTGTGGACTCTCAGCTAAAACAACAGTCCCACATGCACTGCGCGCAGGACTCCCCAACCCCCAGGAGGGTGTGCTGACCCCGTGGCTATGTGATCCTGTTGCTCCTTCACGGTGGGTCTTGGCCTCCCCGTCTGTAACTTAAAAGGGCTTGCAGACTCTGTGATGTGCCTTCCAGCTCAAGCCCCTTGGGACCTGGAATGTTCCTGCTCACCTGTCAGGAGGACCCAAGTTCTGACAGGTGTGGGGAAGGATTTGGAATGGTCGACTAGCACTCAGTTGCCAGGTCCCCCTTGTGACCTGTGGAGGAACAGCTGGCCCGGCCATGGGGCCTCCTTGGGTCATGGAGGGAAGCCAGGCATGTTCCCTGTCGTGCCCTACACCATGGCTGCCTGACCCACCGTGTCGGGTGACTAAACAGACTCATGGTGTGGCAATGTGGCATGAGGGGAGGGTCGGACACATTGTCTCCAGAGAGAGAAACAGAGCCACGTGGCACTCTCCACTCTTCAGTCAGCATTCACCTCCTCCCACCAGGGGCTGCTGCCCCTCTGATTCAGAATCTCAGCCCAGAGACCTCAGGCACTGTTACAGACTGAATGTTTGTGTCTCCCCTGAATCCACAGACAGAAATCCTAACCCCCAGTGTGATGGGATGAGGAGGTGGGGTCTTTGGGAGGCGATCAGGTCATGACATGATGGCACTTGCGTTCTCATAAAAGGGATCCCGAAGAGTTCCCTCTTCCTCCTTCCCCAAGGATACGTGGAGAAGTAGCCGGTCTCCACCCCAGACGAGAGCCCCCCTCAGGCCCCAGTAGGCTGGCACTCTGAGCTCCAGAGCTGGGAAAGATCCCAAGTCTATTGCTGAGAAACCGCTCAGTCGATGGTCCTTTGTTACCACCCTCCGAGCAGGTGGAGCCGATCCTAGTGACTGAAAGTGACTCTGGGTAAAATCTGTTGTGACAGCTGGCAGAGAGCAGCTGTCCGACCCCGCCCGTCCTGGCCTCTCCACCCAAGGCCAAGGCCGGGCGCATGGGGAGCTCCCAGAGTGTAGCTCCTCGGAGGCCAGCCCACGGGGAGGCAGCACTTTCCTCCCACTGAAAGCTTCGGGCCGGATTGCCGCCTGCTTTCTTCAAGGAAAAATGCTGTCTCCGTTTACAGGAGGAACAGGAACTTGCTTTCCCTTCTTGGCTTCAGTGAGGACTCCTTCCTAGTGAGTGGAAGTCCAACCTTGTCAGGGAAGAAGTGGCAGAAACTCTTTCAGAGAAGCCAAGACAGGTCGTTAGGTCTTGGGCGGTGTTAGTCCCAAACAGACCCATGCATGGCCTCTTTCACCCCCCTTGACCTTTGTAGCATGTGACATGTGGAGAAGCCCTGAAATCACCACTTTATTATTTTTTTTTCAAAGATTTATTTATTTATTTGAGGGGGAGAAGGGCAGAGGAAGAGAGAGAGAGAGGGAAAAAAAAAATCTCAAGCCAATTCCTCTCTGAGCGAGGAGCCCAATGCAGGGCTCGATCTCACAACCCTGAGATCATGATCTGAGCCAAAACCAAGAGCTCACTTCCCAAAGGACTGAGCCACCCAGATGCCCCTGAAATCATCACTTTAAACCAGTCAGTGCGAAGTCGGACTCCCTTCCCCTCCCATATCATATCTGCATTGTCATTTCCCCATCATGGTCTAGTCTTATGTGATGTTGGAGACCTCGACAGGTAGGCTGGCCAGGTGTTATAAATGGGCTCACGGGGGGAAGAGAAGGGGCTGACCCAGCTGAGGCTCCTCTGAGTCCTCACCCGAAGCCAGGCTGCTCTGCCTGCTTCCTCAGCAGCTTCTAAGCACCTCCCCTCGGTGGGCACTAGGCTCAGTGCTGGGACACAAGCCTAGTAACCGTCCTCTCCAGCCTCAACACATGCAGCATAGAGGGAAGAAGGGAAGGTGTATTTACTGATTCCCAACAGCATGGGAAGGGCTCTCGTGCTGTGGTGGCTATGGGGGTGGGGGGGAGGGGATGCCACCTCTCCGGGCATCGCTGGGGCTGTGCCTCAGATCGCACTACCCCTCTGACCACAGCCCTCTTTCCCACTAGGGCCCAACTCCTAACCCGGGACTGCCCATCCCCAGCCTCAGTCTCCTAAGCCCTGGCCCCTCCCTCCATGGCCTGGCTTCTCTCTGCCCTCTGGATGCTTCCAGCCCTGCCCACCAGGACTGCTGGCTTGTCCCCCATCCTGCTCTCTCCCTCTCCCCGCCCGTTCATGTGGCCAGTCCCCGGGTCCCACAGATTTTTACCAGCGTCTGGTAAGGACTCTCCAGTGTCCCTTGATTCTGTCCCTTGCTCTTTGTTCTCGGTGTTCTTGCCTTAGGAGCCCAAGCAGGGTAGAGCAGTGGTTAGGAGCTCAGGCTGTGGGTCCAACCCAGGTTAGAATTTCCAGTCTGCCCCATCCAGCTGGTGGCCTGGAGTAGATTTTATCGCCTCCCCCAGCTTGAGCCCTTCCACGTTAGAGGGATTGTGGCACTTGCTCGATGAAATCACGTGTGTCAAGCAGCAAACAGAGTGCAGGCGCCGGTGTGCTCGCTCCTCTGCTTTGTGTTGGGAGGAGGTCAGGTGCCAGTAGGCCTGGGTGCAGGGGTAGCCATGACCCTCCACCAGGTACTTCTCCTCACCTCCACCTCCAGCCCAGCTCCTGTCACCTCCCTCCTCATGGCTGCCAGAATCCTTTCTAAAATGAGACCCTCCTCTTCTGCCTCCCACACCCCTCTCACCCCGCAGCGACACACAGACACTTGTGTTCTCTGAGCTCCCATGGTTGTTTTGCCTTCCCTTATCTTCCCGAGTTTGGTCTGGAATGCCTTCCCCTCCTTCTTCGTCTAGCTAATTCCTGTTCAGCTTTTAAAATCAGCCCAGTCATCAGCTCCTGAGGGGAGCTCTGCTGGTGACTCCAGCCCCACCCTATTCCTTGCTCCCCTGGTGTCCTGTCTCTATCATGGCACCTCCTGAGCTCTGATGTGTGTGAGAACACCTTGAGGGCTTTACCTTCACAGTTCCCAAACCCAGGACTGTGACTTGGACTTCATGGGTACCTGCTAAATGTGAGAGGGTGGGAAGGGAGGGAGGGAGGAAGGGCGGGGGGACAAGGGATGGAAGAAGGAAGGAACTTCTGTGCCCACCTAACCTGAGTCCTCCCCAGTAGAATACAAGAAACTTCCAATCCCTGGCCCTTCTCTTAGGGGTCTGGCACCATGGAAGTTTCCCTGGATGGGGCTCAATCATCAAAGTATCTGTTTCTCCGGGGAAAGAAGCAAGGAAAGCACCGTGTGGGAGAATCTTAAAGGTGTTTTTCAATTTTGAATAGTTGAAGAGGGAAGAAATGCAGATGGAGAAGATGTCAGGGGAATGGGTGGAAGGAGGTCCAAGAAGACAGGGGAGGAACCACATGTAGCCCAGCTGAAGGTAGTCTTGGATCTGCAGAGAAAATCTTTCTGGAAGACAGACAGACAGAAGACGTGAGGTTGGACCCAGATGCAGACAGGTTTGTAGGTGAGAGTGCAAGGGATGGAACTGGGAGTGTTCAATTCCAGTCATATTATTACCTCTAAGACAAAATCCAAATACTGGGAGACGGCTTTGTGCATGAGTCCGCAAACATGAGAGGGTCGGGTAAGTAAATATTTTAGACTTTGTGGGCCAATAGTTTCTCTCACTACTCCACTCCACTCTTGTAGCAGGAAAGCAGCCATAAACAAAACATAATCAACCAGGTGGGGCTATGTTCCAATAAAATTTTATTTACAAAAGCAGACAGTGGGCCAAAGTGGCCCACAGTTTACCACCCTTGGCCTGGTGTTCATGCTGGGCACTGCATCCCCGTAAGGCACGAGTCCCAGATTGCCTGCAGCTCAGAGGCCTGGGTCATGATGTCCAGCCCTTAATCATTATGGGACAAGTCACTTAATCTTTCTGAGTTTTCCCATCTCTTAAATATCTATTAGATAAACCATCCTCGTGACCTCTGTGTGAGGCTCTGAGGGGAGCCTGAACTTAGTCCTTCTATTAATATTACTGCAAATAAACATGTAGAAGCTCAAAAGTTAGTTCTGTGGGGCAGAGATTTTTATTGTTGTTCCATCATTTTTTTGTTTGTTGATGTAGTCCAAACACCCAGAATAGCGCTGAGCTTGGAATAAACCCTCAAGTATATGTTGAATGAATGAATGAACAAATGAATGAATGAGGAGGATAAAATAAAATCTCTACCTACTCATTCCCAACAATATCACCTTCAAGCAGCCCCTAGTGTCTGAGTGTCAGAAGACCTGGCCTCTGATCCCAACTTTGCCTCCTCAAGATAAAATGTTACCCTACTGTTTCCTTTTTCTGACCCCAACAGTGGGGTGCAGAGCACCCTACCCTGCTTAGTTATCCCAGGGCTTTGTTCGGGAGCTTGTGGAGACATCTATGTGGAATTACAGACCTCATCTAGAGAATGGCTCCCCAGACTTGAATGTGTGTATAAATCATGGAGATCCTCTTTAAAAGATTCTGATTCAAGTCTGGGCAAATGCAGACCTCTGATTTCTAACAAGCTCCGAAGGTCATGCTGACCGCTCCTGGTCTTGGGGCCACACTTTAAGTCCTCAGATATCAGTTCTAAAGCTAAAGTGACAATCGGTGCATAGAGTGGGATTTCCAGGCTCTGACATGGCAAACAGCGGGGCTGGTTCTCAGGTTAACCGTCCATCGCTATCCAGCGCTGTTGATTTAATGACCCTACTCTTATTTTATGACCTCTTCATGACTGAACAATAGCCCAAACTCCCTGGCAAAAACACCCACCAGAGTTTGAAGTTTCCTGAGCCTATGTATGCATTTGCATGGGTTACCTTGGGCCTGTTCTATATTTGTCGGTTTCCTTTACTGGCTTCTTTATTTGTTTTGGGTGTGACTAATCCCACAGAGCTCTTGGGCCTGCAGGCTTTTCCTGGGTAATTTGTAAACTGATGTATTTTCCAGGAGACATTTAATCTGCAAATTATTGCTGGGCCTCAAAGGGCTTATTGTGTAAGATGCACAGGGTATCCGGGCCAGCGAAGAGGCTCTTGTGATGAAGCAATGGCCAAGAGAGCGGAAGGAGGCCTCTCCTCCTCCCAGCTCTGTCCCCACGTTCACCAACCGCTCAGCCATCCCATGACAACAGACACTGGAAATCTCTGCGTAACGAAAATTCGTCTAAACTACATAGCTCCCGCGGTAGACTTTATGGGCAGCAAAATGGGTTCGATGTTTCCTGGATGTTCTTTGTGAAGAGAATTCTCCCATGCAGTTCAAGAGAGCATGGCGTTTGAAGGTTTTTGTAGTTGTCTGGACAGTGCCTCTGAAAGGAGAAGTTGTCTGGGTGCTGAGAGATGGGGCGAGGAGGAGACAGGGCTAGTGCCAATCCCTGAGCTACCTTTTTTTATATGATTTTGGTAGATTTCAAAGCCCTTTAAAAATCAGGAACAATTTATTGCCTCATCTGACTTGCTCGAGTTGATGCTGCTAGCTTGTGACCTTTGACCTCATGCTTTTGGAGGCCAGCTCATAGACCTAACGAGCTAGGGTCCTAGAGTGACCAACAATCATGGTTTATCTAGAATGTACCTGGTTTTAGCACTGAACTTCTCACATCTTGGGAAGCCCTTCCTAGTTTTACAACTGAAATGGGTCCCAGGGGCTGGGAGTTGAATCAAGATCTATCCTACTTATTGTAGATCCCTACTTCTCAAACTTCATAACCTCTTGGTTAAAATGTAGATCCTGGTTCAGTATTCCTAGGTGGGACCCAAAGTTCTGCATTTCTAATAAGGTCTAGATAATGCTGATGCAGCTAGTCCAGGACCACACGTGGAGCAATCAGGCTCTAGGCCACTGCTTCTATGGGTGTCCTAAGGCTCAGTCATATTTCCAGAGGGCTCCCAAATGAGCTCCCTTCATCTGGGGCCCAGCATGGCCCTCAGCACAGAGAACACGCGAGAACCATGAGTGATGGTCCTGTCAGTTGATCAGTGGGGGCTCCAGGTGACTTGTGGTGCAGCCCACAACCCTCTCCACTGACCCCTCAGACCCCAGAAAGGCCCTCTCTATTCCCTCCTGGGGCCTCACCCAGCTGCCCTATTTCTCTGACATTCAATGAAGAACTTCAGTGCCAAGTTTCTAGCTCCCAAGGCTCTGGAACATTCCTGGGAAAGCTAACTAAAGCGTGCTATCAGACCAGCAAGGATGTCCCCTTAAGATCTGGGTAAACAGACTAGCTGTGGGCAAAACTCCAGTAGATTGTCTTAGGGATTTTACACTTTGGGAACTGATCTAATTCCTTCTGATTAGGGATGCTTCTGCCTGTCATTAAATAAATGTTTGACTATAATGTTAAATTCGGGGATCCCCTGCCATTCTAGCACCACTATTTTGGGCTCGTAGGATGGAACCATCTGCTGTAAATTTCAAAACATCGGAGGTAATGTTGACACTGACCTATTTGGATATGGGGCACTGACTGTCTCATCTAGGATCTGTCGGACATTGTCTCTCAGAGTAGGCCATGCTTGAGTACTCATCAACAAAGCCTGATAGAAATTACATCTCAAAAGCCATGAGGTGTTGCAACTAAAGCATGGACCATACCAACTTGAACTTGACTTCAGATCCTGCCACTTAGGAGCTGAGCAACCAAGCACCAATTGCATCCTGAGCCTCAGACTTCCATCTATAAAACGGGTGCAGTAATGTTGATCCCACAGCCCCATGATGGGGATGGAGGAGGATCAGACGTGAGATGTCTGACACGTAGGATAAATACTGCCATCACCCCAGTTACTGTTATCCTGACCTCAAGAAACTGAGCCTAGAAAATGAGTATCTGATCTTGGTGGGGTGGAGAGGGCAGGCAGGCACCACTATATTTGAGAATTGCTGGCAGAGCCTGGGACAATCTCATCAAGAACAGACATGGCAATGCCCCTTTTTGTCTTCTGTCCTGCTCTCCCGCATGTTTGCTAAGAAACCGTGTTGACTTGTCCCCACAGGCACAGGGAGGATTTGGATGGATGACGTCGCCTGCAAGGGCACGGAAGATTCCCTCTTCCGCTGCAGTTTCTCCAAATGGGGGGTGACAAACTGCGGGCACGCTGAGGATGCTGGGGTGACGTGCAACAGACACTGAGAGTGGGCGTGGTCCACGGTTGGGCCTTGCTGCCGAGCCTCCTTCCTGCATTCCTGGGGCGGAGTCATCACTTGGGACCTCATCTCTGCTCTCCCCAGCCTGGCAATCCCCGGACCCCCATATCCCTGTCCCAGGACCATGGTGGCCTGTCGTCCTTCTCCTCTTGGACATTAGCTGCAAAGTGCAACTCTGGGATCTACTGCCTGTCTCTCCCTTCTACCAGGGTCCCTGCCTGTGATGCCCTGGTCAACTGGACAGTCATTTTGCCCAGCCTTCCCAGCACCATGCATCCACCGATACCCATGCTCGCCTTTGGTCTGTCACTTCAAGGCTGAGAGTCTGCTGGAGAGAAATTCAGCAGGTGGAGACAGGAGGGAGGCCCAACAGGTCATTTACTCTTCAGAGTAATTCCCTTAGTTAGGCCAAGAGTTTCAACATCTTCCTTCCCAGCAAGAGACTATACCAAATGATTCATTCTTTCCTCTTTGCCTCTGCACACCATTGGTTAGTTCAGGAAGTGACAGAGAGGACGTGCCCTCACGTAGGAGGGAGAGGGAAATGACAGCCTCTGCAGGAGACAGCCTGGCTTTGGAGAAGGGCAGTGACACTGACATCCACGGAGTGACTATTGCGCATACTACATAGTATCTTGGGTGCTAAATTCATTTATCCACTTTGCAGCATTCCCACAAGGTTTGTTAGCTGGGGTAAGACCTTACCTCTAGGTAGCACTTAGCTGACCCGTTCACCTGGCCAGTAAGCTGGAAGATTGAGAATGACTATAACCATTGTTTCTACCTGAATGCTAGCATGTCTTTACTAGGCTTGAGCAGGGAGCTCGGGGTGTAAGGCATGTGGGACAACAGGGTTCTATACTCCAAACCTACAGAGTATAATATCAGACATGGACTGGCTTCCAGGCCAACTGCTGACCTAGGAGGAAGGTTTATTTGGAGGGTGACATGGGGGCTGTCTGGGTTAAACTGAGACCAATACTCAGCCTTCTGGCAGTCAGGGTTAAGGCCAAGTTACTTGAGTCTCGGAGCTGTTTGGAGGCGATGGTATTGAAGCTTCCAGGATGCTTTGGGTGTGCTCCTGTGATCAGGACACATGTCCTAGTGGATCCTGTAGGGAGATGGGGATTCCCTATCACCTCTTGCAGAAGAAGGAGCCATTGGGCTCTGCTAGTCCTCAATCGGCTCTATTCTCCTAGTGACAGGGAGATCATATTCTGCTTCTGACATGAGGAGGAGGTCAAAGCAAGCCATATACATGTTCTAGGACTAGAGAAGTTACATGGTAGTAAGTGGGCACAGACTCACCTCCCTTGGGGTGTCACAGACTGAGGCAGGCCTTAGATACACAAATACCTGTCACATGGGGTGAGCATCAGCTTGGCTGGGGAAAGTGACACCTGGGATCCTCCAGGTGTAGGACCAGCAAAGTTCCTGGCTGACAACTAAACCAATATGTGCTATTGGTGGTTTTTTGCTTACAATATGCTTGTTATCCATTAATGTCCTAATGATCAGAGACTCTCCTGATCAATTGCTATGTTTACATAACACGCATGTATTCATGCATCTTTTTCCAGAACCAATATATGTATGCATATATAAACACGGCACTCTTTACTACATAGCTCAGAGCATTACAAAGTTTGCATTTAAAAAAAAAAAATACTGAAGGTAGAAAGATGTCACGTTGAACAAAATAAATTCCAATTCAGTTCTGGCAAAGAATCCAGTTATCCCATCAATGAAGACCCATAAAACTTTCTTACTTGGTCTTTTCATTTGCGGAAACACAAGTCTCGTTTTACATCAAATAAAAATCACAAAGATAAGTGTTTGAACCTTAATCGAAAAGTCTACTAGTTTACATATTTACTTAAAAGGACATGGAAATAACCATGGACCTGGATTTCAGGGACTAAAAGAAATTAGGCCTGGCCTAAAATACATAAGACCTTTTGTAAGAAAGAATTTCAATAAAGCTAAGAACATGTCACTAACAACTTTTGTGTCTCATTCTTTCTCCTGAAATTCTGGTGAGTGTGGGAAGGACTGGTAAAAACTGGATGGTCTAATTATTTCTCACTGGGGATTGGTAGAATGGGCAGCTTATGAGAAACTGCCTTCAGGTGTGCCTGGGTGGCTCAGTTGGTTAAACTTCTAACTCTTGATTTCAGCATAGGTCATGATCTCGGGGTTGTGAGATTGAGCCTTGTGTCAGGCTCTATTCTGGGTGTGTAGCCTGCTTGGGATTCACCCTCTCTCCCTCTCCCTCTGTCCCTTTCCCCTACTCACTCTCTATTGCTCTCTTAAAAGAGAGAGAGAGAGAGAAGCTGTCTTTGTACTTCTGGAGGACAATAAACACAGTCTAGACCAAGAACATGGTGGAACATGACGTCTCAAGCCTTAGTAGGTAACCTAAGGAAAGTGTCCCAGGCAACAGAAATCAAGGCCCAGCTTATAGGAGAATTGCATTTTTATTCAGTCAAGGAAAGAACACCTAACTATTTCCTCACATCTCCAGAGTTCTTACTTAGGAATGAAAGGGTACTTACTATAATTATCTTCCCTCTGTTGTAACCAGAACATTGTCCAAACTGCTTGAGACATATAATTTCAAACATTGGACAACGTGGAACACAAGACTGTGATCCTTGAGAAATGACAACAAGTGAGGTAAGCCTACCCCGACTTGAGCTCTCTGTCCAACTGTGGCATACTTGAGGGGAGCCCTGAGTCCAGGAATCTCACTAAGGTGAAGAAACAAAGATTGGAGATAGGGGAGGCCAAGGTGGCTGGAGTTTGCAGGGCATGGTGTTCAAGAGTAGAGAACAATACATAAAATTTCCAGATAGGTTCATAGGGTTCCCTCGGGGTGTCAGCTGAATAACAATCTGTGTGAAGCCCATGAGACCAGCTAAAACAGCTTCTGAGGAAAGTACCATTATCAGAGCTCAGACAGAGCTGAGAATCATTTGAGTTCCTTCCAGGCTGAGTGGGAGAATTACCTAGGGGACTCAAAGTCCTTCTTGAAAGCTCTTTAGCCTATTTTAGTTGGGGGAGGGGAGGGTGAGCTGGTAGAGAGGGATAAATAAAGCTGCAGTCAAAACCCCACCTCCGCCCCAAAAAGGAGTGGAAGTTGGAGGAAAAGAAGAAAAGGAGGGAACTGAGTAGGGTATTCTATGGAGGGTTGAAGGGGGAACCATTCCAAGAAGAGAAAGACAAGTGATTCACACTTTTGACATTTTACAGAAATGTTAGTATGACTGTCATAATGCAACTGGAGACACTAAGGGGTGCTTAGGTTGGAGAAAGTTGTGGATCCTTTCCACATATCGAGTCCACTAGAGTGGTTGGCTTAACTACCTCACACATAGGCCCCAAAGGTTGGTTCTCACCAGCATTTGAGATGAGGACATTAGTGGTGCCTTAGGGACATTAGGGCAGAAAGAGAGAGACCACTGCCCTCCTCCATGAGGACTGTTCCTAGTACTGGCTGAGAGAAGCTGAAGAGGAGCAACGAAGAAATAAAATTCCAGAAAAATAACAAACAGCCTTAAAACAGACAAGTCACCAAAACAGAAGTCTTGGTCTCCTCAATAACCACTTGAGTTGTAGTCCCAAAAAGCTGAAAAGCATTCCCTGGGCTCCTTGCCTGGCCCACTTCCCTCTCAGTCCCACCTATGTCCACACAGGGGTGTTTTTGTGGACCAGACCATTTGGTTCCTGCCCTCATGGAGCTTACATTCTAGCTTTTATCCTTTTTTTTTTTTTTTTCAAGATTTTACTTATTTGAGAGAGAGAGAGTGCACAAAAAGGGGAGGGTCAGAGGGAGAAGCAGACTCTCTGCTAGGGAGAGAGCCCGATGTGGGACTTGATCTGGGGATTCCAGGATCATGATGTGAGCCGAAGGCAGTTGCTTAATACACTGAGCCACCCAGGTGCACCTGGCTTTTATCCTTTTAACAGGCTTTCGGCATGACATTAACCATACAGAATAATAATGTCCCCCAACAAGAAATGTGCAGCCAAAAGGGACAGTAGTTGTTTGCCAAGCTATTAACACAGAACACATATGGTTCAATTGTTTAAAAATGCATCTTCCTTGCTAGTGAGATAATAGTAGCACAAGTGACACTGGTTATACAAATTATCATTAATAGGAAACGGGGACGAGTAAACGGTAAGTTGTCATGCCATTTGTTCAAAATCGTAGTAGATAAGCAGAGATCGTATGACAGAAACCACAGCAAACCTCCCTAGAGCATTTACCTTCGAGGCTTTACAAGAATGAACCCCGGGGGGCACCTGCGTGGTTAGGTCGGTGGTCTGCCTTCTCCTCAGCCTCCCTGCTCAGCAGGGAGCCTGCTTCTCCCTCTCCTTCTGCCCTTCCCCCCAGCTTGTGCTCGCTCTCTCAGGTGAATAAATAAAAAATCTTCAAAAAAAAAAAATGAATGAACTCTCTGAATTTTTAAGCACTAGTTCTGTTCTAATCATCCCAATTCTCTGGGGGTGGAGGGGAGACTGAGGTACTGGGAGGATCATCCCATGCAGAAGTTAGGATTTGAATCCAAGAAATCTTAAACACAACACCGAATGTGACAGAAGCAGTCATGGTACAAGAATTTGAAGAGGTTAACCCGAGGATGGTGGAAATGGAGATCATAGCTCAATTATGAGTACACAATATTTCCACCATTGAGTCAGTATCCTGCTTACTGAAATACACAGTTCTCTATTCGGTTACCTACATTAAAATGATCCCAATGAACCCCCACAGAGGGAACTCACAGCAAGCCCTTTAACAAAGACCAACACACACAGAACAATCACAGACTTCCTCTGACCCACAGTGGACTCTCTCAAGAGGCTGGAGACTCCTCCTTCCTGGCTGATTCTGGAAGATCTCAGGTTTTCAGAGCCTTTGAAGGAGTCAAGCGAGGGTGAAGTTACAGAGCTCCTAGGCTCTGTCCTCCTGCTACATCATAAAAGGAGTCCATCTGTGATCCAAAATGCTTTGCGTGTCTTTCTTTCTCTACCCATTTTACTCAGCACCTTTGGTCTTTCTGAAATGATTCCTAAAATCTTCCCTCACAGCAAAGGATTTCAACCCAAATCATTTTCGAGTATCATTTCTTCCTTCTTTAAACTCATTTTACATATTTATTTATGCTTGTATCATAAATCAGACTGAAGAGGAAGTTGTTTGACATTTGGAGCTATATAACTGTATGCAAAGAAGAATGTCAAGCAGGTCCCACCACAGCACACGCTAATCATAGCAAATGGGTAACATTTCCCAAATCAAGATTAAGAACCATTTACTATTTATGCTCAACAGATTTCCTGGGCCATCCAGTTCCAATCAGACAAATATCTTATTCCTTCCATGTGTTTCTGAGACATAGTGCATGAGCATAGAAAACCAGAAAGTTAAGAACTCTTTCTTAAAGTCCAATCTTTTGAGGTCCTTCCCGGATAGCTTATTCCTGGACAGTAGAAGGCAAAAGGCAGATGGGATGTCTCCCCATTTACAGAGAACAGGGTGTGTCAGAAGAGAGTGGTGTCAGAGTAGAAAATGAGCTTAAATGGTGGAAGAAAATGGGCCTGAGGGTCTCAGTCAGTTAAGTGACTGCCTTCAGCTCAGGTCATGATCTCAGGGTTCCGGGATTGCGCCCCAAGTCGGGCTCCCTGCTCAGCAGAGTCTGCTTCTCCCTCTGCCCCTCCCCCTGCTCATGCTCTCTCTCTCTGTGTTTCTCTCTCAAATAAATAAATAAATAAATAAATAAATAAAATCTTTTTAAAAAAAATGGTAGGGGATAAAATTGGTTTACAGTAGGAAATTCAGAACAGGAGTTGGGTTTGTTAGAGATGATGAAACCAAGCTTTTGGTGAGGAATTAGAGTTTTAAGTTAGGAACCAGAAACTTTAAATTCAGTGGTATAAACAAACCCATAGAAAGACAATTAGAGGGGGAGATGAACCATGAGAAACTGTGGACTCTGAGAAACAAACTGAGGGTTATGGAGGGGAGGGGGTGGGGAATGGGTGATTCTGGTGGTGGATATTAAGGAGGGCACGTATTTCATGGAGTGCTGGGTGTGGTGCATAAACAATGAATCTTGGAACACTGAAAAAATAAAATAAAATTTAAAAAAATAAGTAAAAACAAACAAACAGGGGTGCCTGGGTGGCTCAGTGGGTTAAAGCCTCTGCCTTAGGCTCGGGTCATGATCCCAGAGTCCTGGGATGGAGCCCTGCATCAGGCTCTCTGCTCAGCAGGGAGCCTGCTTCCTCCTCTCTTTCTGCCTGCCTCTCTGCCTACTTGTGTCTGTCAAATAAATAAATAAACTCTTTAAAAACAAACAAACAAAAAAAGTGACTCAATTAGAATCAGGGATCTTATTATAAATAGCAGGAGGCCCTCTCCTACAGTCAACTTCTTGTCTACAATTTCAGGCACTAATACCTTCTAATGGCAAGATTCCTCATGTAAGAAACTGGATGTTTAAGAATGTTGTTTGGTGATTGTTTTGTATACTTAGTTGACTAATCTCCTAGGACACTGTGCTTTCATTTAGGGTCATCTCCCATCAGATGCCTTAAGATGAGCTTTCATTGGAATGACACTGGCAATATAAAATCCAGAGCCATGAGCTTTCTATTCATTCTAGTAAATGTCAAACCAGTAGTCTTTATTAAAACAGTTACATTGAATATTTGCTCATTGCACTAAAATGATGACCGTAACAAGCAACATTAGACGAACTGTCCAGTCACGTACCTGCTTCTCTCAGTGTGGCGTAATGCCCATTCAAACTCTCACCTTTTACAAAGATTCCGTAGTGATTCCTTGCCTCCTTTAGAGTGCAAAACCCTGAACCTATGGACCTGGGATATCAGACCAGCTTGGCCTCCAAAGCCCTTGGTACTTTGCAATGGCCGCTCTGAACGTGTGTGTCGATGATGAAGTTCATATTCTCTCAGCTCCAAACCCATCCTAACGCTCAGCTTAGGGATCCTTTGTGATCCCCGGCAAACTGTACTTCCTCTTTGTGGGCTCCCTGTGGTCCTCTTCACGTAGGCAGCACCAGAGGGAGACTGCGAAGCGGGAGGACAGAGAAGGACTTGGTCCTGTCTGCTCCTCTCTGCCATTCCAGGGAGAAAGCTGTTTCCTCTCTGAGCTTTTCTTGCTGGCTTGAGGTTTTTGTAAGCATCACCCTAGCAAGACATCTTCCCAGAGCATCTGGGGGGCCTTCCTGTAGCGTCAGCTGGATCTAGAATACAGTTCTCCCAGGACTGTAGAACCAAATTCGTCACGGCCTCTCAGAGACACCAGCACTGGCCACTGGGATCCCGTCCAGGGCTCTGTGCGGCAGCTTGGCAGGACCCTTCTCTAAGGCTTCCCCTTAGTTCCCCTGGTTTTCCTAGCTACAACGGATGGTGGTTGCTTCCTGCAGTTGCTACCACCATGGTCTCATAGAATTCCCCTTTAGCACTTTCAGTTTCCTGGTTAACAGCTTTTTATCTTGAATATTCTTTCAAGTAACTGGTATGTCTTTGCCCTCTGGCTGGACCCCGATCGCTACAGCAATCGAAGCTTAAAAAATCATTACCAGGGTCTCCTTCCTTTCAAGATAGCCACCGAAAGCCACCATTTCCTCTGGCCAAGTTGCATTTTTACACACTTAAACAATCAAAAAATAAAACACAAAACCCCAAGATTTTGATAAACAGCAATAAGTAAGATTGGCTCTCTCCTCATTTGGACTCAAAGAAGTGGAATTGAAATGCAGGAAGTACTTACAACTTGCAAGGTTGTATTGCATTGATTGCAAAGCAATCAATGAAAGCAAAGCAATCAATGGCCTTAGACCAGTTCTGTAGGTTAGTTTTCCCATTTTATAAAGAGAGCGACCTTGAGAAAAGGTAGTAACGACCCTAGGGTGACAACCAGTTAGTGGCAGAGTTGGGACTTAATACTCAAGATCTAAATCCAAAGGCATCCCATGTTGCCTCCACAAGCTAGATGGCATGGACCCATCCCTTCTCAAAGGCAAGGAAATGAGTTAATTGAAACTCAATCCATATAGTACAGTTCTAGAACACAGGAAAGCCGGTCTTAACAATGAAGAAAACAGCATTCTTTGCCTCCAGAAAGCTCTCACTCTAGTGGGAAAAACAAGATAATGCCCATGTGGTCTTCATTAGTGCAACCCCAAGGAGTAGGGGAAACTGCGATGGGGTAATAACGGACCTCTCTTCTGGCTGGTGTGAGGACCAGTGATCCTTGGACAAACAGGTCATTACCAGCTCTTCTTCGGTAGTCGATAATTGACTCTGATATGGAATATCAAGAATGTGGAATGTGAGGGGGGAAGAAAAGGAAAGAAAATCGAGAAAGGAAAGGAAACTCTACTTATTGGATACCTAATAGCTGACAGACAGTGTGCTACATGTTTCACTTATGTGAAACATAAGTTTATTTATTTAATTTATTAAATAAATCCTCACAGCTACCCTATAAGGAGTAAAATATTATTATTCCCATTTTACAGATGTAAAAACTGCTGCCCAGTAGAGTCAAGTAACTTGCCTGGTGTCATGTAGCTCCGAAGGGGTAGAGTTGGGTTTTAAGCTCCTGTCTAGATGAAGGCCGGAGCCACAGGCCTCGAGACAAGATGTTGAACCTGAGAGATTTAGGAAATGATGCTTACCGTTGGTGCTTCTGGCTCTCCATAAAGCAAGATGGAAAATAGGAAGTTGATAAACCAAGCATCTTATGCCTCATCGATGCCTCAGGCACACTGCTGATGCTTACAGAGAAGGAGATAGGAGTTCCTTAGGGTAAGAAAATTAGATTCAATCTCTTGCTGACATTTGTGTTACCGAGTTAGGAAGGGGGAGACTGTCTGTTCTTCGGTGTTTGGAATGTAGACTAAGGAAGAACTTGCTGAAAATTTAAGCAAACGGGCATTTATTTGGGCAATCAGAATTGCAATTTCAGGAGACAGAGACTCAGGTAGAAACCTAGACTGTGTCTGAGGATGACAGAGAGAGGTAGAGTGATAAGGCAAAAGGTTACAAGAGTAGTTCTCCTTGACGTCCACTATGCAAAACAGGGATTGAAATTAGATCAAGTGGGGTTGTTTGGGCTAATATGCAAATGAGGGACTGAAGCTTGTTAAGCTGAACTGACCCCTTTCAGAGTGAAGAATGGGGAGGATCCAATTGCCAGGGTAAAGAGGAGGTCAAGTCCAGACTGAGGGCTTGTGGCTGTCTTTAAAGTTCTGAAAGTTCCTAACTCTTCCTATGAGGACATGCATCAATTGTTCCCATATGGCCTCCTGACCCGACTTTTAAAAAGACTCTCTTAGCTGGGCTTGCTTGCTCCTTTTTGAAATCTTCTTTTACACTAGTGAAGAGTACGTCTATCAACCTATGGTATATCCGTCCCACTCTTACTCATAGCCCATCATGAATACACCCCGAATCCAAATATTGCTGCAAAACCTGTCTTCACTGCCTCTGATTGCTGATGCGTGGGCCAAGGCTATCTTGGATGGTCGCCCTCATGCCTTCTGTTCACAAGGAATGTAAACACCAACACATCTCTGTTGTTTATCTCGACTGGCTCTCATAGCACTATGCTGGCATAATGCTAAAAGATCCCCTCCCTGCCAGAAGGGAAAGCAGGGAGGAATAAAGGGGATGGAGGTGCTGAAAACCCCACCCTGCGATAGTAGTACTTCTGAGCTGCATAGGTGAGGCAGGCCTGTTAGTAAATGAGCAGTCTCCCGAACAAATACATTCAAGGTCATGTAGGTCTCTATTCAAGGTATATAACAAGAGCTCCTTACACCTCTTAACAGCCAGTTAATTGACCCTTCCCCTTCTTTTCTTTTCCTTCCTCCCCTTAAACAGTCTATGCTGTGCCTCTTGTATATTGAGAAGCCTAATTTATATTAAGAAACTAAATGACGGTCTACTTTTATGTTTCTAAACTTGTGTAATAGCTGGAAATAACACATCCAGATGCTTATTGAACCTTTTCCTGAAGACAGGCACTCTGCCAGGTTCTGGAAACATAAAGTTATAAAAGACAATCTGTTCCAGCCAGGTCTCAAATGAGCCACTCACTACTTGATCTAATCAGCTGTGGCCAAGCTAGAGGAACCAACGAGAGAACACAGAGACATGGTATGGACTCCTCTACCTTTGCGTTAAAATTTCTGGAAAACTCAGATGAAATATAGATGAAAATTGAAGTGAAATTAGAGATAATTTTTCAGTGCCAAAAAAGCCATCAAGAACTTGAATAGTGCAATGATCTCTAAAGAAATAGAATCTGCAGATGGTTTAATAGGTAAGCTCCAATAAACATTCAAAGAACAGAGCTTTCGAGTCTTATACAAGTACTTCCAGAGAAGGGTAAAAGAGAGAACATTCCCTCAACTCATTTGATGAAACTTGGACAACCTTCATGACAAAAACAAGGCAAAAGTGTATGAAAAAGGAACAATTACAGGCCAATCTCACCCATCAACATAGATGCAGATATCTTAACAACATATTAGCAAATGGAATCCAGCAGGATGTAAAACACATTCTACATGATGCCAAGTTGGATTTATCCTAGGAATGCAAACTTTGTTTAACCTTAGAAAATCATTACTGTAATCATCACTTCAACAGACTAAAGGAGAAAATGTGTATGGTTATCTCAATAGATGAGAGAAAATCCAATATTTGTTAATAATGAGAACTCTCTGCAAACAAGGATAGATGGGAACTTCTCCTAAAGGTATTCATCAGAAGCCTGTAACACACATACTTAGATGCAAATATTGGCAAGGTTCCTTTTAAACATCAAAAACAAGGTAAAGATGTCAGCTATCTCTGCAAACTCTCAGCAACACAACAGACCTCTTAGCCGGCACAGTGAGAAGAGAAAAAGAAATAAAAAGTGTGAGGACTGAAAAGAAAGAAGCAAAGCTAAGTATTTGTAGATGCCATGATCTTTACACAGAAAATCCAGACTACGGCTGAATCATTAGAATTAATATGGGAGTCAAATGGAAATCAAAATAGAGGCAAACGCGCAGTCCTTCGTTCTGTGGTCTGTCACTTTCAGGTGTACTCCTAATTCTGAAATTTTACAGAAATGAAAAGTTATAATCCAGTGTTAATTGTTAAGCTCCTCAGAAGATACAAATAGCAGCTGATTGCTTCCATGAAATGTTTAAACAGATGGACTTACCGCCAATAACTTTAGAGCACAGGCCATTTCTCTAGCTGTGCCATGGTCCGCTGCCCACTCTCCTACCCCCTCCACTCTCTCTACTTGACAGGCTCAATGCCATTGCCTCTGCAGAGAGAGCTCTTCCTCCCCTGCCCCACTCCCAACCCTCACTAGTACTGTCCTTTAGGTCTCAGCCTATGCAGGATTTCTCGAGGAGGCTTCCCTGATTCCCACACTAGAGTATGCCCCCTTTATAATCAGCTACTCTGCTCCCCAGCTCTTTCCCTTCCATACTCCTGTTCCCATTTGTCCATTGTCTAAGTCCCTCAGTAGACCGTCAACTCCACAAGGGCAAGAACTAGTTCTCCACTAGGTCATGAACACCTGCTAGAGGGCCTGACAAACACTGGATGCTTACTACCTGAGAAAGAAAGGAAGATAGAGAGGAAGGAAGACAAATCTCCTTACTGCACTAGAGAGAGAAGAAAGAGAACTTGTATGTTAGGGGCTGGGTAGACAGATGGCAAATGGTTGCAGAGAGAAGCCAGTGTGGGCTTTACCTTCTGGGGAAACATTCCCATCCCACAGTATTTTAGAATATTATTATTTCTAAAGTCCACATTGCCCACTAGCAGTTTCCCAACCACAGACATAATGGGATCCTCTCTAGAAATTCCATTATCTAATTTGTTATTACTGGTGACTTGCATTGCTGGAAAAAAGTATTGGTAGGCAGAAATGTTAAAATTCCCAAATAAAATATCTCAATGGTGAATAACTACAGTTTGACATCATTCATTGGGCAGAAATTTGATTATAATTAGGGGAGCCACTTGGTAAAATAGAAAGATTATGGAATATGGAATTAGAAGACCTGGATCCAAGTCTTAGTTCCTCAACTTACTGAATGAACCTCCAGCCTCAGGATCATCATCTAGAAGCCGGGATATTCTTATACACCCTATATTATGAAGATTCAGAAATACACATTAAATCGCAAGTCTTTTACAAATTCTAAAGGGCTATGCATATAATGACATTTATATAATAACCTGGAACACTTTGGCCTTTGGTTTACTGGAAAGATGGTCATTCTAATTTAAAATTATAGGAAATTGATGGATAAGTGATACAATACAAATGCCCTATTAAATAAATAAATTCTGGGACCTAAATAAACCCTATTTCCTCATATTACATTGTTAGAGAGGTGATATCAATCACCTATTTACCAGAACTGTTAGGCAAACACATGATTTTGAGTTTTTTTAGTCACTCCATGGGAGTCTACTTGAGACAAGGGGGGCTCTAGGGTCTGGTTCTTTTCTGGAAAAGCAGACATTGGGAATTTGTGGTGTGGACAGCTTCAGAATACACTTGGTAGCCCACTGCACTGCAGCTTAATGGGTAACAGGCCAAAGAACTGAAGGGAATCTGATGGGCTGGAGGATAGAGTGGATAGAGAGTTAAGGGGGAGAGAAACGCTCTCTGTAGTTCCCACCCCTCCAGTGAGACCACTCTTGGCTCTCTGGTGACATCTTCAGGCTAACAAGAGAATGGGAACTGAAAGCCTGAGGGAAAGAAGGAATGTCTAGGGCCAAAATCCACTAGACTTCTAAAGCCCATCATCATGTGTACATGAATCCCCTGAGGTGTTTTGTTCAAACCTGGCTGTTCATGCGGTAGGTCTAGGGTGGACCCAGGATTCTGCAGGTCCGTCTCCCTGGTGAAGCTGCGACGCTGATTGGCCACCACCATGTCAAGTAGCAAGGCTCCAAAGGACTTTGAGAACATTGAGTGTCAGAGGAGGAAAGGATATTAGAGGTCCTCTTTTCAATCTCCTTATTTTATAGGTGAGGAAGCTGAGAACAGAGAGAGAAGGCAGGCACCACCACAAATGTGTATAACTTAAGATGTTTCCATTCTCTACACCTGGCTCTCTTGTCTGTACTAACAAATGATGGAGCTGAGAAAGACTTTCCAGCTATCATATTTAATGACAATATCACTTGCCCAAAGCTACACTATTTAGACATGAAAACAGCTATTTCGTACGAAGGATATCTTTTTCTCCATTTCTCTTTGACATTCTCCTGGCTGGGGGAGTAATCGGTTCTAGATGAAGTAGAAGTTGCTCCTGGTTCCAAAGGAAATTGCTATTTCCCAGATGGTAAGAGCCCAGTCCAGTTTGCTGAAGGGGAGTCAAGGTCAGAAATCACCACAGGTTCTTCCTGCTGTCATCTCTGACCGCAACAACAAAGAAAGGCCAACTCCCAAAACAGTCACTCCAAAGCATCATCTACCAACCGCCAGGTTGCCTCAAGCCTGACCCTTAACATCGGCCAGAATATTCTCTTCTCTGGGTTTTGTGGACGCCCCAGCTCATGCTGCAAATTGCTCTCTGTCTCCTCATTATTGGAGAAATAAATAGGACTATTGATTTTTAATTCAAGGACATTTAGAAACACATTCAGCAAACTCTCAACTGTAGTAGGGGTAATTGGTCCAAGTTTTGGAATGAATTACCTTGAGAAAGCTGCTGACACAGCACTTTATAATCCAGGACCTTGGAATGGATTACCCCCAGACCACAGTTAATTGGCAGAACATGGAAAAGAAGCACTGACTCATGAAATTCATTAACATTATCATGTAAAGTAACGGTTAAGCTCTATGAATTCAGAAATGCAGAAGTTGACACTTGTGCGTATGATCTGGCATGGGTCGTGGAAAATTCCCAGATCTGGGAAGCAGAAGATAAGGGCTCTTTCCCTGAATCTGCCACTTACTAGATGTGTGTCCTTGGGCAGGCTCTTTAGCCTCTCCGGGGCTCAAATCTACTACATTTGCGAGGCAAACGGGTTGTATTAGATGATCTCTCCATTCTCTTCCAGCTCCAATAATTTCAGACCTCAAAACCTGCAAGAGACAATTCAGAATTTCTACACAAGAAAAATGTTGCTAGTAAGAGCACTCTTGTACTTTAATGCTGTGCACAGAAATGTCTATTCTGCCCAAGAACTGTCTACACAGCTAGTTGCCTGTCATCTGGGACCTTGATCATATTTAGCTGTTTCCTTGGCAAATGGTGAGACAGGGAAATGGAAGGGCGCCCTGAAAAAAAAAATGGCTCTTTTGCTCCTTTTCCTGCTTCTGTTCTTGCTAGGACATGAACCCCTGCCCCACACGTGGCTTGTAGTACCTGTAATAAAATGTCCTCCTTATAGAGGTCAAGGAGTCAATGATCTCTTTGGAGTCCTCCAGCATAACAGATACCGTCTAAGGAGTGATCAGGCCAGGTCATCATGTACATTTTCCACCTTAACCCAAGATCCCTGGCTCCAGGGCGTACATGACCGAGGGGACTAGACCTTTGAGCACTTGTCCTTGTTCTGCCTCCTGGATGACTGAGAGGACATGAGCCCTGGAGCACAGTCATCATATATAAAAGCCCCAGAGCCCAAACAAAGATGAGACTCCTCCTTTCTGCATCTCCCAGATGCTCTCTTTTTATCTGCTCTCTCTCCATCTTCCATAAACACTGCTCTCACTTCTTGCTGGCTCGGGTTTGATTGCTATCCTGCATGTAGCGAAGGACCCTCTTGACTGGTCCTGTGGGACCCCTTTGACAGGTCCTGGGACCCGGCCTGTGCATCAGCAACACTGTGCCTGGCACAGAGCGGGACCTCAGAAATGTTGAGTAAGTGAATGAAGAGTTAAGTCTTAATTTAGAAATCCTAAAATTCTCACAAAGTGTAAGAACACGATTTCCTTGATCCTCTTCAAAATCAAATCTGAGAAGATGACTTGCTTCAATTATATTATAATAGTGATGTATGACTGGGAAGCCTGAGTGGCTCAGTTCGTTAAGAGTCTGTCTTTGGCTCAGGTCATGATCCCAGGGTCTTGGGATTGAGTCCCTCAGTGGGCTCCCTGCTCAGCGGGGAGCCTGCTTCTCTCTCTGCCCGCTGCTTCCCCTGCTTGTGCTCTTTCTCTCTCTGAAAAATAAGTAAATAAAATCTTAAAAACAAAACTTAAAAAAATAGTGATGCATGGTGACAGATGGTAGCTACACTTGTGCTGAGCACAGTGTAATGTATTAGAAGTTAAGTTGAAATGTCATACACCTTTCTAGCAATTTGTAACATTGTGGGTCAGCTATACTCAAATTAAAAAATCAATTAAAGAAAAAATGACCTGCTGACTCCATTTCCTCAGTTCCCACTCCCTTTCTCATCATGTTCCAATCTGACATTTACCCTTTTAGGGACACTGAAATAATCTGAAGCTCACCAGTGGCTTCCAAGTTGGTACAATATTGTGAAATAGGCAAACTTGGTGTTGGTCTCTGGTTCCTGGGGCAGAGCTCCCCAAATGCTTGTAACTTCCCGAGTGATAAGGATGAGAGGAGGAGTCTCTTGGTACTCATCATAAGACCCCATTCAACCATACCTGTTTATGCTAATGAGGTGACTCTTAGAAAATGAGGACTGGTTACCAGAGAAACCAACCATTTGATGTGATGGTTGGGAATTTTAGCCCTACTCTGATCTCTGGGAAGGGGCAGAGGAGGTAGGGACTGAGTCAATCACTAATGGCCAATGATTTCAATCAATCGTGCCTAATAATGGAACTTGCATAAAAATTCTAAACAATGGGACAGGGAGAGCTTCTGGTTTGGAGGGTGGCATGCCTGGAGAAGCCATGGAAGCTCCAGGACCCTTGACTCTACCTTGCCCCATGCATCTCTTCCATTTGGCTACTCCTGAGTTCCATGCTTTTGAATAAACTGCTCATCGTAAGTAAAGTATTTCCTTGAGTTCTGTGAGCCATTGTAGAAAATTATCAGTCCAAAGGAGAGGTCATGGGAACCCCTGATTTGTAGCCAGTTGGTCAGAATATGGGAGGTTAAGACTTGCTATGGACATCTTGTGGGACTGACACCCTAAGCCCCTAACCTGCAGAGTCTGTGTTAACCCCAGGTAGTTAGCAGAATTGAATTAAATTGCAGGACCCCCTGTTGGTGTCTACAGAGAATTCAAGAACTGCATGGTGTGGAAAACCCACACGTTTCATATCAGAAGGGCTATGAACAGAGTTGGTAAACCAAATGGGCCTTCTATAGTGTTTATTAAGCATGGTCACTCACCAGCTCTGTTGTTCACTCTTCTTGTTGTGACATGTTCACTTGGCTGCCTTCACACCACACTTTCCAGGTTTCCCTCAACTTCTGTGGCTGCTTATCTTCAGTCTCCTTTGCAGGCTCACCTTTTCCCCTGGCAACTAAGTGCTGGAATTCCTCAAGACTCGGTCCTATAAGCACTCTTTGGACTTTCAAGCAGCTATATGCCACTGAAATCTTCAGACCAGATGTCTCCTCTGAACTCCAATATATCTTATATATCCAATGGCCTACATCATCACCCACCTGCCACAAAGTTGGCCCAGCAGGATGGCCAACTCACCAAAAGAAAACAAACAACCTGATTAAAAATTAGGCAAAAGATTTGAACAAACCCCTCAACAAAGAAGATAAACATATGGAAATAAATGCATGGAAAGACTTTCAATGTCAAGAAAATCACCGCACTATACACCCATTAGAGTGGCCAAATTTTTTTAAAAACAAAAAATGACAATATCAAATGGTGATGAAGATGTGGTATAACTAGAATTCTCAAACTTCACCAGTGGGGATGAAGAATGACACAACATTTTTAGAAAATAGCTTAGCAGTTTTTTATAGTTAAACATCCCCTTATACAAACCAACAACACCAAGCTGGGAATTTACTTAAGAAATGAAAACCTATGTTCACATAAACAACTGCACACGAATCTTTCATGCAGCATTATTCATAAATGCCCCAAACTGGAAACCCAAATGTCCTTCAGTGGGTGAGTGGTTAAACAGATTGTGGTATACCCATAGAGTGCAATACGACTTACGAATTTTTTTTAGGGACACCTGGGTGGCTTAGTCAGTTGAATATCCACCACTTGATTTCAGCTCAGGTCTTGGTCTCAGGGTCATGAGTTCAAGCCCTGCATTGGGCTCCATGCTGAGTGTAGAGCCTGCTTTGAAAAAAAAAAAAAAAAGCAATTTTTTAAGTTGAAATATTGATACACACAACTCCACAGATGGATCACATATGCGTTACGCCAACTGAAAGAAGCCAGGCCCAAAAGATTATATGTTGCATGATTCCTGTTATCTGACACTCTTGAAAAGGTAAAATTATAAGGCCCAAGACTGTATCAGTGGTTGTCAGGTTTTAGGAGTAAGAAAGATTTGACTACAAAGGACAACAGGCAGGAATTTGGGGAGATGAAATTGGTATGTATCCTGATACCAGTGGTGGTGATGTGAATCTGGCCATTTGCCAAAATTCATAGAAATGTATATTCTCCCCCCACAAAATCCCTGAATTTTATGTATGTCAATTTTTTTAAATTATAATATAATAATTCTAAAACCAAATCCAGGATCCACAATTATCTGTGACTGCCATCACGTGATGGCCCACTGCCTTCTAGGACTCTCTAGTGCAGTGAACATTGCACCACTGTCCAGTTGGCGTGCTGACAGTCCTCTCTCCTGCCACTACATCCAGTGCATTACCAACCCCCCGGCCCACAGCTCCCACCCCCCGCCCCCTGCACTTAGACCTCCTCAGCCCATGCCCCCAACTCCCTTGTGCAGCTACAGTACCTTCCCAGCTCGTCGCACCATTTCTACCCTTGCCTGCCTGCAACCATTTTCCCATACAGTGGGCAGAGAGAACGTAAAAAAATACACACTTGTTCTGTTCATTCCCTTGAGAAAAATCTTTCAACAAATTCCTTCTGCTCTTAGCATTAAATTCAGAATCTGCTTGGTCTGGCCTGTGCCTCTCTCCCCAGCTTCAGCTGGTGCCTCTCCTCCCCACTCCCCCTGCCTTCCAGCATGCTGACCTTTCCCTTCACCAGCAGCATCAGCTCTATCAGGCCTCAGAGTCTTTGACTCACTCTTCCTTGAGGCTAGCAGTTCTTCCCACTCTCCACCCTGTCGCAACAAACTACTAGTCATTTGTTTAATTTCAACTCGAATGTCCTTTCTTAAAGACTTCTGAGATCCCTCTAAATGAAGGAGCTTTTTTTTTTTTTTAAGTAGGCTCCAACAGGGTGCTTGAACCCATGACCCTGAGATCAAGACCTGAGCCAAGATCAATAGTCAGATGCCCAACCGACTGAGCCACCAGGCACCCAGCTTCTTTTTTTAATGCTTTCATATTACCCTGCCATTCTCCTTCAGGGCACTTCTAGCAATTTGTAACAAGAATGAAAATTTCCTATCCTCCTAAGATGGTTCTCAGATTGTGATCTTTGGAACACGAGAATCACTATCTCCCGGGAACTTACTGGAAATGCAGATTTTCAGACACAATCTAGACTTTCTGAATCAGAAATCCTGCAGAAGAGGTCTTGAACCCTGTGTTTCAACAAGCTCTCCAGTTAATTCCAAAACACACAAAAGCTTGAGAACTACTATCCTAGTAAATAACTGACTATTCTATGGCGGTGCTAGTGAATAACCACAAGAACTGGGGTTAAACCTGTTTAATCAAGCATTACTCACTTGCGCACCTGGGTGGCTCAGTCGGTTAAGCGTCTGCCTTCAGCTCAGATCGCATCTCAGGGTCCTCTGTTGGGCTCCCTGCTCGACAGAGAGTCTGCTTCTCTTTCTCTCCCTCTGCCCCTCCCTGCCTCCCAAACTCATGCTCACTTCTCTGTTCTCTCGTTCTCTAGATAAATAAATAAAATCTTTTTAAAAATGGATAACTCACTGGAATAACCATGCTTTCTAAAGCTAATTCAATCATTTGTAGCCAATCAGTAATTAATATCATGATTATCATCATCAATAAAAATAAACCCTTATAGTATTATTAGGTTATAGTATAACCTAATTTAAGTCAGCTTTGTGTATTATTTGATTTTGTTTTAATAATTGCCCAATGAGGGTTTTTTTTAAGATTTTATTTATTTATTTGAGAGAGAGAGAGACAGAGATAGGGAGAGGGAGCAGGAACTGGAAGGAGAGGGTTCAGAAACAGGCTTCCCGCTGAGGAGGGATCCCAACATGGAGCTTGATCCCAGGACCTCAGGATCATGACCTGAACCAAAGGCAGATGCCTAATCGACTGAGCCACCCAGGTACCCTCTGCCCTGTGAGGTTTTTGAGGCAGTTATGATGTCCATTATGTAAAGACCCTGAGGCATAGCAACGTTAGGTGAATTGCTTAAAGTTACATAGTTTGTGTTATGGTTTGAATTTTTGTGTGTGCTCCACTCGCCTGCCCAAATTCACATGCTGAAATCATAATGCCCAACGTGATGGTGTTAGAGGGTAAGGCCTTTGGGAAATGACTAGGTTATGAGGGTAGAGACCTCACGAATGGGATTAGTATTCTTATAAAAGAGACCTCTCAGAGTTCCCTAGCCTCTTCCCCTATGTGAGGACCCAGTAAGAACTCTGCACACCTGAAGAGAGCTGGAACCCTGGTCTTGGATATCCAACCTCCAGAACTGTGAGAAATAAGTTTTTGGTATTTATAAGGTACCCAGTCCATGGTGTGTTGTTATAACAGCCCGAATGAACTGAGACAGCTGGTAAATAAAATTAGAATAAAAGATTTCTGGCTTCTAGTCTAATACCTTGTCTCAGTGAGCTGTAGAGAAATGTTTTCATCTACCTTGGTAGCTGACATTGAAAATACTTTTTTATAATAGAGACATGAAAAGTTAAGGATTATCTCCAGGTTATTCTCATCATCAAGAGTATTATACTGTTAAGTGACTCTTTGCTCTCCTATTTATGCCACTTGAAAGAAAACTAGGAGAACTAAAAAGAGATATTGTGGGGTTCCTGGGTGGCTCAGTTGGCCAAGTGTCTACCTTCAGCTCACATCATGATCCCAGGGTCCTGGGATCAAGTTCCACATCAGGCTCCTTGCTCAGTAAGGAGTCTGCTTCTCCCTCTGTCTGCCACTCTCCCTACTTGTGCTCTCTCTCTCTCTCTCTCTCTGAAAAATTAATAAATAAAATCTTTAAAAAGAGACATAATGTGTTCCACTCAAGGAAATATTTTTCTAGTAGCTAAAATGGGGGAGCTTCACGGGAAAAAAATCCAGAACCCCAATCACCATGTTAGAGAAACTAAAGAAATTTTGACAACAAAATCTGCAATGCTGTGTACAAATCACTTCTGACTCAAAATTGACCAGAAGTGCAAAAAATTTGACTCCAAGATAGGATTTGTTACTCATGAGAATGATGCAGACCAGCATATCCTAAAGCTTATTCAGGTTCAGAAAAGTAAAGAAATCTGTTTAATTTTATTTTGGCCATTATTCCCCAAACTTAAAAAAAAAAAGTCTGTTTTTGCCAATCTCTGCCTTTGGTTGGGCTGTTTAATCCTTTTACATGTAATGTAATTACTAATAAGACAGGATTTAAGTCTGCCATTTTGCTATATTTGTTTTCCATATCTTATGTATTTTGTTTTTCTATTCTTCTATTACTGCCTTTTTGTTGAATATTTTTTAGTATACCATATTAATTCCCTTTTTAAAAAAATTTTACTCTCTTGGGGCACCTGGGTGGCTCAGTGGGTTAAAGCCTCTGCTTTCAGCTCGGGTCATGATCCCAGAGTTCTGGAATCGAGCCCCGCATCGGGCTTTCTGCTCAGCGGGGAGCCTGCTTCCCCCTCTCTCTCTGCCTGCCTGTCTGCCTACTTGTGATCTCTCTCTGTCAAATAAATAAATAAAATCTTTAAAAAAAAAATTTACTCTCTTTTAAAAGTTACTTTCTTAGTGGTTGCCCTAAAAATTATAAGTAACATTTTAATGTACAGCAATGCAGTTTGAATTAATACCAACTTAATTTCAATATTACACAAAAACTGCTCCTACACAACTCCATTTCCTCCACTTTTCTTAGTATTGTTATTGTCATCATACAAATTACATCTTTATATATTGTGTACAGATATTATACAGAGTTATAATTATAGTTGACCCTTGAACAACATGGGTTTGAACTGTGTGGGTTCACTTATATGTGGATTATACAATATACGGTACTGTACTATAAACATAGTACATTACTATAAATATATTTTCTCTTTCTTATTATTTTTTAAATAAAAATGTATTTATTTATTCGAAAGACAGAGTGCAAGCAGGGGGAGGAGCTGAGGGAGAAAGAGAGAGAAGCTTCAAGCAGACCCCCTGCTGAGCACAGAACCTGACAGGACAATCACGACAACAACATGGGGCTCGATCCCAGGACCCTGAGATCATGACCTGAGCAGAAACCAGGAGTTTCACACTTAAGTGACTGAGCCACCTAGGCACACCTTCTTTATGATTTTCTTAATAATGTTTTCTTTTCTCTAGCTTACTTCATTGTAAGAACACAGTGTATAACACATATAACATACAAACTATGCGTTAATGAACATTTATGTTATCTTCAAGACTTGAAGTCCATAGCAGGCTATCAGTGGTGAAGTTTTGGGGGGGGGGTCAAAAGTTACATGTGATTTTTTGACTGCACCCCTAACCCCTACACTATTCAAGGGCCAACTGTATTGCTTTATACAGTTGTTGTTTTTTTTTAATCAGGTAGAAAAAAAGAAAGACTTATGAATAAAGGCCACATTACATTTAACTATGCAGTTGTCTTTACCAGTGCTCTTTATTCAAGTTACTGTCTAGTGTCTTTTCATTTCAGCCTGAAAGACTCACTTCCTTCAGTATTTCTTGAAGACCACATTTGCTCTCTTCCTGTTTTCATTCTTTTTTATATTTTCTTTGCATTAATGCTCACTATTTCTTGAGCATTTTTCTCATACTCTCCTTTAGTTCTTTAAACAGTTGTCTTTAGTTCTTTAAAAAAATATTTATAATAACTGGGAGTGCCTGGGTGGCTCAGTTGGTTAAAAATACTTATAATAGGGCGCCTGGGTGGCTCAGTGGGTTAAGCCGCTGCCTTCAGCTCGGGTCATGATCTCAGGGTCCTGGGATCGAGTCCCGCATCGGGCTCTCTGCTCAGCGGGGAGCCTGCTTCCCTCTCTCTCTCTCTCTATGTCTGCCTCTCCATCTACTTGTGATCTCTCTCTGTCAAATAAATAAATAAAATCTTTAAAAAAAAAAAAAAAAAAAGCATAAAAAAAAAAATACTTATAATAGCTGATTTAAACTCTTTGTCCAGTAATTCCAACATCTGGTATTCCTCACAGTTACTATTGACTGCTATTTTTCCCCCTGTGTATGTACCACATGTTCCCATTTCTTTGCATTCCTCACAATTTTTTCTTTTTGAAAATTGGACATTTAAGTAATACACTATGGCAACTCTGGAAATTGGTGCTGACCTAAATAAGGAGGTAAACTGAGGCAAACTCAAAAAGATGAGTTTATATGGGAATTGCAGAGGAATTGCATTTCAGAACAAGTGAACTGCAGCAAGCTATAGGTGAGTCCACTAAGGCAGGGAATGTAAAAGAACAGTTCACTTAGAGTCAGTTAAAAATAAAAAATAAAAAACAAATGGAGACCATCCTTGAAAATTTCCCAAGCAGCCAGAATCAGTTCAGTCAAACATATAAAACCCAATTCAGGGGGCACCTGGGTGGCTCAGGAGGTTAAGCCTCTGCCTTCCGCTCAGGTCATGATCTCAGGGTCCCGAGATCAAGTCCCACATCGGGCTGTCTGCTCAGCAGGGAGCCTGCCTCCTCCTCCCTCTCTCTCTCTCTGCTTGCCTCTCTGCCTACTTGTGATCTATGTCTGGCAAATAAATAAATAAAAATCTTTTTAAAAACTCAATTCAGCCCACTTTGTGAGATCCATTTGACCTGGTCATCTCCCATTCATGCCCTGGAAAAACTTCCCAAGGTTGATATAGCTTAAGATTTTATTTATTTATGAAAGAGAGGGAGAGAGAGAGGGAGGGAGAGTGGGCAAGAGCAGGTGGGAGGGGTAGAGGGAGAGGGAGAAGCAGACTCCCAGCTAAGCAGGGAATCAGACACAGGGTTTTGTCCCAGAACCCTGATATCATGATCTGAGCCAAAGGCAGAGGCTTAAGTGATGGAACCATCCAGGCACTCTGACATAAGACAACCTTTGATCACCCTCTCACCATCTAAGAAAATTCCAACACTATCCGTTTTCTGTAAATCAGGCATATATAGGAAATCAATATCTTAATGCTTAACTTTTGTCTTTCTGAGGGCACATGAGTGAAATTCTCCATTTTATATTCTTTAGTTTTGTTTTAAATTGAAATTCTTTCACATGATCTCCCACCTTCCATTCCATAGGGTTTTTTGTTGTTGCTGTTTGTTGTTATTGTGACTGTTTGCTTAGTGACTTTCCTAAGTGAATTCTGTAAAGCCTGCAGTTGGTGTGTAACCATGGAAGTCTCTAGTAGGTTACCTTAGTGGTCAGCTAATGGACAGATAGGAATACTTTGAACCAACAAGTCTTCCAGTCTTTGCCCAGAGGCTCTGAGTGGCATTTGGGAAATGCTTTCAGTGTTCTAGCATGCAGTTTGCAACACTGCCTCTGCCTTCACTCCCTGCTTGCATGGAGCTTCAAGGTCAAGCAGAGGTGAGAGATTACAGTCTTCACAGGACTTTCCTGAGCATGTTCACAGCCCTGCACATGTATGCATGTGGTTTTCAAGATTCCCAGGAATGTGTCAGAGCTTTTCAAAACCCCTGTGGAAATTTCATTTCCCAGCTTTTCTTTTTACAATTTTTGGTCAGCTATTTGTTTGCCCCAACTGTTAGTGCTGCCAAAGCCAGCTGTGATGTTAAGCAATTGCCACTAATTGTTTTCAACAAATGCCCTAGGGAAAAGGCTGTTCACACTGAGCAAACTCTGAGTCAGATCAAATAAAGACAAGCCCTGCAAGTGGGTGTTTCCAGGGAACTTCCAGTCAGGTCAAATAATGACAATGCTCTGGGAATGGGGCTTTAAGGGGAGGCAAACACATTTTCCCCTTCAGTGGTTGCTAGCCTGCTGATTCATGGATACCATCATTGTGAGGTTGTTGGTTTTCAAGGCTACCATGGAGCTGAGGAGAAGGGAATGGGATAGGGCAAGTTAAAGTGCTACACAGTTCACTCTTTCTACTGAGATTCAGCTGTCTTTTTTTTTTTTCCTAATAAAATCTCCTCAGACTGTTGCAAATCTTTAATATCCAGAGTTATAAAAAGGTTGATTTTGGCAATTTTTCAGTATTCTCACTGATTTATGGAGGAGTGGGTTTTTGTAGATCTTCAATACATCATTCTAGAAGTTGGACTCTTCAAACTTTTTTTTAATAGAACTCTTTATGCAACATCTATAAATATCTTATTAATAATATAATATATAATATACTATTATTAATAGTATTAGCTAAGATTAATTGACTGGATATGAAATTCAACTTTTACAACAACCATAATAAGCAGTTGTTATTATTATTATTACCATATCAAATAAAGAATATGGAATATATAGGCTAGAGTAATTGTTCAAAATCACAAAAGCGAATAAATGGCCTTGTTACAGAGAGGGCCATGTGCAGGGAATGGCAGGTAGCCTGTAGAAGCTGAGGACTTAAGGAACTCAATGCTGCCAATAACTCATTATTATAAGGAACTCAATGCTGCCAATAACCAGTGAACTTAGACAAGGATCCCAACCTCAGATAAGATCACTGCCCTGCCCAACACCTTTGCTGTAGCTTTGTGAGCTCCTAAACAGAGTACCCAGTTAAACCATGCCTAGACTCCTGATCCACGGAAAATATGAGATAATGCGGTTTTTGTAGATTTTTTGGTAACGACTTTATCGCTATACAAGCCACATATCCTACAATTCACCCATTTAAAGTGTGTAACTCAGTAGTTTTTATTCAAGCACTGAAACCGTCACACAATCAATTTTATAATATGCTGACCATCCCCATAAGAAACATCACATCTTTTAGGAGTCAGTCATCATTCTCCCACTCCCCCAGCCCTAGACAACCACTAATCAACTTTCTGTGTCTACAGATTTATCCATTCTAGACATTTCACATAAATGGAATCATGTAAAAGCCAGTGTCTTGTGACAGGCTTCCTTTACTTAGCAAAACATTTTCAAGGTTTATTCATGTGATGGCATGGATGAGTACCTAACTTTTTAAAATTGCTGAATCATATTCCATGGTATAGATAACACCTTATTTGGTATCCATTCGTCAGCTGATGTATGTTTGGGTTGTTTCTGCCTTTTGGCTATTATAAACAAAGCTGCAGTGAGCATTCATGAGCAAGTTTTCATGGGGACAGATATTTTTATTTCTCTTGGGAATATATGCATGAGTAGAACCGCTGGGTCATACCGTAACTGTGTGACTGAACTGTCGGGGAACTGCCAAACTCTTTCTCAAGGCAGCTGCACCGTCTTCATTTCTACCAGTGTACAAGAGTTCTGATTCTCCAGATCTTTGCCAATATGTAGTTAGGGTGCTTGAAAAAATCTGGTGGTCTCCTCCTCCCAGGAAGATCCATATCCTTTAAGTGAAAACTAGGAGAAGAGAGAGCCCTGTGTTCTTGGCTTCACCTGCCTGGAGTGGAGTTTCTGTCACACTGAGCCAGGAGTAAGGAGGGAGCCAATGAGTCACTGTTCAAATGCAACAGACTCTCACTGTTCTACCCAAGTTTTGCTGGATTTTCTTGAATGAATATTTATTTTTTTTGTACCCTAAGGACAATTCTCTAAGGCTTTAAATATTGGATTTTAAGAATAATTCTCACTAGTTATGTTTGTTTTTCTGGAGACTGTGGAGCTCTTCGAGAGGTCATTCCAGAAGTAAAAATCTAAATGTTTGTTGTTTAAAGCTGCTAGGATTCTGGTAATGTGTTCGGTATACAAGGAACTAGTGCTATACAAAATTTATTTTGAAAAACACTGACATAGGCTAATCAAGCATTGGAATAAACAGAGAATTAGAGTAAGATGAGAGTGATGGTATTTAATGATTAATGGAAAACACATAGACTATACCTATTTCAACAGTAAAATATGATTCATATAGGATTTTAAAAGGAAGAGCTTATTTATGTCATTTGATAAAGTATGCATGGCCAAAGTGTTATCACCACCTCATGACAGCACATATTCATCACAGGAAAATACATTTCAGAAAGTTAAGCCAGCCAGTGGATTCCACACTTTGGAATTTTACTGACCAGTTAGTTACCCCCACCGCTCAAATCAGGAGACTGTTATACATACAGTTGCCTACTTTTAATATTTGTCGTATAAGGACATCATTGAAAAACCTTCTATACAAACCAGCACAATTTCAGATCAAAGAGGGTGTTTAAGCATCAATAAAGAAAAAAGGTCATAATCTCAGGATTATGAAGCATAATCTTTTAAATCAAATGCATTCAGTTTTCTAAAATATTTATTCTCCTTATTTTCTCCAAGTATGGTATTCATGTGGGAAATTTGTTACAGACAGATTAGAAAATTGGCATTTTGGAACCATCAAAATTTGTAAGCTAAACAAATAAAAATGGCAAACTTTGTTTTGGCAAGTTACCCCTCCCCCATTTGTACATTTTGGATGAAGCCAAGACTTAATTCTTGTCAATATATAAAAAACAAAATTCTGGGTGAATATTCTCTTTACCAAAATATTTAACAAACTCTCCTCTAAATACATAGCTATCTATCACAGTATATTTACATTTTTTATACTCAAGTACCTGTCAAAGAAACTTGGAGAATAGAGGGATTAAAAGATAGCAGTGTGACATTGACATTCAACCATAAATGGAGATTAAGCAATTTTGAAATTATGAGGTATTAAATGAGGAAGTAGGGTTGGGTATGAAACATTAGATTTAACACAACAATTTTCAGGAATATAGCTATTTTGTAAAATTTAAGAGTACTTATGTTCATTAGTCACATAATTTATGGTTAAGTCCCAGGATACTTTTCTCTTAGCACAATATATCTCTGAGAAATTTTCCTGCACTTAAAGAGCAGTACAGCTGCTCTGGGCTTCATCCAACTTATGCTAATATCTCTATAATTCTTTATACAGCTAATAAAGTCTCTGGAGCCTTCTTACTGAGATTAAATGCTAAGAAAGGCCTTGCCAAAGCCACTTAGCAAAGAGCTGGCATTGCAGGTTTCCAGTAACTGAGTGGCCACAGGCAGTAATAGCAAAGATCAGAATCAAATGCTGTGGAAAATATGTCACATTTGAAAAAAGGAGCCGGCATTCATTTCTGGCATTGTGGATTCTGTGGTCAAGGCATCCCCTACCCAGTGTTTGCTGGAGGTAAATGGAATGTATAACTGGTGCCTCTTTTTCCATTTTTAATTCCATGTTGCTTCTCCAGAGAATTGGGAGTTATTTTTCTCTTCCTTTTTTTCCTTTCACAAGAGAATCAGGTAATCCATTCATCCCACAAATTATTTGGAAGATGAGAAATAACCTGGGGGCAGAGCAAAATATCTTCCAAAACAAACAATGTAAGTGTCTTTTCCCTCCCTTTCCAGAATATAAAATGTTTTGAAATAAATAATAATTCTGACAGAAAGAAGTCTCTTCCCTGGACTTTAGGGTGGGAAAGAAAGCTCAGATTCCATCAAGCCAAAGGGAGATCTGGGCTGATGATATTCCATGCTCATAGACAGATCACAATGGTCCTTTCCTGAAGTGTTTTCCTGGTTGAGAAGGCCTAACTACCTTAAAAGACAGTGTAATCAGGGCTTGTTCTCCATAAGGCTTTCTGTTGCAACTTACAGCTCACCAGAGGCATCCTTTGGGAATCAGAGCTGTGGGTCAAGATTTGGTGACCAGAGAGTCACTAGCAAGGTTATTAAGCAAGAAAGGAGTCTCTAACCCTGACTGAATCAGAAAGTCCAGATCAACTAGACACGTGTTGAGACCTGGAGTCCTCAGGGCAACACAAGTCTAGGATCTAAAACCTAAATGATGAGATGATTGCCAAGAAGAGGCCAGGTGAAGTCAGGGACTGAAGTGAAAAATGTCTAGGGACATCTTGTCCCTAGCGTGTCCTGGACCAGCCTATCTTGCCACTAGCAAGGCTTGTGAGAGGATAGTTCTCATTTATAAATACTTACCAAGAAGTAATAAAGCCTATGCTTGGACCAGGAATACAAAGGACCAGGAATACCAGGAGAGACTTTCAGAACTAAAAACAAAATGGCAGATTGGACCTATGTACCTCCTTTTACTCCCTCCCCAAATCTTAGTGAAATAAGAATAAAGCTATTTTGTCTTTTCTAGACACAAACCTATAAGAGTGGGATAATGGGCTGGGAGACAAAAGCAGCACCATTTTTGAAATCAGAAAGCTGATGGATAAGTAGTGAATGACTTAATAGACATGAGAAGGCCAAATATAAGGCTGAATGAAGTGGAGAATTCCCAAAAAACTTAGGATTCTGTGGTAGTAGATACTTTTGGAGAGGGGATAAAGGTGGGCTAAAACTAGAGGACTGTTTAAGTCTATTTAAGAAATAGTTAGACCTGGGTGTGTTTGGCTGGCTCAGTCAGTAAAGCATGAAACTCTTGATCTCAAGGTTGTAAGTTTTAGCCCCTTTTGGGCATAAAGATTACTTAAAAATAAAATTAAAAAAGAAAAGAAAAAGTAAAGTGTCACCTGGGTAGCTCAGTCAGTTAAGTGTCTGCCTTTGGCTCAGGTCATGATTCCAGGGTCCTGGCATAAAGCCCCAACTAGGGCCACCTGCTCAGTGGGGAGCCTGCTTCTCCCTCTCCCTCTGCTGCTCCCCCTGCTTGTGCTCTTTAGTTCTCTCTCTCTCTCTCTCAAATAAATAGATAAAATTTTAAAAAATTATTTTAAAGAGAAAAGAAAAAAAAAAACAGACTTGAAACAGTGACCAAATCAAAAGATCATCCCGAGCACCAAGATTGTGGCATTGAAACCATTTTCCACTTTATTTTTTTAAGATTTTATTCACTTATTCGCAAGAGAGAGAGAAAGAGAAAACATGAACTGGGGGGAGGGGCAAAGGGACAGTGGCAGAGGCAGAGGACAGAGGAAGAGGGAGAAGCAGACTCCCTGCAGAGCAGGGAACCTGACCCAAGGTCGATCCTAGGACCCTGAGATCATGAACTAAGCTGAAGGCAGATGCTTACCCAACTGAGCCACCCAGGTGCCCCTTGTTTCCCACTTTAAAAAGAAAAACACAGGGGCTTTTTGGAAAAATAGTCAACATCAAGTCTTGGGTGAGAAATGTATAAGATGAATCTGAAACATCTTGTCACATCAGTTAGAGATGAAGTTACCAAAAACTATTAAGGTCATGTAAGTAAGATTCAGAAGCCAACTTGAAGCGGCTTCTGCAAGATGTTACAGTATGAGTGTGTAAGGACAACAGTTGCAGTGGATTAAAAATCCATCAGATCTGTTGGAATCCATATATTTATAATGATATATTCAGAAAAACTTTAAGTGGTCACTTTAGAAGGATGATTTCAACCAACTCATTACTTTGAAAATTGATAAACAAATGTAAAAAAGGAGGCATTTATACAAATGGTATAACTACATAAAAATAATAGCTGAGAAGAAACTACTAAATGAAAAAGAACTGATAGAATTAAAAGTGACCTTTATGTAACTTCCAAGAAGTTAATGGATCTAGGGAGTGGACGTCAATATATACTAACATAAAGAGGGATACAACCAGACATTCTGTGCTTCTTTTTTTCCCTTAAAGATTTATTTATTTATTTATTTATTTGAGAGAGAGAGAGAGAGCACAGTAGGGAGGGACAGAGGAAGAGGGAGAAAGAGAACCTCAAGCAGATTCTTTACTGAACACAGAGCCCAATGGGGCTCCATCTCACCACCCTGAGATCATGACCTGAGCCAAAATCAGGAGTCAGATGCTTAACTAGCTGAGCCACCCAGGCACCCCCATTCTGTACCTCTTCATGAAAAAACCTGCAACCACTTAGGTTTTAATACACGTGAAGCAAAAACTAACAGAACTAAAAAAGAAAAATGAGACAAATCTATATAGTTCAAGATTTTATCACCCTTCTCTAATTAACTGATAGAACAAATAGACAGAAAATCAGTAAGGATAGAGAAGCTATTATATAAATAGAATATATGTTGTTCTACATTTAGAACAAATTCATCAGCTGGCATTCATAGGGTAATACACTCCAAACTTCAAAATGTACTGTTTCTAAACATGAACCTGAAAGTTTCTCTAATTCAGACTGAGCTTTGGGTCATAAAAATAAATTCTGATAAATTACAAAAAAAAATCTTATAAAGTATGTTCTCTGACTAAATAGAATTAAATTAAAAATCAATAATACTAAGATATCAAAAAAGTCTTCAAATATTCAGAAATTAAAAATCATACTTCTTGGGAAATCTGGGTGGCTCAGTTGGTTTGACGTGTCTGCCGTTGGCTCAGGTCACAGTCCTGGGGTCCTGGGACTGAGTCTTGTGTCAGACTCAGTGCTCAGCAGGGAACCTGCTTCTCACTCTTCCTCTGCTACTTCCCCTGCTTGTGTGCACACACTCTCTCTCTTTCTCTCAAACAAATTAATAAGATTTTAGAAATCATACTTCTAAATAAGCCTAAATTAAAAAATTAATCACTAGGGAAATTAGAAAATATTTTGAACTAAAGTATAATGAAAATGCAACATGTCAAAATCTATCTGATGCAGCTAAAGCAATGCTTAAAGGGAATATATAACTTTAAATACTCACATAATAAAAGAAAAAAGCTTTAAAATTAATTATCTAAATCTCAACCTTAAGAAGTTAGAAGAAGAATTAAAATTTTAAAAAAGAGAGAAAATTAAGTCCCAAACCATTAGAAGATAAGAAATTAAAAAAAAAAATAAGTGATAAATAATGAATCAGAAGATAGACAACAGAGAAAATGAACAAAGCCAAAAGTATATTCTTTGAAAAAAAGAATGAAATCACAAGATGGGATTGGGAGGGAGACAAACCATAAATGACTCTTAATCTCACAAAACAAACTGAGGGTTGCTGGGGGAAGGTGGGTTGGGAGGGGGGTGGGGTTATGGACATTGGGGAGGGTATGTGCTATGGTGAGTGCTGTGAAGTGTGTAAACCTGGCGATTCACAGACCTGTACCCCTGGGGATAAAAATATGTTATATGTTTATAAAAAATAAAAAACAATAATTAAAAAAATAAAAAATATATATATAATAAAAAAAGAAGAAGAAAATCGATTATTATCTCTTAGCAAGACTGATTTAAAAAAAAGAGGGAAAACATCAATTACATTTTTAAAATCAGGAAAAAAAGAGGGGCATCACTATAGATCCTACAGATAATAATAAGGGAATGTTATGTACAACTCTCTCTCAGTAAATCTGAGGACTTAGAAAAATAGACAAATTCCTTGAAAGATGCGTTTAGCAAACCTAACTCAGAAACAGATAGAAAATCTGAATAGCCCATATCTGCTAAGAGTTAAATTTATAATTTTCAGGAAGAAATAATACTTATCTTAAAATCTTTCAGAAAATAAAGAAGGAGAGGAATACTTTCCCCATATTTTTTACAAGGTCAGCATAACGTGGATACCAAAACCCAATAGGGATGTTACAAGACTGAAAATTGCAGGCCAATATTCTTCATGAATATTGGTAGAAAAATCCTTAATGAAATACTAGCAAATTAAATTCAGAAATACATGTACTTGTTTTGTGTACATTAAGGAATCTCAAAAAAACCCTACTAGAACTAATAAATAAGATAAGTGGCAGGTTATAAGCTCAACATACAAAATTTAACTGTATTGTTTATACTAGCAACAAAAAATGGGAACTGAAGTGGAAAACAAAATCACTTATAGTAACATCAAAAAACATAAAATATTAAGAACATGTTTGACAGAAACATACAAAACCTCTACGCAAAAAAACTATAACGTATTGCCAAGAAGACCTAAATAAATGGAGAGAGATGCTTTGTGAAATAAATCTTCACATGAAGATACAATATTACTAGAGATGTCAAATCGATCTATGGATTCAATGTAATCTCAATCAAAATTCTAAGTTTTTTTTTGTTTAAATTGATATTTCTGAGATTTATATGGAAAAGAACCTAGAATAACCAAAATGACATTGAAAAGAACAAACACAGTAGAAGATGTCCAAAATCAGATGATCTGATTTTTAAAGACTTGTTATAATATTATAATATTAATAATAATCAACACAATATGGTTTTGGCATAAGGACAACAGACCCATGAACTATATTTGAAAGTTCAGAAATATACCTACATGCATACTGCCAATTGATTTTCAACAAAGTCACCAAGGTAATTCAATGGGGGAAAGTCTTTCAGTAAACAGTGCTGGAAGAACTGGATATGTATGTGGGAAATATGAGCCTTGAGCCCTACCTCATGTCATACACAAAAATTGAGATGATCAGAAACCCAAATTAAAAGCTAAAAAAGGAAGAAAACTTAGAATATCGTTGCAGCTTTGGGTTAAGCAAAGTCTTTTTAGAAAGGACATAAAAGCACTAACCATGAAAAACTGTTCAATTGAATTTCAGAAAAAATTTTAAAATCTGTTCCTCAAATGGTGTCCGGACAATCAAAGGCAAGTCAAAGACTAGGAGAAAGTACTTCCATTACATGTAAATCATGTATTTGTATTTTGTATTCAGATTTGTATTCTGATTTGTATTCAGAGTACATAAACAACACCTACAGCTCAATAATAAAAAGGTAGGGATGCCTGGGTGGCTCAGCCGGTTAAGTGGCTGCCTTCGGCTCAGGTCATGATCCCAGCGTTCTGGGACCGAGTCCCACATGGGGCGCCTTGCTCCGCGGGGAACCTGCTTCTCCCTCTGCCTCTGCCTGCCACTCTGCCTGCCTGTATTCTATCTCTCTGACAAATAAATAAATAAAATCTTTAAAAAAATAATAAAAAGGCAAGCAATCAAATTGAAAAAATGGACTAAACACTTCAATAAACACTTTAGAAAAGAATGTGAGTGAGCAATAGACATGTGAAAGGATGCTCAACATCATTAGCCATCAGGGAAATAGAAATTAAAACCACAATATGATACTACTTTGTACTAGAAACAAAATCATGCATTGTTAGTGGAAGTGTAAAATGGCACAATTTTGAAAAAATGAGTTGGCAAGCCCTCATACAGTTAAGTATACATATCTACTCCATGACCTAGAAATTCCACTTTCAATATTTATCCAAGACTAATGAAAACATATATCCACAAAAAGACTTGTACTAGAATGTTTATGGCAGTTATATTCATAATAGTCCCAAATTGAAACCAGCTCTAAGAGAAAATTAGGGAAACAAATCGTCATATATCCATTCAGACAAAAAAATGAAAAAAAAGTTAATAGTGTATGATTCTTTAATGTGAAACTCATAGACAAGTAAAAGTAATCCAATGATAAAAATTAGAAAAATGGTTATCTATGGATAGTGGTGATTATCAGGAAGGGGGCTGAGGGAACTTTCCGGGTGATGGAAATGTATATTATTTTGATTGTAGTATTTATTACCCAGAGGTAGACATTTGCATATTGTATGAGAGATAAGTCAAACTTACTAATTTTGCACATAAAATCTATGCATTTCACTGTATGTGAATTTCAATTCAACATGAATGAAAATAAACGCATTTTTCAAAGCATCTTTAAAAAAGAAAGAAAGAAGAAAGAAAGAAAGAAAGAAAGAAAGAAAGAAAGAAAGAAAGAAAGAAAGGAAGAAAGAAAGAAAGAAAGGAAGAAAGAAGTTAAAAGAAGATGCAAAAAGGCATGCTTTCAGTCTTGATCCTGCCTGGAATTTCTACTATATATTAATGGATTTTTTGACCTAAACCACAAGGGAATTCAATGTGATGTCAGTTTAGCTTGGTGGATGCCTTTCCTAGTTTCCTTTCCTTCCAGCTTTCTGTCTCTCCCTACCACAGGGGAGCAATATCTGGGAAAGCCCTTTTGGCCTTTTTCCCTCGTTTGACCATTTTCCAATACTCTTCCCGAGGGACTAACCTCCTTTTGTTTTGGCAATAGGCTTCTGAAAGTCTCACAAATTTTACAAGTGGATTCTGCGCTGCAAACACTGCAGATTAATTTTGTCCATTCCGGGCACACCACCACCAGCCAGTTTAACCCTCTTGATTTTTTTCACCTGGACTTCCGAAAGAATTTCCCATTGTCCACCCCACCAGTGCACACCAAGGAGATCTCTCCATCTAACATGTGATTCTGATCATACAACTCTCCTGCTTTAAATCCTTCTGTGGCTCCCTACTACCTACAAAACAAAACCAAATTCCTACCATCAGAAAAGGCCGTGATTTGACCTCTACCTATTTTCCCAGTCACTTTCCCTGCTATTTATTGTCCTCATACTATACAGCCTTTATCATCTTCCACATGTTCTGTCCTCTGGGGGCAGATCCCTGCCACGCCCCTTCTGCCCGCCTATCAGGAGGGTCACCCAAACCTTGCATTCTGCAAGACCACATCAGTGAAGTCTTCCCCACACCTCAAGCACAGTCAGGCTCTTAGTTTTCTAATTAACCCGTTGTCCGTGTGCTCCCTGGAGGCAGGGTGTTTTTGGGTTTTGTTTTCATCTTTTTAATCTCTGGCATCTGGCTCAGGATCATGTGTTCAATGAAGAAATAAAATGAATAAGGGAAGGAGGTAGGGGATGAATGAGTTCACCCACTTCTGGAATTCTCATGAACACTTTTTTTATTTTTTATTTTTAAGATTTATTTTTAAGGGGGCTCCTGGGTGGCTCAGTGGGTTAAAGCCTCTGCCTTCGGCCCAGGTCATGATCTCAGGGTCCTGGGATCGAGCCCCACATCGGGCTCTCTGCTCTGCAGGGAGCCTGCCTCCTCCTCTCTCTCTGCCTGCCTCTCCGCCTACTTGTGATCTCTGTCTGTCAAATAAATAAATAAAATCTTTGAAGAAGAAGAAAAAAAAAAGATTTATTTTTAAGATTTATTCATTTAAAAGAGGGATGGGGTCGCCTGGATGGCTCAGTGGGTTAAAGCCTCTGCCTTCGGCTGAGGTCATGATCCCAGGGTCCTGGGATTGAGCCCCACATTGGGCTCTCTGCTCAGCAGGGAGCCTGCTTCCTCCTCTCTCTCTGCCTGCCTCTCTGGCTACTTGTGATCTCTGTCTGTCAAATAAATAAAATCATTAATTAAAAAATTTAAAAAACAATAAAAGAGGGACAAATTCTGTGTGCCAGCAAGGGCGGGGGAAGGAGCAGAGAAAGAATCTTCAGCAGACTCCCTGATTGAGCACGGAGCCCCACACAGGACTCTACCTCACAACCCTGAGCCAAAGTCAAGAATCAGACAGGGACACCCTGGATGGCTCAGTCCCTTAAGTCTGCCTTTGGCTTAGGTTATGATCCCGGGGTCTTGGGGTCGAGCCATGCATAGGGCTCCCCACTCAGCAGCAGGCCTGCTACTCCCCCTGCTTGTGCTCTCTCTCTCTGACAAATAAATAAATAAAATATTTTTTAAAAAATAAAAAAGTAAATTAAAAAAAAAGAATCAGACAATTAAACAACTGAGCCATCCAGGTGTCCCCTTCATAACCAATTGTTAAAGTGTAATCTCTCCACACATAGGAAGGAGCCTCATCAAAGTCTACCTAGTTCCGCTTTACAATTTAAATAAATAAATAAACAACTAGCTCCTATTCACTACAATGGCCACTTCTTAATAAGCCATAGATCTAGCTTAGGGCCGTTCTCAGATTCAGGACTGCTGAATTTGTGCTGAGAATATTAATAGGTCCATGAAACATCATAGCTTTGGGGATTTCGGGGTGGAAGGGGGAGGTCCTTCCATTCTGATACCCACTTAGCTCCTCACAGCTCTGGAGGAATAATTATTGCAAAAAGTGGGTGTATCATGTTACTGGAAAAGTGATCTCTGGTTAATGGTGTTCTGGTGGTAACAAGCTCTGGGCTTGTTTCTGTGGTTCTGCTTCACTGGTTTTAATATATAGCACATGTGTGTACAGCCTGACCAGCCTCTCCATGTAACTGTCTTCCTGGGGGAAAGGCCCTGAACCTAGGATTTTTAGATGCCTTGAGATCATCTGGTCTATTTCTCACGACACAATCTGGTCAGTAGATGCTGTGGCCCTAGAGGCGGGATAATTTCCAGTAGCACAAAGGAACAGGACTTCCATTCCCTCTAAGTTCCCAATACATTCCAGGTGGAGTATTGAATGAGTAAAATAAAAACCACCAAAACCTCTTTCCTGCCGCTCCCTGTATCGATTCATTCCCAAGAAGCCGAGAGTCAAGGAAGTGTTCTCTGGCTGCATTAGAAAGCAAGAACACTGTGAAGCAAAAACAGTGTCAGGGTGTCCAAACTGTGGCCAGATGTCAGGGCCAGCCCAGAAGTCTCCTACCATCCCCAAGGCTGGAATATTCATCTTTGTCAGGCTTGAAGTAGCGTCTTCCCTGAGGGAGGTTAGAATTCTCTGTCACATCTTCTCAGTTCTCTGGACCACAGTGGAGGAAGGAACTCATCAATTATAGGCCACTCAGATCCCAGCACTTTTTTCCAAAGCCCTTCTTGTTTTTCAAGCTCGTATTCCCAGAACAAGCCAATTTTCCCTTCTTATTGGGTGGTAGGAAAAAAAAAAAATCAGAGAGTTGCAAGTGGAAATCTTTAGCCACTGACGATGAGGAAATGCTGGTGGAGTTCAGCCTTGCTAGGAGGCCGCTGTGTGGAGGACTTCCCAGCTCCTGCTGGCCTCCAAGGCTACAGCTGCACCCTCGCCCAGATCCCCAGGGTTAGGGCGCTGCTCTGGGCAAGCAGTCTCTCTTAGAGTTTGCTGATACTCCCATTCCTGTCTTCTCTTTTCTCTCCTCAAACGTTTCCATCTCTTGATCACAAGCCATCTGAACTAACTTGCCCTTTTACTGTCCTCAGGGAGAGGGGGCAGACTATGAAGCCGAAAAGTGATTAAACTGCACTAACATGTTATACTTGCCCCATGTACTATCACTTCCCTACTTCCCATAGATGCATCCAAGAAGCAGGTGACATGGGACACCTGGGTGGCTTAGTGGGTTAAGCGTCTGCCTTCGGCTCAGATCCTGATCCCAGGGTCCTGGGATTGAGCCCTGAATTGGGCTCCCTGCTCTGCAAGAAGCCTGCTTCTCCTTCTCCCACTCCCCCTGCTTGTGTTCCCTCTCTCGCTATGTCTCTCTCTGTCAAATGAAAAAATAAAATCTTTAAAAAAAAAAAAAAAAAAAGCAGGTGACAACCATTAGGCCATGGTGGTTTCTTTGGGAGATTAAGTGGAAAGGGCAAACATGGTCCTCAGAAACATTGTCTCAGAGGCATCGGTACTTTGGCAGGTTTGTGGGTCCTTGTGGAATACAGTAGGAGTGAGGAGTGTTAATCCATGCTTTGCCTCTCCCAGCCTCCTTGGTCTGTGTCCACAGGGCCCTATCTTCACATTGCCTTCCGTGTGTGTGTGTGTGTGTGTGTGTGTGTGTGTGTGTGAAGTCACCTGTTTCCTCCTATAAAGACACATGTGATTGCATTTAGGGCTCTCTGGATAATCCAGCATAAACTCCCCATCTAACATCCTTTCGCTTAATCCCATCTGCAAAGACTTGATTTTCAAATGAGCTCACGCTTACAGATTCCAGAGATTAGGACCTGTGGGCTTTGGGGGCTGTTATTTAGCCCTGTTACAATGCTTTTGGCCCATTTTCTGTCTGGATTGTTTTCTCTGCTGTTGAATTTTGAGTGTTCTATTTAACAGTCTAGATACAAATCCTTTGCAGATAGGTGGTTTGCAAATATTTTTTTCACCATTCTCTAGCTTGTCTTTTCACTCCTTTCACAGGGTCTTTGGAAGAACAAAAGTTTTTCATTGTGATGATGGTCAGTTGATCATTTTTTCCCCTTACAGAGCACGCTTTTAATGTCAGAGCCACCAATCCTTCATCCCTCCCTTGGTTCTGGATTTCTTTTCCCAAGGAGCACCGGTTAGTTTACTTCTAGAAGTTTCATGGTTTTACGTTTTACATTTTTTTCTAAAAGCTTTAGCGTTGTTGATTTTTCCTTTGAATCCATGTTTTCCTGTTGTTTGCCATGATGAAATTTATTACCCAGTTATGAAGATTTCTAAGATTTCTACTGCGGTGGACTGTATTGTTGTTTGCATTATTCGATCTCCCTCTTTCCTCTATGAGGATCTGTGCCCATTGCCGCGTAGGAGATTGAGACTGGGAAAGTTAGGTTCAAGGATATCCACCCAAGCTGTAACCCACAGGTGTAGAGACCGCCATCGCCAGGCAGATGTCTTTTAACGTCCACAGGAGTGAGTGACTAGACACTAGAACACAGCTGCCAAAGCTCCCAAACGCCACAGCTCTGCTTGCCTGGGGACATAGGCGAAGGGGCGGGAAGGAGGATCCATCTCACTTTTGCCTTCCAGACCACACTGGGTACATCCGGTGGGGGGAGTCAAATGCATAATCGGAGCCCAATCACTCAGTCCCTCAGCAGGTTACCAAACTTCTCAGGCCCACCTTCCATCATATACTTTCTTTTCCTTCCTTTACTCTTGTTTCCAAGCTCCTTTATGGTAAAAGAGAACAAAAATGTACTCAAGCAAAATGTTGAGCTCAATGATTGATCAAAGCAAACCCTCATGTCCGGGTGAGAGCTAGAATGTCAGCACTAGAGAGCCCTTCCGGTTCTCCAATCACTTCTGCTCCCTTCCTCCTAAGTGACAACAAACCTGTTTTCGTCATTGTTTTGGTGGTTTAAAAAATATATATGTATATGTACATATACATATATATATATGCCAGTTAAAGTAACATATCCCTAAGTACTATGGTTTCATTTGCCTGCATTTGAACTTTATAAAGTAACATGCCTTTTTTTGTGTGTCCAGTTTTTTGTTCAGCATTGTGATGTTAATCCAGATAGTACAGATAGTGACATGGCTGCATAGTATTCCACAGTATAAATATGTCACCATGTCTTTAGCCTTTCTACGGTTGATGGTTGGTCTTTTTCCAGTATGACTATTACAGATAATACTGCTATAAATAATTATGTATATGTCTTTTGGGGCACTTATGTGCATTTTAGCTGGGTATATATGTAGGTGTGGATAAAGTGACATTTTTAGTTTTTTTTTTTTATAAGGTGAGGTTTAGGTAAAGAGTTTTCTTTTTTTTTTTTTTTCCCCTTTCCCTTTCTCGTTTCTCCTTTCCTTCCCTTCCCTTCCCTTCTCTTTTTTCTTTTCCTTTCCTTTCCTTTTCCTCCCTTCCCTTCCTTTCCCTTCTCTTTTCTTTTTCCTTTCCTTTCCTTTCCTTTCCTTTCCTTTCCTTTCCTTCCTTGCCTATGGATGTCCAATTGCTTGTTCCAGCACCATTTTTTGAAAAAATAGGACAGGTGTTTTTAATGTTCTAGCCAAATGGATCCTCCTAAACCAAAATCAGACCATGCTATTCTCCTGTTAAAATTCTGCAATGGCTTCTTGCTGCACTAAGAGGACACCTACCTCTCCAACTTCATCCTGGACCAATTTCCACCCCCTCCCACTATATCCCAGGCAGCTTTCCTTCCTTTCAGCCCCCTATACAATCCAATTGCTTTTGAGCTCACCTTTCCTTCTGCTTGGAAGGATCTTTCCCTGGTTCCACAAGAGACAGGCTCTTTCTATTCCCTGAAGCCTCAGTTTAAAATCATCTCCTCCGATAAACTTCTCTGACTACCCTGTGAGAGTAGAACCTTCTACACAACTGCCCATCATTCTCTGTCACAGCAGCCTGCATATTTCCTCCACAGCTTTGATCAACATTTGCAAGTGCTTTAACTACTTATTTATTGTCTGCCTTCCCCCTTAAAGGGGCCAAGTTGTTGATCTTGCCCACACTGCTTCCCCAGTATGTAGCCCTGTGGCTTGCATACAGTAGTTGCATCAAAAATATTGGTTAAGGGGCGCCTTGCTGGTCAGTCAGTAGAGCATGTGACTCTTGATCTTGGGGTTGTGAGTTCGAGCACCATGCTGGGTGTAGAGAGGACTTTAAAAAATATATATTAGTTAAATGTTGTCATTAGGCTAAAGTTTGTGATATGTCCATTCTTGTCACAAAATGAGGAAGAATTTCCCAAAAACTAGAGCTGTGTGAGAAGAAACAGGCTGCTTGGAATATCTGAAGTCCTCCCCCTGGAATGGGGTGACACAGAGGCATTTTCACATCTCAAGAAACCTGACAGCACCCGAGGGACATGTGGAGCTGACTGGTTGGATATACAGATATAACAAGATGAAATGGTGAAATTTATTTTTATTTCTTGTCCTAAAATATTCCTACCATTCTTCTAGCCAATCAGTAGATCCATATGGCCTCAAAGAGAAAGCAAATGTAACAGCAGCAGAAAAGAGGGAAAAAATGTTAATATTCTTTTTCTTTCTTTCTTTCCTCTTTCTCTCTTTCTTTCTTTTTTGCTTCAAACTAGGCTCTTGAAAGCCGGAAGGAGAAGCCCTCGTTAGAGCAGAAGTTGGAGTTTACGCCATAAAAAAAGGTGACAATAGAGATATTCCTTTGGGCACAACCATCCCAGAGCCAAATAGAGTTTGTGGTTCTTTTGCCTAAACCAAGGATTCCAGACAATTTATGGAAGAAATGGCCAATCCAATTTGGCAGCTGTTTCCATGACAACTGACTGGCATGCAAGACTTTGAGATTAATGATTCCATTTCACAGGCAATAACATTAAGCTTGTAAAGTTCAGATGGTTCTAGGGATAATCTCTGGAGATACTTTTTTGGTTACAAGATGGGGAACAAGATGGTTATAAGTTTTTACCCAAGGGCCTTCATTCTTGTGAATATTTTCTGCCTGGTATTACATCTGTGTCAATACCCTCATCTCCCTAGAGTTTCTTTTCACAAAAACTGGTTAATTAAGTGTCTCTCAGTCTCAGGATTTAGGCAGGATTTTATTAGCCAATAAGAATAGAAAATAGAGAACTGTAAAAATGTTGGACTAAGTTAAAAATGTAGAAGATTATAAATTTGGGGGCATCTGGGTGGCTCAGTCAGTTAAGCATCCAACTCCTGATTTCCCTTCAGGTCATGATTTCAGGGTCGTGAGATCAAGCCCCACGTTGGGCTCTGTGCTCATCGGGAGTCTTCTTGGGATTCTTTCTCCCTCTCCTTCTGCCCTTACCCCCCATTCTCTCTCTCTCTCAAATAAATAAATAAATAAATCTTTATGCCCCCAAAAAGAAAATTATAGATTTTTTAAAAAGGTGATGAGGTTTATATTTTACCTCCACAGAAAAAGCACACAAATAGAGGGAAGTTTCAATAAGACCATCTATGTTTAGGAGAGGATGCCCAAATGAGAAGGCACGGGAGGTGGAGGGGTGTGTGTGTGTGTGTCTGTGTGTATGTGTGTGTATGTGTTGGAAGAGATTTTGAGTACATTTGTTAAAGAGGAAGGGGCGCCTGGGTGGCTCAGTGGGTTAAGCCTCTGCCTTCGACTCAGGTCATGATCCCAGAGTCCTGGGATCGAGCCCCACATCGGGCTCTCTGCTTAGCAGAACCTGCTTCCTCCTCTCTCTCTGCCTGCCTCTCTGCCTACTTGTGATCTCCATCTGTCAAATACATAAATAAAAAAAAAAAAAAAGAGGAAGTCTAAGCTCAACATGGGTTCAAATTCTGATCCTACTGCTTATTAGCTCTGTGACTTTAGGCAAATGACCCTTTCTGTGCCATAGAGTCCTCATTTGAAAAATGGGGTTTATAAAATGAGGGTTGCTGGAGGGGTGGTGGGTGAGGGATAGGATAACTGGGTGATAGGCATTAAGGAGGGCACATGATGGAATGAGCACTGGGTGTCATATGCAACTGATGAATCGCTAAACCCCACCTCTGAAACTAATAATACACTACATGTTAATTAATTGATTTTAAATTAAAAAAAAGAAAGAAAGATGGGATTTATGGTCATAATAACCTACAAAATAGTCTTTTTTGTATTATATTGTGTGCATATGCGTGTGCGTGTTTTCTTAGGGCATTTCCTCACCCTCCCCTTCTCCCACCCCATAGAGTCCAAGCTCCTCCTGAGCAGGAGGTCATTCTATGACTTGATCATCATCTTTGTGTCTCTTGTATAACTACTATAGTCCATACCATGCAGTGGACAGTCAACACACACTTCGCCAATGGTAGGTGCCCTCCCAATGATGCTCTAGAAAGAGATAAACAAATGTTGAACTGAATGTGGTAATTGCAAGAGTTAGCAAAATTTCCAAATATCTGTTTGTCTTCGTAGCCAAAAATGATTGTTACCCTAGGCTAATGCGTTTTTAGAGTGTGTCAAGGCCAAATCAATCTCTAATAAAAATTTATATAATTATCATTACACATTTTGAGAATAGTGTTTGTAATTGGGGAAGAATTTCGGCCTTAAGTACATGCATGGATAAATACTCTTTTTAACCGAAGTTGTCCCTTTGAAAGGCTGACAGGAGGTATAAAAATCAGTTTGTCTTTTCTTTCTTTCGTTTGTCTTCAAGGCGTCCGCATTTGATAGTAAGATGGAATCGCTGAGATAGGAAAAGCCAGCGGGGGGTGGGGTGGGGGAGGGAACGCCTAGAAGGAAGAATACGGTTTGTTTGTCCTTCGCGCCGCCCCGTAGTTTGCCGGCGTGCAGGGGCGGCGCGCGCGGGTTTGAAAGCGGGGAGGGTCCGGTCCCAACGACTGTTACGGAGTACTTGTGTTGGCGGGTGGCGGGCCTGAGGCAGCCCGGGTTGTGCTGAGGGCCACTCGGGATCCGTTTTCAAGACAGCCTTGGCCTGGACCGTTCCACCCCGGGGCGGTTGAGGTAAGGTGAGCTTTGGTGGACCCCTAACCACGCGTGGGCCCGGCTTGGCGCAGGACCCCCTGCCCCCCGGAGCCGCGGCCTCTGTGTTTGCTTGGTGACAGCTCGGGGCCCAGAGGGAAAGGTGACGTTGGGAATGTGGCGTTCAACGGGGAATTCCCTTAGGAAAAGTGTTTTCGACCCAAACCCGCGTGCGCATCTGAATCGCAGGGTAGGGTGGGGATTTCAAGAAAGAAATTCCCCTTTTCTCGAAGTGAAGCCTAACAGTCTGTACTGTTTATGGAGGATCCGTAGGACAAGACAATGGATCTAGCGGGTTGCCCTTATTTTACGGTTGGTTTCACAGACAGATGCCAAGAGGCCCGGGTCTCTGCTCCAGGCGAGACCCCAGGGTTTAGGGACATCTTAGATGCACCAGATCCGAGCACAGGCTTGCGCTTGGTGGGAACGATGGTTTCTTACCGCCGCCCAGTGAATCTCAGTTCCAGCTCTTAGGGGCGGCTGGAATTGGCGAGGGATTTCTGGTGGGAACAGAGAAGGTAGGGCTTGAGAAAGAGGGTTTTGAGAAAGCACGGTTCCCTCCTTTGAACTTCACGTCTAATGTTGCTTCCGGTTTTCAGGTGAGGTGACTGAGCTGGTGGAAGAAGGATTTTAACTACCAGCCTTCTGGAAGCTCCTGGATTGGTTGGCGGGGGGTGTCCAGGGGACTGGCGGGGTGGGTAAACGGTTTGTGCTTATACCTCCAGGAAGCTCTGGGATGCAAAGCGTGCAGGACCTTAGAAATAATCCGATCAGAACTTTGCCTTTTTCAGGCTTCTTTCCTCCTCTATTTCCTTTTCTCATTATCGTTACCAATTCTCTATTTCTGCTTTTTCTTTTTTCTTTGTTTCTTTGTTTTTTGTTGTTGTTGCCTGTCAATACAGTTCGGTTCTGCCCAGTAGTATCCATGTGTTTAGTCCTACAGTGGCTTCGGGTACCAAAGTTATTGACATCTGATTCAATAGATCTTTTGATTAACTTGCTGAGCTCTGTTAATTTTTAAATATTGCTTCTTAAACAGTACTTGATTAAAAAAAAAAACTCCTAAATACTCCATAGACAATGAAATTTTGCCCACAGTCATAATACTTTCATTTCTAATGTATCGTCATGTAAGATATTCACAATTTTATGCTGCTTCCTTTGTAAGAACCTTGTGATTCGGAACACTATGGTTATTTAGCAATTTATATATAGAGAAAGAGATAGATCTATATGTATATAGATTACATATATCAAATCTGTGAGTTTGGACTAGTGGCTCGAAACCATCTCTCAGTTCCCTGAGGCCTGAACTGTTTTGCCATAACAGAAGGTGCTCAGAAAACTGTGAGATGGAGAGGGTGTAGTGTGTTTAGGTGCAAGTAGGCTGTAGCGGGAAGTGGGAGAGAGTCCTCGAGTGTTCTAGAATGTAATATTAAAAGCTTGTTTAAACTTAGATGTTTTTAGTTGGAGGAAGATTTTATGCTGCTTCTGAGTATCAGATCCTCTTTATGCTGAGGGAAAGGGCAATGAGACTTAAGAGGCAGTAAAATTTCCAGGATACCTCACTTTGTGGGATTTTTTTGCATCCTCGTTTTCTGGCTCCTTGTCAGTTTACTCTGTTCTTCATCTCTCATGTTGAGATTTCTCAGAGTTCTGTGTTTCCTATCTTTACTTACTCCTTAGATGATTTTAACCAGTCTCTTGGCTTTAATACCATATATATACTGATATGCCACAAATTTGTACCTTCAGATTGGATTCCAGACCTATATCCAGCTGCCTATTTCACGTTCTTATTCAGGTGTCTAATCAGGTATTCAAAATTGTCTTCCTGGGGCATCTGGGTGGCTCAGTTGGTTAAGCGGCTGCCTTTAGCTCAGGTGATGATCTCAGTGTCCTGGGATCGAGCCCCTCATCAGGCTCCCTCTCAGCGGAGAGCCTACTTCTCCCTCTGCCTCTGCCTGCCGCTCTGCCTACTTGTGCTATCTCTCTGTCAAATAGATAAATAAAATCTTTTTTAAAAAGTTCAAAGGAAAAATGACTTCCTTATCTGAGTAATGGTACCTATATTCTTTCAGTTGCTCAGTCTGAAAACTTGGAGCTGTCTTTGACTTTTCTCTCATTCCTAACAAAAATCCAAACATTAGGAATTCTTCTTGGTTCCAGATTCATAATACGTCCAGAACCCAACCATTTCTCACCATGTCTTTACTGCTACCATCCTGATCCAAACCACCATATCTCTCCTGGATTATTGCAGTGTTGTGTCTGTCCTTGTTCCCCTTCAGTTAATAAACATAAGTGGGAGTGATCCTGTCGAAACATAACATGGAGTATATCACTCCTCCTTGTAAAACCCTCCAATATCTTCCCCTTTCTCAGCAAGAGCTGAAATCCTTACTGTGACCGAAGCTCTATGAAGAAAAGATGAGGTCTTTGTGGCTTCAGTGCTGCACTTGGTTTGCTCTCCTTCATGCCCAATCTCTGTGACTTCATTTCTTTCTCCCTTTTGCTAGCCCTGCCCTCTTAGCTTTCCCTTGAATGCTTTCAGCCTCAGGGCCTTTGTATTTACTACTTTTGTCCTGCAGACTTCCCCTAGATATTTGCATGGACTAGCTCCCTTACTTCTTTTAAACAACATCTCAAGGAGACCTCCCTTGACCACCCCAGTTCAAATTTCAAGCTCCTTGAAAGGAGCTCCTGTCTCAGCCCATCTCACCTCACTGGTGTATATTTCCCCAGCTTCTATACCATTATCTTCTGTATTTGTGTTCTTGTTTGTTTGGGTCTTGTTCACTGTTGGGTCTCCGGTGCCTAGAAAAGTGCCTGGTGCATAGTACATGGCGGTGCCTAGAACAGTGCCTGGTGCATAGTACATGTTCAATAAGTATGGGTGTTGACGGAGTGAATGAAGAATGGCTTCTCATAGGTACATAGGAATCTTAGAAGCTCATTGAGTGCTCCTTCACAACTTCTTTTGAGGGCAAATGAATGAAGATGAAAGAAGGGCCATCAGAACCATATGGGGAAATTATTTCCCAAGTAGAAGTAGCTCCTCCAGCCCCCTCTGTTAAAATGGTTTATCCTTCCTGAAAGACCTGAAATGTCCTCAAAAATGTGTTCCTTCCTTTTAGTCAAATGTTTCACTTGATAAAATTAGTGTACTTTTGTACGAAAAGGAGATCTTTGGTGTTCAAAATTCAGGCAAATCTGAAAACAGTGGTGATTGTAACTAATTAAAAAAAACAAACTTCTCATTAATAGACAATTAAAGGTAGGCCTTTGAGGTGATTTTTCTTGGCAGAGTTTTTAAAAATACTATTTATTAAGAGCTCTATTCAAAATTTAAACGTATGTTCTCTCTGCCTGCCAATTTTTATTTTATTTTGTTATTATTTTTTACATTCCAGTGTCGTTTGCATATAGTGTTATATTTGTTTCAGGTGTACAATATAGTGATTCACAGTTCTGTGTATTACTCAGTGCTCATCATAAGTGTACTCTTTTTTTTTTTTTTTTAAGATTTTATTTATTTGACAGATCACAGAGAGGCAGGCAGAGAGAGAGGGGGAAGCAGGCTCCCTGCCAAGCAGAGGGCCCGATGCAGGGCTCGATCCCAGAACTCTGAGATCATGACCTGAGCTGAAGGCAGAGGCTTAACCCACTGAGCCACCCAGGCGCCCCCATAAGTGTACTCTTAATCCCCTTCACCTATTCTACCCATCTCATCCCTTCCTCCTCTCTGGTAACCATCAGTTTGTTCTCTATAGTTAAGAGTCTGTTTTTTGGTTTGTCTTTGTTTCACCACCTCCAGTTTGTTTTGTTTTTTAAATTCCACATATGAGTGACATCATATGGTATTTGTCTTCACTTAGCGTTATACTCTCTAGATCCATCCATGTTGTTGCAAACGGCAAGGTTTCATTTTTTATGACTGAGTAATATTCCACTACATATATGTACCACATCTTTATCCATTCATCTATTGATGGACACTTGGGCTGCTTCCCTAATTTGGCTATTGTAAATGATGCTGCAGTAAACATTTGTGTGCATATATCCCTCTGAATTAGTGTTTTGGTATTCTTTGTGCAAATATCAAGTAGTGAGATTACTGGATCGTAGAATAGTTCTGTTTTCAGTTTTTTTGAGGAACCTCCATACTGTCTTCCACAGTGGCTGCACCAATTTGCATTCTCACCAACAGTGCATGAGAGTTCCTTTTTCTCCACATCTTCACCAACACATGTTGTTTCTTGTGGTTTTGATTTTAGCCATTCTGACAGGTGTGAGGTGATGTCTCACTGTGATTTTGATTTGCATTTCCTTGATGGGGTGATGTTGAGCATCTTTTCATGTGCCTCTTGGTCATCTGTTATGTCTTCTTTGGAAAAATGTCTATTCATGTCTTCTCATTTTTTAATTGGATTTTTTTATGTTCTTTATATATTTTGGATACAAACCCTTAATCTGCCTCCCAATTTTTTTAATAGGTAAACCAAACAATCTTACAGACATGTAGTGAGAGTTTACTTTACAATAAATCTAATATGAACCAAACTATTTTTAAAAAAGAAAAAGTAATATTTAAAATTTTTATTAAAAAGGATTCTTTAACAGATGTATTACAGAAGAAATAAAAAGCTTGGATTAACTTGCTTGTATACACAGTATGTATATTTTTTGTTGATAGGTAATTTTTATATAACTTATTGAGATATATAATTTACATATTATTAAATTTACTTTCTGAAAATATATGATGTAGCGACTTTAGGAATAGTCTGAATTGGGTATATTAAATCACTACCCAATTTTAGAACACTTTTATCATCACAAAAAGAAACCCCACACCCACCAGGAGTCGCTCTGTGTTCTCCCTTCTCCCCAGCCCTTGTCAACTACTAATCTGTTTTCTGTCTGTGGATTTGTTTATTGTGGACATCTTCTGTAAATGGAATCATATATGTGGCCTCTTGTGTCCGGCTTCTTTCACTTAGCATAATCTTTTTAAGTTCATTCATATTGTAGTATATATCAGGACTCTTCCTTATTACTGAATAATATTCTGTTGTGTATATTGTATGCCTTATTTTGTTTATTCATCATCTGATGAATACTTCTGCTTCTTCTTTTTGGCTGTTATGAATAAATGCTGCTTGCACAGACAGTTTCTCTAAAATGTATGAGAGACCTGTTAACAATGACCCCTGGGAAGTGAGAGGGAAACTTTATGTACTAGGTGATTTTTTTTTTTTAACCAAGTTCATATATAACTTTTTTTTCCCTAGTGTGTATATTACTTTTTAATAACAAACAAGCATAAAAACCTAATAATTAATAGTATGACATTGGGTAAGTAGTTCTACTTCTCTAGGTGTCAGTGTTCTCATTATAAATAAAATTGGACTAAATATTTGTCATGGTTTTTTTCAGTTCTCAAATTTTATGTTTATATGATAAAATGAGTTACAGTGTTACAGGGTTTTTTTTCCTTCATGAATGAGAGTTGTATTCTGTATAACTGCAGTGTAATTTTCAATTTGTTTTCATCATAGGACCTAAACTGTTTATTACAATGGAAGAAATCAATAATTTCAAGACGCCAAGCAAAGTATCTGAAAAAAAGAAATCTGGTAAGATATAAAATCTCTTTTCATTGTTATTGCTATAGAAATGTCTTAGCATTATTAGAGTTTGATCCTTTAATTATTATTTATCATACACATACAATTTTAGCATAAGTCCTCTTTGTAATGTTGATTTTAATAAGACTTGTTTTGTAGGCTAGGGTTTGGCCATCTAGTGGGTAATTTTATTGATATTCTAACAGATTTGGAGGTTCTCTCTGGTAAAGAATTAATTTGAACCATGAAGTACTTTAGCTTTCCCCTTCTGGTACATGCAGTGCTCTTGTGAGGGGAAGAGTTTCTAAGGCAATTCAGTGAATAAAGGGTAATCTTTTCAACAAATAAAAGCTTTTGGATATCCATATGCAAATTGATCTCCACTTTAATCATACAAAAATGATTAAAATTATACATTTTCTGGAAGATAATTTAGGAGAAAATCTTATCTTGTTCATTTCTAGTACATAGATTTTTGTGTACAGACTTTGTGTCCTGAAACTGTGCTAAAGTCACTTCTTCTATTAGCTTTTTATGGGTTCCTTAGGCTATTACATACATAGTTGGTACTGTTGTAGATGAATATATGAAGATAGTGTTACTTTTTTTTTTTTTTTACACCAGTCTGTGTTAGTTTCTTTTTTTCTTTCCCTATGTCACTGGCTCTAGTATATTTTTGAATAGAAGAGGTGTGAGTTAGACATACCTCCCTTGTTCCTAGTGAAGTTTTATGTTAGATGTAGGTTTTTCAGTTATCTTTTTTTTTTTTAAAGATTTTATTTATTTATTTGACACAGAGAGAGAGAGGTCACAAGTAGGCAAAGAGGCAGGCAGTGGGGAGGGGTGGAAACAGGCTCCCAATGCGGGACTCGAGCCCAGGACCCTGAGATCATGACCTGTGCAGAAGGCAGAGGCTTAACCCACTGAGCCACCCAGGTGTCCTCAGTTATCCTTTATCAGGGTGAGGGATTTCTTTTTATTATCCTTCATCAGGTTGAAGGTTATTATGAATGGATGTTGAACTTTGTCAAGAGCTTTCTCAGAATCCATTGAGATAGTTTGCTTTTTTTAGTCTTTTAATGTAACTTATGTTAAATTTCAAATGGTAAACCAACCTTTCATTCCTGGGGTAAAGTCAGTTTGCTCCTGGTGTATTTTATGTATTGTTTGATTCGGTATGCTAATATTTTCTGTGTTCATAAGGGATATTGGACTGTATAGTCTTTTTTTTTTTTGGAATGTCTTTCTGGTTTTGATATCAGCATATTTTATATTCATAAAGTATGATGGGGAGTGTTTCCTTCTCTTTCCTTGGAGAGTATATGTGGAGTTGATAAATTTTTTTTTTTCCTTAACTGGTTTTTCCTCTTCTACTGATAGTAAAGCCATGTATGTGGCCTGAAGTTTTCCTAGGAGGAAGATTTTAACTGTGACTTCACAGTTAATTGGCATAGGGCTCTTCAAATTATCTATTTCTTCTTGTGTAAACTTTGCTAGTGTTTTTCAAGAAAGTTTTTCACTTTAAAATTGTCAAATATACTGGCAAAATGTTATCTGTGATATACTCTTTATTACCTTATTACCCTTCTAATGTCAGTTGGATCTGTAGTGATATCTCCTTTTTCATGTCTGATGTATTTTACATTTTCTTTCTTGACTTGAGGTTTATTTATTTTGGTGAACGTTTCAGGCACTTGAAAAGTCATGCTGGGGCGCCTGGGTGGCTCAGTGGGTTGAGCCTCTGCCTTCGGCTTGGGTCGTGATCTTGGGGTCCTGGGGTTGGTCCCCGCATCGGGCTCTCTGCTTGGCGGGGAACCTGCTTCCCCCCGCCCCCTGCCTACTTGTGATCTCTGTCAAATTAAAAAAAAAAAGAGAGAGAGAGAAAAGGTCATGCTTTCTGCTGCTTAGGGGTACAGTGTTCCAGGACTATCATTAGGTCAAGCTGATTGACTTACGTTGTTTTGTTCAGGTCTTCTGTATCTCTACTAATTTTACTTATTCTGTTTTTGAGAGAGGTATCTCCAACCACAATTGTGGATTTACCTACTTTTTCCTTTGAGTGCTACAGTGATTGTTTATATATTTTGGAGCTTGTTATCAGATACTTTTACATTTAGGATGGTTATTTATTTTGATGATTTACCACTTTACTATTATGAAATGTCTTTATCCAGTGTTGTACTCTTTGAAGTTCATTTTATGTGATATGTGTTCACTTTTATGTGATAAAACCAGTCCAGTTTTATTTTGATTACTGTTTGAATAGGATGTTTTCCAACTTTTTACTTTTAACCCATCTATGTTTTTATATTTAAAGTGAGTTTATAATAGCAGATAATTATGTCTTGTTTTGTTTTTATCCATTCTGACAATTTCTGCCTTTAATTGGACTGTTCAGTCATTAGCCACTGTGGTGATTTAAATTTAGGTTCAAATGAATTAAAAATAAAATTATAAATTTAGTTCCTTAGTTGTACTAGCTACTTCTCAAGTGCTCATTAACTACATGTGGCCAGTGGCTACCATACTGGACAACACAGATAGAGAACATTTCCATCATGACAGAAAATTCTACTGGACAATAGTATTTAGACAGCCTTTAATGTAATTCTCTGTGGTTGGATCAAATCTACTATTTTTGCCGTTGTCCCAAAGCTCGCTGATGATTTCTTTGTGTTTTTTTCTAATATTTTTTTCTGTACTTCATTTTTGGTAGTTTTTGTTGCTTTGTCTTAAAATTTAGTTACCTTCTTCTCTAGATGCTTCTCTAACAGTATCTCTAGATGCTCTAATTCTTATCCATTGTCTTTTTTATTTCTTGTAGTTCCATTAGAAGTTTTTTTTACATCTTTTTTTTATTGCTACACTCACATTTTCCTTTACATTATTGAACATATTTTTAAGATTTCTATTTTAAGGTTCTTACCCCCTAATTCTACATCACTGTCATTTTATGGTATGTTGCTATTGGTTTATTTTTCTCCTGGTGTGGGTCATATTTCTTCTTTCATGCCTGGTAGTTCTTTTACTGGCTACTGGACATTTTACATTGTCGAGTGCTAGATTTCGTTATTCCTTGGAGGACTGTGTGGTTTTGTGATGGTCCAGTTAACGTTACCTGCACATTAGCTTGGTTTTTTTGAGGTTTGCTTTTAAGCTTTACTGTAAACCTTTTCCTTGGGCTACAATTTAGCTGGACTGTTTAGAGGACTTTATTCAATGCCCTGGGTATTAACCGAGTTACCACACCCTGGCTGTTGGCAACTGAACCATTCCTGGACCCGTGTGCTCTCTGACAGCTGTTTAGTCTACTGCTTACACTTGGTGTCTTCCCTGATTTGGCAGGGGGCGGGGGCGTCTGTCCATTGGTTGTACTTATAACCAACACTGAAAAGAGGGAGACCTCTTTTCAGGTCTCTGGAGCTTTCTCTCTCATTTTGTGGCTCCCTATAGTTCTCTACTCCATAAATTCTAGCTACTTAGGTTTCTTGGATTTCTGATCTCTGTTTCTTGAGTTTGACAAGACTTCTGGGCTGTGTTTCTTTGCTCTACAGCCCAGAAACTGCCTTAAAACAGCAAGTTAGGGCTATGATAGGGCTCACATCATTGTTTCTCTTCACTCAGACTTCACAACCCTGCTCTGCCTGTCATCAAATGTCTGAAAACTTACATTTTGTCAAGTGTTTTAGTTATTCATGGCAAGAAGGCTGTTCAGTTGTTCCATGAACAAAAGTAGAACTCCTCCATATCATCTTCTTTAACGACTACATAAAGCTCTGCAATACAGATACAGTGTAATTATGACCCTAATGATGCCTACTTAGGTTTTTGTTTGTTTTTTTGCAGTCACAAAATCAAATACCAATATTCAAATATATATGTGTGCATGCGTGTGTGTATGATGTCTGCACACGTGCTGTAGTACACAGTTGGCAAACAACATACAGTAATAGTTTAGGCTTTGTGGGCCACATAGGGACTCTGTGGATTATGATTCTTTGTTTTTTAACAACACTTTTATAATCTAAGAACAAATCTTAGCTTGTGAGCCAAATGAAAATAGGCTGTTTGCTGACCCTTGTTTCGGTGTTACTGTAAGACAGGGCCTCAAAAGCAGATTTGGTCAAAGGGTTTCCACTTAAAATTAGGGGAGTTTGTATCAAATTGCTCTCTAGAAGACTATGCCAATTAATGCTTTTGTTGAGGTCTTTTCAAATACTCATTTTATATTTTTTATTTATCTTTCTGACATTTAGCATTATGTTCAACTCCATGTATAAATATTCCTGCTTCTCCATTTATGCAGAAGCTTGGCTTTGGCACTGGGGTAAACGTCTACCTTATGAAAAGGTGAGTATAACATTCCACATTAAACTTTTCACATGGAACCCTAGTTGCTCTGTAATTGAAGACGAAAAGGAAGATGAAAATTCAAATATTTTGATCTCAGATATGTTCCTGGTCTTATCTGACTGCTATATTCCTGTCTTAGAAACCTTTTATAACTTTGCTACAGTTTTGCCTGGCTAACTTCTCTCTTACCTTCCTACTGATGGATTATTAAAGGAGAAGGAATTTGCTCAGTGAGGAGTCTGCTTCTCCCTCTCTGCTGCTCTCCCTGCTTGTGCTCTTTTGCTCACACACACACAATCTCTTTCTCTATTAAATAAATAAATAAAAACCTTTTAAAAAAGGGTATACGCATGATTTTAAAGTAGGAAAATTATGTTAAAAGAAGAATGAAAGTATAGGTGTCAATAAACATTTTTTTAAAGTTGTTTCTTTTATCCATTACTCTGTACTTTTATTTATTAAGTGGCAAATAACTTAAGTCAATATATATTCCTCATTGCATTCTTGGAATCAGCCTGACTACCAGCATATCGTTAGCTTTATCTAGGTTTATAATGTTTCCAAATAGAAATGCTTTCTTCAATAAAAAAGGTAATGAATTGAGACTAGCATAGCAATTATTTTAGTAAATGGCTATTCTTAAATATTTGTAGTTTAAACACCCCCTTCGTGTGTTCTTGTCCTATTTGTTTTTTAGACCTTCATTTTTTAACGTCTAAAAGCTTGTTATTTTGAAAGAAAAAATTCTCACAGATTTATGGCTAGTCTCATTTTTCCCTCCCTTTAAAAAAATATCCTTAATTGTAAAGTGTGTGTTACCAACAAAGTTCTACTATAGGCAAGACTTAGTTAGAAAACCTCACATTGTTGATATTGAACAATAGTAGTCACCTACTGACCTACCACTCCTCCTAACATAGCCTTGTGCACCCGGGATTTTTTTTTTTTTTACTGGTAGAGATTTCCTTCACTTCTCTGGTGAATCGGGCCCTCTGTTTTTCTGTATCTTCTATCTTACTATTCTTGGTTTATATTTTATTTTGAATGAGGGCACGTAGTAGTTCCCCATTGAAAGACGTACAGGAAATAACTTTTTTGCAGATCTGCATTTATGAATATGTTTTCATTTTACTCTCATTCTTGAATGGGCCTTTTTGTTTTTCTGAGTCAGAATTCTTATTTGGAAATAATTTTCCTCTAGAATTTTGAGGTCATTGTTCCATTGTTTACTAGCCTGTAGTGTTACTATTGAGATTTCTGAAGCCCTTCTGATTGCTGCTTCTTTTTATGTAATCTGGTTTAGGTTATTTGTTCCTCCCACTGTCCTGGAACCTCCTATGATCTTCTGTTTGTCACCAGTGTTCTGAAATTTCACAATGACATACATGAGTGTGGGCCTTTTGGAATCTGAAAATTCTTACTCTTAAATCTTTGGAAATTATTTTTTAAATTACTTTGTGGATAATTTTCACCCCCATTATTCTCTTCTCTATCTGGAATTCCTATTATTCTTTTTTGGGTGCGGGACTGATTTTCTTTTTGCTCTGCTTTCTGGGAGCTTTCTCCAACTTCATCTTCTGATACTTCTTTTTTTTTCATTTTTTGTCTGTCTTGTTTTTCATTAATTATCTTAACATTTTCCATTTTCAGATGGCATCCTAAGTCTTTTTGAGGGTGCTGTAAGTGCTCTGGATCCTGGTCTGGATGTTAATAAACCGGTATAACACATGTGAAATCACATTCAGCATTTAATATGCATATGGTCATGGCTTACTCTTCCCGTGTGCTTCATGAGTTCTCAACTATGGCAGTAAACCTCAGGCTAAAGACCTCTCCTTTAACCCTTCCAAAGTGGGTCTCCAGTGTTCAGAAGCTGGGGGAATAGCTGGACAGCTGATGCAGAATCGGGGAGGGTGTGTCTAGAAATTCACCTGCTTTTTAAGTGACTTTCAAGAAGGTCAGTAGGCCTGTTTAGTCTGTTATTTTCATGGGCTTCCCCATGCTCTTCCAAGCTTCTGAAAGTGTGTTGTTGTCTCCTTTTCATTATTTCTATCCCTTTCATTGGGTATAGGACTTAAAATACCCATTTTCTCTTATTTTAATGGGGCTTGGGACGGATCATAATTAATTGTGTATGTACAAGCTAGAAATCTATATTTTTAACCTAGAAGTCTATTTTTATGTTAAATCAAATTAACATTCCTAGATTAACTTAGTTGTGACACATTATTATTTTTTATAAACCTGATGAATTCATTTTGCTATTTAAGATTTTTATGTCTGTGAAATTGGTTTGTGATTTTCCTTTTTCTGTTGTCCCTATTTGATTTGTTTATTACGGTTATGCTAGATTCATAGTCCCTTTTCTTTCTATTCCCTGGAACAATTTGTGTAAGATGGAATGATAGGTTCCTTGAAAGTTTAGTAAACTGACCTGTAAAATTATTTAGGCTTTGTATTTTTTATGGGAATATTTTAAACTCTTGATTACATTTTCTCTTTTGTCAGGTTTCTTAGAATTTATCCATTTTGTCCTTTAAATTATTGGGGTAAAATTTTTAGTATTTATTCACTTATAATTTTTATCTCTGAGAAATCTGTGGTTATGTCTCTATTTTTGCTGGCAATATTTTTTGGGTCTCATTTTTTTCCCTTGTGCAATCTCATTTAAAAAATCTGCCTGTGTCGTCTTTTCAATGAACCAATTTTTAGCTTGGCAAAATATTTTATTCAGATTTCGTAAATATGTTCTTGGTGTTCGGTAGATTCAGATATGTTATGGAAAAGATGAAGATGGATTTATTCACTGAATTCTAAATCCTCAGAAGCTGAGGGATACCCTTTGAAACCTGAAAAATATATTTTTCATAATAAAATCACACGGAAGAGGTCATCCCCAAATGCTATTGTTATCTAAAACTGGAGGTTTAAGAATACTTTGGATAGACTTATGATAGATGGATGTGAATTAAGAAATCTAGTGATCCTTTGAGTGCATGTTTTTTGATTTAAAAAAAAAAAGATCCTGCAATCATGGAGCCATGTTCATGAGTTAGTAAAAAACTAAGTGGATTCCTGATTCTTTGTTCAGTCTGTTTTATCTTCTTATGGTAAAACGTTTTATCTCTAACTTTCGAGGCTCTTTCATTAGCTTTCCTGCCCATATGCTGCATACACTTTGTCCTTAATTTGCCGTCGTCCCATGAATAACTACCTACCTTACCAGGTAACCTTTTCCCTGACTTTGTTCTACCTGTTAATTTAAACCTTAGAATGTTTTCCCCTTAAATATTCTGAAAATGACTGACTCTTCCTAGAAAACAGTTTATGTTTTTTCTCATTTGTATGTTTATTATCTCCTTACACTTGTGTCTTTGAGTATATGGTGGAAGGTATAGGACGGATCGGTTACTGTGGAGGCACAATATTTGTTGGTGAAGAGCAGTCTGTTACTCTTTGCACAATCGTATATGGGCCAAATGTTTCTCATACATCTCTTCTTTAAACTTCTTGAATAGTAGTCTTTATTACTTAGCATTCTATAACTTACCTCTGGTACATATAGTTCAATGTTTGATAAGTAGTTAGTAGTCTGACATGCTGAAATGGAAAAATTAGAAAATAGTATAGTAATTTTGAAGTTTAGAATTTATAATGTTCCTCTTTTTCCTTTTAGTTGTCTCTTTTTAACCCCTCCCTTTCAGCAATAGATATCAGACTTCTCTTGTGGCTAATAGATATATGAGCTATATATCTTCCAATTAAAAAAAATATGTAGCAGAGGTGTCGATAATCAAAAATATTTAAAAATTTTTTTAAAGATTTATTTATTTGAGAAAGAGCATGCATGGAGGTGGGGGAGGGTCAGAGGGAGAGAGAGTCCTGAGTAGACAGTGCACTGAGCACAGAGCCCAATGCAGGGCTTGATCTCATGACCCTGAGATCATAACCTGAACTGAAACCAAGAGTTGGATGCTTCAGTGACTGAGCCACCCAGGTGTCCCAGTAGTCAAAAATATTTGTAAAAAATTTTTAAACAAATTATTATTGAACCCTTTCCAAAATCTGAATGTTCTTGTTAGTTATTTGAAATGCATTATGTTATTATTGTTTCCATACATTGTTTGATTATTCTTTTAAGATCTCCCAGAGGTTTGTCTCATTCTCCTTGGGCTGTGAAAAAGATTAACCCTAGATGTAATGATCATTATCAAAGTATGTATCAAAAGAGACTAATAGATGAAGCTAAGATTTTGAAAAACCTCCATCATCCAAACATTGTAGGTAAGTTTAAATTTATCTTGCAGCAGTGCATGTGTTTATTCAGAAACAGTTTATACAGTCTCTTGACCAGTGTCAAAATGAAGGTGGTGGTGGAGTTTGGCAAGAACTAGATTATTGTGACTGTTCTAAAATAAGAATTATATTTTTAGATGCTTATGTATTTTTAAAATTTAATGGGACTAGATATACTCATTATGATGCTGGCACTGTAGAGAATGCAGGAATATAAAATGACCTTCATTTAGATAATTTCCTTATTTTCATCTTTAATGTAAATAAGACTAGTGAAACCATTATATTTAGGAAGGCATAGAACATTTAAAAATATTTTAATTTGTGTTACTATTGGCAAACACTGAAGTCATTTTAAATTGTATCTACTGAATTAGCTTTATAAATAATTGTTTCATTGTATTTTGTCAGTTTCCAATCACATCACTGTAAAAAAACTTAAATACTGTTTTTTCCTATTCCTGTAAGAAAATGTCCTGTTTTCTTTAAGGTTATCGTGCTTTCACTGAAGCCAGTGATGGTAGTCTTTGTCTTGCTATGGAATATGGAGGTGAAAAGTCTCTAAATGACTTAATAGAAGAACGAAATAAAGACAGCCAAGATCCTTTTCCAGCAGCCATAATTTTAAAAGTTGCTTTGAACATGGCGAGAGGGTTAAAGGTAAGCAGGCCATTATATTTTAAATGGCTCTTGTGGAACATAAAAGAACTACCTTATATACCTAATTACAAGGTGGGATTTTTTTTTTTTTTCCCCAAAAGAAGTAGATGTGCTAAGTGAAAGTCTTCATTGACTCTCATACTGTAGCAGCAGGGCTTCCTTATCTTGATGAGCAGAGTATTGTTTGAGGCCTTTACAGAGCCTGAAATAATCCAAGTCAGGTAGTTTTGTTTATAGAGATCATATGTTAGGTTTGGTTAAAAGGATTAATCAGTTTAACACAAATTTAGTAATTCTTCCTGGGGGCGGGGGGGGGGGTAACCTAATCCTCTGTGGATGTAAACAAACCTCTTAAAGATTGCTTTGTGAGACGTTAAGTTTTGGATACCAATATACATCTATAGGTCAAGTGAAAAAAAAAAAAGCTCCTTTAGTGTTGTCAGATAAATTGTTGTGCCTTTGAATACATACAACAAAAGGAAAAGAATTTGTTATGGTAGGTAACCGAACAGGAGAACCGGCAGCTTGGGAACACTGTTGGATGACTGGAAAGTGGAGCATGTATTGGTGTTGACATCAAAGTTGCATGTTAAAAGTTCATATAAAATTGACTTGTGAAATATAAAACTGCATAAAAGCAATATTTCTAAGTACATATTTTCATATGTATGTAGAAAAACTGATTTTAGGATAGGATAAGCTAAATTAATCATTTGAATTATTTAATAAATAACAACTTTATATATGGATAGTAGAATTAATAAATTTCACTATAAATATATTTGAGCATACTCAATTTATGATCAACATTTAAATTAAGCACAGTAGGTGTTTGAAAGCATATACCAAAAATTGTCTCTGCACTAGTTTGAAGCAGCTCACAGAGTAGTTGCTCAAATGCCGATGAATGAACAAATAAGAGTTTGGCAGGATTCTTTTTGATTATGAATGGGTATCATTACTAAGGGTTAATGTGTAAAATAAACTATTAGTCTTGGATGACATTTCTGCTTCCTCTTCTTGTTGTAACTAATGCCCTTATCTGTTCTGCATTATCTTGACACCTTGTTTGTGAAAAGTGTGCCTCATTTTGAAGATTCCAAATTCATTTCTAAAACTTACTAGTCTCAAATAGAATTGTGATATATTTTTAAAGCCACAGTATCCTCTTTTGCTGTAAAAGTATGAAATACATTTGAAAAGGAAAAGTTAGCTTATCTATAAACAGACATTGATTTCCAAAGCCTCCTTTATGGCAGACTGGTCAGTATGGCAGACTGAAGTAACCTGGGATGTTCTCTTGTCTGACTTCAAGTAATCTGAAATGATGGACAGATACCATCCTGCGTGTAGTTCAGGAAGGGAGTTCAGTTGTTTTTTTGTGTTTGAAAGTTATCATATGCATTTTTATCAGTTTATGTGTTTGCTCTGATGTGTTAAATTTCCCACTATTTTAGTATCTACACCAAGAAAAGAAACTGCTTCATGGAGACATAAAGTCTTCAAATGTTGTAATTAAAGGTGATTTTGAAACAATTAAAATCTGTGATGTAGGAGTCTCTCTACCACTGGATGAAAATATGACTGGTAAGTAGTATTTGGATTTTTATTATTTTTTTAAACAATTTTATTTATTTATTTGAGAGAGAGAGAGAGCGCAAACAGTCGGTAGGGAGAGAGCAAAGCAGACTCCCTGGGGGCTCAGTCCCAGGACCCTGGATCATGACCTGAGTAGAAAGCAGATCCTGAACCTGACTGAGCCACCTAGGCGCCCCAGTAATATTTGAATTTTTAAACTTTATTCTTACGCGATTTTTAAATTTCTAATTTTTATGTATTTTAATAGATAATTTACGTACTTCACAAATCAAAAACCATGTATAAAAAGTGTATAGTAAACAATATCCTTCCTTTCTCTCTTCCACTTAGCCTCCAGCCCCCTCCCTTGCTACACCCATAATATAAATTATTTCATTTTTATTAACATCTACTTTAACTGAAGATGACTTTAGGAACTATTTCTAACCAGGATTGGGATTTTTATGTGGTAAAAGATCTGAGACTAGAAAACAAAGTTTTCTTTTAATAAGGTTTTATAAAGGAATTCATTTAGTGACAAGATTGGAGAAACTGATAGAAACGGGGTAGAAGTAGGAAAGTGGGGTGCTACTAAAGGCCTTCTGCTTCTTATCCCTTGGCGTGTCTTTACTCATTCTTTTCACTCTAATATAAATACTGACATCCTCAGAAAATTTAAGATCTCGGTGAGAACTGAAAGCCAGCCTTGTAAAGAAAGCCTTTGCTTTCAACATGTTATTTAATAAATAACATTTAAATTTGCTTCTTGATATGAATATAAGGTAAAAGAAAGATTAATTAATGCTGTTAAGAACTTTTGCACACTTTAATTTCTAGCTAAGGTAAAATAATCTATGAGTTAGGTCGAAGGAAAAAGCCAAGATGAATAGAGCACCTTTATGAAGATGTTTGTAATCATTCATGAAGGTAGGCCTATTATGAGCCTTTAGGTTACGTAACTGCTACAGAGTTGAAATTTTCAAATATTAAAGGAGAAATTGTGAAACAATAAAAATGAGATTTTTTTAGCATAATTTTCTCAGTCCTTAATAGATCAAATAGACAAAACTAAGATGTAGAAGTTCTGAGTAGATAATAAGGTCAATATGTATCCAAGTATTTATTAAAATTGAACATGTATTAAGTTATAAGAGAAAACCTCAGATTACAAAAAGTGGAAGTATTGCATGGAGTTCTGGGTGTGGTGCATAAACAATGAATTTTGGAACACTGAAAAAAAAATTAAAAAAAAAAGTGTAAGTGGTCTAATAGTTGACATTCATTATCCCTTAGCACTAAAAATCTAGAAATTAATGACACGATTAGAAACAAAACACCTGCATTTTTTAGGAATTCAAAATATTTGTAAATAATTCTTAGCTGAAATCAAATTCCACCTACACAAATGTTTACAAAATGATGAGACTGTAACAACAAACCAAAACCTATTTGATATTGTCAGCACTACACAGATTAAAACATTTTCATTATTTAAACTTTATGAAGTTAAGTTTGAGTATTCAACTCTCATCAGAAAAAAAATGAAGCCCTAAAAAGCAGAAAGCAGAAAGTGAATGAATTAAAAAACACATAAATTCTGTATTATTCCAATATGATCTATTTTATTTTAGAACGTGTCAAAGTTCATAGTTTATAAACATGTAAAACAGTTCATAAACATATTAACAGTTCATCCTTGATACATGTTCAAACGAGCCAAGAAAATTCTATGAAAGAATGACAAGTAGGAATTTTCCCAAGGAGATGTTAAGAAGTATTATAAAGCCACAGTAATTAAAGCAGTGATACTCATGAGAAAAAAGGCAGAAAAATATAAAGTCAGGTATTCCCAAATATATCAAATTTGTTATAATAAAAGTGACAATTTAGTATTAGTGGGAGAGAGGTGGTTTGAATCAATAAACGATGATGTCTGGATGTTTTAGAAAAATAAAGCTGTTTTCCATCTTCACGCTCATCCTCGTAGATTGAGGATGTAAAAAAAAAAAATAGTGGAAAAAAATTGTAAGTAAATATTTCCTTAATATTGGGCTTAAGAAGGACACCAAAGTTAGACACGATTTTAAAAAAAAGCCATGACTATGAAAAATTCTTTGAAAAATTTCTCAATGCTACTACGAGTGATAGGATAGCTTTAATGTGTACTCATACGTGATATAGAAGCGCGACTGGTGTACCATTCAGTTTAGGCTAAGTTGTGCTGTGGCAGCAAACGCTCAAAAACTCAGCGGCTTCACCAACCAAGGCTTTTTCAGGCTGCACGTCAAGATGGCTGCGTTCCACGCATGCTCACTTGAGGACCTTAGCTGCTCGAACATCCATTGTATGGAATATTGTCATCGTTGTATGTATGGAGGGTAAAAAAGGCTCTATGGCGGGGCGCCTGGGTGGCTCAGTGAGTTAAAACCTCTGCTTTCGGCTCGGGTCATGAACCCAGGGTCCTGGGATTGAGCCCCACATCGGGCTCTCTGCTCAGCGGGGAGCTTGCTTCCTCCTCTCTCTCTGCCTGCCTCTCTACCTACTTGTGATCTCTGTCTGTCAAATAAATAAATAAAATCTTAAAAAAAAAAAAAAAGCTCTATGGCTGTGCACTGCAGTAGATACTAGCTACATCTTGCTATTTAAATTAATATTTTAACATTTTAAACAATTCCATTCTCAGCCCACCCACCCACTTTGCAAGTGCTCAGTAGCTATGTATGGTTACTGGCTACCATATTGGACAAGGCAGATATGGGACATTTCTATTGTCACAGAAAGTTCTGTTGGAAAGTGCTGCCCTAGAAAGTCTTGTGTTAACAGATGCTCAAGATTAGAAATGATATAAGTCCCCTCTTTCACAACTCGCTGGCCAGGACCAGGCAGATGGCTGCATCCGAGCTTGACAGGCCAGAGAGTGCAATCCTTCCATGTGTCCTGAGGGGGGAAAGTATGAACTACTTGATGAACAGCACTGGTAACTGCTACACTGGGCAATTTGGAAAGGGGTATTTTTTTAAAGAAGAAAACCCTTTCAAAATGTCCTTTGATCCTATAATTCATTCCCAAGAACGTATTCCAAAAAAATAATTGGGCAGAGTAGGTATTTTTTTTCAGAGTAGGTATTTTTAGTAATGACCTGATATATTAACTTAGCAAAACCAAAGGAGACCTAGGCTTCTAGAAGAAATAGAATTGAGACAGAAGAATCAAAACCCATGTAGCTTTAAAAGCAAAGCAGAAACAAAAACAGTAACTATCCTGATAAAAATACGAACACTTGGAATTTTGGCCGACCCTCAGCCTCAGTCTATCCTGTGTAAACATAAACCCGGGTTTGCGCTTCCTTGAGGGCATTTATTTTCAGTAGATACTTTTAATTAAAATTTGGGCGCCTGGGTGGCTCAGTGGGTTAAGCCTCTGTCTTCGGCTCAGGTCATGATCTCAGGGTCCTGAGATTGAGTCCCGCATTGGGCTCTCTGTTCAGTGGAGAGCCTGCTTCCCCCACTCTCTCTGCCTACTTATGATGTCAAATAAATAAAATCTTTACAAAATAAATAAAATTTTAAAATCTGATCTTGCTTTCTCAAGAAAAAAAAATATTGGCAAGCTTAGGGGAAGTGTCTGGGCAGCTCCTTTACTGGAACTCTCAGCTTCACGAGACAATTTAAGGTTAGAGTCAGCCTAGCAGTTCCTAAAGCTGCTAGACCAGCCGTGCATTAAGAGAAGGCATTTCTCTTCTCTTGAGCTAAGGCTTTCTCTTTGTGAAGAAGTTTAAAGATAACAGGTAATGGGAAAACAAAATTAATCTTTTCATACCTCATTGTTTCTGCACTAATTTGTGTTAATATACGCACAAAAATATGCATTGTAGCAGAACAGACTGCAGAACTTTAAGTGAATGTCCATCAGTAAGGGATGATTTAATTTATTGTACCACCACACAATAGAATTTCATTAGAATTACATAGGTTTATATTTGTAAGAATGGTATGTCCAGATATATTAAGTGAAATGAACACATTCTAAAATAGCACTTAAATATGTATATATTAAGACAAGTTTGGAAAAAATACATCTAAATCTTTAAAACTTATTTTTAAGTTTTATATTTTAATAGGAGACATATTCACGTCGATTATACATGAGGTATTCTGTGACAAGCCCAAATTTTAACAATGGTTATCTCTAGATTGGTTGATTGATTTAGCAAATATTTTTGTATTGAGTGCAGTCAGGTATTGTGCTAGGTACTATGAATGCAGAGGAAAATGGATGGACACAGTTCTTACCCTTCTTAAAATTTTTATATGTATTTTGTAAATTAATGTATAGGTGACACATAATATTATGTTGGTTTCAGGTATGCAACAGTGATTTGACAAGTCTGTATGTTCTGCTGTGCTCACCACAAGTATAACTACACTTATCACCATACAACGCTGTTACAGTACCATCTTTATTCCCTAAGCTGTGCCTTTCATCCTGTCACTTATTCTTTCTATAACTGGAAATCTGCACCTCCCACTCCCTTTTACCCACTTTTGCCATCCCACTGGCAACTATCAGTTTGTTCTCTGAATTTATAGGTCTGTTTCTGTCTTTTGTTTGTTCATTTGTTTTGTTTTTTAGATTTCACATATAAGTTAATTTATAGTATTTGTCTTTCTTGGAGTTAGTTCACTTAACATAATACCCTCTGGGTCCCTCCATGCTGTTGGAAATGGTGAGATCTCTTTGTTTTTTTTAATGGTTCCATGATATTCCATTGTGTGTGTGTGTGTGTGTGTGTGTGTGTGTGTGTACATACATACATACCACACAGGCATATATATACATGTGTGTAAGCCACATCTTCTGTATCCATTCATCTATTGATGGACACTTGAGTTGCTTCTGGGTCTTGGCTATTGTAAACAATGCTAGAGTAAACTGAGGGGGGCATATTTCTTTTTGAATTATTGTTTTCATTTCCTTTGGGTCAATACCAGTAGTAGAATTACTGGTCATACGGTAATTCTATTTTTAATTTTTTGAGGAACCCCCGTACTCTCTTCTACAGTGACTGCACCAATTTTCATTCCCACCAGTAGTATACGAGAGTTCCTTTTCTCTACGTCCTCACCAACACTTGTTATTTCTTGTCTTTTTGATACCAGCTATTCTGACTGGTGTGAGGGGTTATCTTGTGATTTTGATTTGCAGTTTCCCCATGATGAGTGATGTTGAGCATCTTTTCATGTGCCCATTGGCTGTGTGTGTGTCATCTTTGGAAAAATGTTCGGATTCTCTGGCCATTTTTTAATTAATAGTTTGGTTTTTTTTATGTTGAGTTTTATGAGTCTTTATGTATTTTGGATACTCACCCTTATTGGATATATCATTTACAAATATCTTCTCCCATTCAGTAAGTTGTCTTTTTGTTTTGTTGATGGTTCCTTCACTGTACAAAAAAAGTACGTTGTTTTGGTGTAGTCCCAGTAGTTTATTTTTGCTTTTGTTTCCCTTGCCTGAGGAGACAGATCTAGAAAAATGTTGCTAAGGCCAATGTCAAAAATATTATTGCCTGTGTGTTCTTTTAGGAATTTTATGATTTCAGGTCTCACATGTAGGTCTTTAAGCCATTTTGAGTTTGTTTTTGTTTATGGTATAAGAAAGGGGTCCAGTTTCATTCTTCTGCATGTAGCTGTCCAGTTTTCCTAGTACCATATATTGATTGCTTCCTTTGTCATGGATTAATTAGCCATATAAGCATGGGTTTCATTCTGGGCTCTGTTCTGTCCCTCAGTGTGTCTACTTTTGTGCCAGTACCGTACTGTTTTGATTACTAGAGCTTTATAGTAGATCTCGAAATCTGTAATTTGGTATTTCCAGCTTTGTTTTTCTTTCTCAAGATTGCTTTGGCTATTTGAGGTCTTTTGTGGTATCTATAGTCTATATTCCTGCCACTTCTCTTCGTGTTTGTTTTTTTTTTTTAAGAGAGGGGAGGGACAGAGGGAGAGGGAGAATCTGAAGAAGCTCCCTGCTGAGTAGGGAGCCCCACTTGGGGCTTGATCCCTGGACCCTGAGATCGTGGCCTGAGCTGAAGGCATGTCAGATCCTTAAGTGACTGAGCCCCTCAGGCGCCCCGATTCCTGCCACCTTCTAAGAGAAATGCTGTTTCTCTACACCCTTGCCAACTGGCCAGCTTTTTTAATATTTTACAATTTAATAAGGAAAAAGTAATTCTTACTGAGATTGAGTGTATTTTCATGTTTATTACCTACATTTAGTAACCTCTAAACTACCTGTTAAAACATTTATCCAGTTTTCTTTAGGTTGGTTGCCTTTCTTAGTGATTTCTAGTGCTTACCCTAAAGACCGACTTTCTTGTATTTTACTTGTTTCAGTGACTGACCCTGAGGCCTGTTACATTGGCACTGAGCCTTGGAAACCCAAGGAAGCTTTGGAAGAGAATGGGATTATTACTGACAAGGCAGATATATTTGCCTTTGGCCTGACTCTGTGGGAAATGATGACTTTGTCTATTCCACACATTAATCTCCCAGATGATGACGATGAAGGTATAACTACATATTTTTACCATAAACCCCAGTCTCTTCATTTTGAACTAAAGATCAGCTGGTAAAATTATATTTCATCTTTCTATTAAGTTAAAATTTAAAAGAGGAAGTTATTTGAACTAGTGCATGAGATAATGGATTATATTAATGTGGACTAATTTGGCACGATCTCAGTTTAATCTCCTACAAATGAGATGCATGTTAATTGACAATAAATAGGGAGATAAATTGAGAAGATCCTGCAGAGCAGAAAGTTTCCTTGGAAACTCCCCTCGCCTACGGAAATGACTGGAGAGCTGTCATATAGTAAAAAGGGAGGGGTTCGTGACCTGTAAACTATGACGGTAGCTGATCTCTGCCATGGCTGGGTAATGGAAGAGACCACCTGCCTCCCAGGTGATGAGCTCTCGTTTTGGAGGGTGAGTTTGAGCAGATGCTAAGATTTTCCATGACTTAGTGTTATTTTGTTTGTGTCAACTCCTCTTGAGCAGATCAAACTTTTGATGAAAGTGACTTTGACGATGAAGCATACTATGCAGCTCTGGGGACGAGGCCTCCTGTTAATATGGAAGAACTAGATGAAACGTACCAGAAAGTAATTGAACTCTTCTCTGTATGCACCAACGAAGATCCTAAAGATCGCCCTTCTGCCGCACACATCGTGGAAGCTTTGGAAATAGATGTCCAGTGATCCCCTCATTTTTGTGACTCCTGAGCTTTACGTTGGCTCATGTATATAACTGTTCTGTTTAGTGTAATACATTATATAGTTACCGTGATAAGCTGTAATTACTGTATTTTTTGAAGTGACCAGCTTTAGGACCATAGCTCCTAGAACATTTAAACAATTATTTATATTTAACATGTTTACGATGGTAAGCATTTGAGATTGTAGAAGTTTTCTATTAAGTTTAAGAAACTAGCTACTTAAGTATATGAATTTGTTTGTACAGTTTAAAACACTAGCAATAACACAATATGCTATAAACTCTATGTCTAACAATTTAGATTGAGTGACCATTACTTTTATTAATGCTCAAAAATTCTTTATTTTAATGGATCTATTGAGATTAGCACTTTGCGCACTACAAAATAAGTCTGTGTTTGCTTATTTTTTTTAAACCATTAAACTTTTTCCTGGCCTTTTTGGCTGATGTGCTTATACTAAATATGGTCCCCAGAAGCTGAGAGAATGGGGCTCAAAAGACTGGCTCCTTGGGTATTTACAGGCATTTTTGGTTCAGGCTTGTCTTGCTCTCTTGGATCTCCCTAGGTCTTTCGCTTTTGCTTTAATTTATTAAATGTATTTTCTGCATGGAGATCCCTTTTTTATTTTTATTTAGTGATCTATTTAAAGCATTTCATAGTTCCGGTGTTAAGAACAATAAAATTTGAATAGGATGATATAGAATAAAGGAGACTTCAGTTACCAGAATTTGTCTTATTTTATACGTAATTAATTTGAATGTCATCATTAAATATATTGAGTGAATGTGAGTGAATGTGAGTTTCTTGTGGCCTATAAAACAAGGGTGATTTGGATCAGCAGTTTCTCTGCCACAGCTGCCTGGGCATTTTTTCTTTTTTTAAGATTTATTCGTTTATTTGAGAAAGAGACAGTAAGGGGGTGGACTGAGGGAGAGGGAGAGATACTCTCCAGCAGACTTCCCGCTGAGCACAGAGCCCAACGCAGGCTCATGGGGCTCCATCCCAGGACCCTGAGATGATGACCTGAGATGAAATCAAGGTTGGACACTTAACCAGCTGAGCCACCCCAGTGCCCGCCGCCTGGGCATTTTTAGTTAGTGAGTTGTGTTTGTGACTCCAGGTGATACACCTGGACTTGACTAGACAAAGAGTTGGAAGAGTTACTGTCCCTTCTTGTGGACAGAGGAAGAACCATTACACACTGAGCTTTAAACAATTCTAGAATTCATTGGAGGTTCCTTTTAGAATGAGATTGTACCAAGCCATAGTACACAGATATTAATGGGTGTATGTTCCATCAACATACCAGTAAAGTGACATTAAAGCAAATTGAAAGCTGACTCAGAAAAATCTAGTATACAAGTTTACACGCTCTATGTAGCTACCCTCACGTTGACTTTTATATGATCTCATTAGGTCTGCCAAGTTGACAATCTCTTGGTCCATTCTCATGAATTGCAGCTTTCTTTTTAATACATAATCCAAAACTTTTTTTTCCCTTGAGAAATTTGTTTCGGGTGCTATAGTTGGAATATCTAAATGGGAACAAACTAATACCCAAGAACTGGGTCAGCAAATTCACAGCACTTGTCACTTGTCAATGGCAGACACTGCAAAACGTTCCTGGCATTTTGTGTCTGGATGGGGGTCTTAAAGTCCTCAACACAAAGTTCTAGGCGATCTGCTGCCAACTCCAAGAAAGTTTTTTATCCTGTTCTGGAACTTGCTCTGTAAGTCTCAGATGTTACCTTGTTTGGGACCATTTGCCTTATTCTCAGAAAAGTAATGTGACTGAGTGAAGGATACAGCAGGACTAATCTTTTTGCTGAATTAATTATAATTGGCAGTTCTACACAGGCTTCTCCCAACTAGCTTTCTCACCTTCCAGAAAATTTCCCTTTGTTATCAGGGCAAGGCCTCCAAGAACCCGTTTGCACCTCTAGAAAATAGAGATCAGTAGCTGCTCAAGAAATGTGGATTATTGGGGCGCCTGGGTGGCTCAGTGGGTTAAGGCCTCTGCCTTCGGCTCGGGTCGTGATCCCAGGGTCCTAGGATCAAGCCCTGCATTGGGCTCTCTGCTCGGTGGGGAGCCTGCTTCCTTCTCTCTCTCTCTGCCTCTCAGCCTACTTGTGATCTCTATCAAATAAATAAATAAAATCTTTAAAAAAAAATGTGGATTATTCATTGGCTCCTGATTCCTACTTTATCCACAATTTGTTACTTAAAATAAAATTGATTTTTTTAAAAAAGATTTACTTATGAGAGAAAGCAGGGGTAGGAACAGAAGGAGATCAAGAATCCTCAAGCAGACTCCCTATTGAACACAGAGCCAGACTTGGGGCTCAACCCTACAACCCTGAGATCGCTACCTGAACTGAAACCAAGAGTCGGACACTTAACTGATGAAGCCACCCAGGTGCCTCTAGAAAATTTTTCATTTTTTACAAATTCTTATTTCTTAAAGATTTTATTTATTTGACGGAGAGCACAAGCAGGGACAGCAGCAAAAGGAGAGGGTCTCCACTGAGGATCTCCACTGAGCAGGGAGCCTGATGTGGGTCCTCAATCCCAGGACCCTGGGATCATGACCTGAGCCGAAGGCAGATGCCCAACGACTGAGCCACCCAGGCACCCCACTAGAAGAGATTTTTAAGTAATCATATACTATACCTAAAAACTTGAGGGTGCAGCTAAAGTGGTGCTTTATAGAGATTTATAGTCTTAAATGCTATTAAAACCCTGAAAAACTGGGAAGCTAAGTACATAGGAAAAACAAAACTCCCAATAGAAGGGATGAAATGAGCATAAATTTAAAAACAGAATCTACCAAATAAAATAGAAAACAAACCTATAATAGAATCAACAGTGTCAAAAGTTCTTTGAAGATACAAATAAAATTCATAAACCTAATAAGCCTTAGTAAGAGTCATTGGAGAGTAAAAAAGGCATCACTAATGCAAAAAGGAAAGTGCATACCCTACAGATACTCAGTCTCATTCATGAACAGCTGAAAACAATCCAAAAGTATTAGTAAACCAACCAGTAATATAAAAACTTCAAGGCCAAGTTGAGAATTATTTCAGCAAGACCAGGTTGACTTAACATTCAAAGAACAATGTAATCATCATATTCACCCAATGAAAATTCAGTGATCTCCAAAGAAGAAAAATTTTGATAGAATCCAGTTAAAGACATTTGAAAGCTTAGAAAATAAAAATAAAAGCCTCTTAGAAACCTAAAAACAGGGACACCTGGGTGGCTTAGGGGGTTAAAAGCCTCTGCTTTAGGCTCAGGTCATGATCCCAGGGTCCTGGGTTCGAGCCCCACATCGGGCTCTCGGCTCCACGGACAGCCTGCTTCCTCCTCTCTCTCCCTGCCTGCCTCTCTGCCTACTTGTAATCTCTGTCAAATAAATAAATAAAACCTTAAAAAAAAAAAAAAAAAAACCTTTCTCCACATCCCCTCTTACACTGTTGGTGGGAATGCAAGTTGGTGCAGCCACTTTGGAGAACAGTGTGGAGATTCCTCAAGAAATTAAAAATAGAGCTTCCCTATGACCCTGCAATTGCACTACTGGGTATTTACCCCAAAGATACAGATGTAGTGAAAAGAAGAGCCGTCTGTACCCCAATGTTTATAGCAGCAATGGCCACGGTCGCCAAACTGTGGAAAGAACCAAGATGCCCTTCAACGGACGAATGGATAAGGAAGATGTGGTCCATATACACTATGGAGTATTATGCCTCCATCAGAAAGGATGAGTACCCAACTTTTGTAGCAACATGGATGGGACTGGAAGAGATTATGCTGAGTGAAATAAGTCAAGCAGATAGAGTCAATTATCATATGGTTTCACTTATTTGTGGAGCATAACAAATAGCATGGAGGACAAGGGGAGTTAGAGAGGAGAAGGGAGTTGGGGGAAATTGGAAGGGGAGGTGAACCATGAGAGGTTCATAGAGGTTCATAGTCTCATGAGAGACTATGGACTCTGAAAAACAATCTGAGGGTTTTGAAGGGGCAGGGGGTGGGAGGTTGGGGGAACCTGGTACTGGGTATTAGAGAGGGCACGGATTGCATGGAGCACTGGGTGTGGTACAAAAACAATGAATACTGCTGTTATGCTGAAAATAAATAAATTTAAAAACAAAACAAAACAAAAAAACCCCTAAAAATAGAGAAGAGGAGCTTCCTTCAGTGTGTCTACATCTAACAAGTCAAAGTTAACATTTTATAGTTACTATGGATAGAAAGTTTATGTCCCCCTAAAATTCAGGTTGAAGCCTAATCAATCCAAAACGTGATAATGTCTGGAAGGAGGGACATTTGAAAGGTCATTAGGTCATAAAGGCAGAGCCCTCAGAAGTGGACTTACTGTCCTTGACAGAGATAAGATCTCTGTCCTGTGAGGCTGCAGCAAGGCTGCAAGGCAGGAAGTAGGATCTCCCCAGGCCCTGGATCTGCCAGTGCCTTGATCTTGGACTTAGCAGCCTCAGGAACTGTGAGAAATAAATTGTTTAAGCCACCCAGGCCATGGTATTTTTGTTATAGCGCCCAACTAAGACAAGAGTGAAATGCTGAAAGCTTTTCCTATGAAAAATGGAATGAGACATTAATTCAAAACTGAAAATCCAAAAGAATCTACAGATGAACCTTTGGATTAAAGTTTAGAAAGGCTGCTGAATGCAAGGTCAAATATAGAAAAGTCAGTTGTATTTTATCAGCAAACAAATGAAACTTCAACAACTTTACTTCCAGATCCTTTCAAAGAAAGGATCAAATGCTTAAGAATAAATCTATATATATATTGGGGCGCCTGGGTGGCTCAGTGGGTTAAAGCCTCTGCCTTTGGCTCAGGTCATGATCCCAGGGTCCTGGGATCCAGCCCCACATCGGGCTCTCTGCTCAGAGGGGAGCCTGCTTCTCACTCCCTCTCTGCCTGCCTCTCTGCCTACTTGTGATCTCTCTCTCTCTCTGTCGAATAAATAAGTAAAATCTTTAAAAAAAAAAAAAAAAGAATAAATCTATATAAATTACACAAGACCTCTAATATTGAAAGCCCCAAATTACAGAGAAACTAAATAAATGGGGAAATATAACATGTGTACAAATAAAAGATAAAATAGCTTCCGCAATCTTTCCCAAATTGGCCAATACAATTTGATGCGATTCTAGTAAAATCCCAACAGTTGTTTTTTTAAATTGGTGATGGCTTTTTGAGAATCTTAAACTGATTGTAAACTGTACATGAAAATGCAAAGGGCCAAGAATAGACCCAATACCTTTTTTTTTTTTTTTAAAGATTTTATTTGTCAGAGAGAGTAAAAGCAGGGCAAGCAACAGGCAGAGCAGGTAGAGGGAGGAGCAGGCTCCCCACTGAGCAGGGAGCCCAATTCGGGGATGTGAGACTCAATCCCATGACCCTGGGATCATAACCTGAGCCGAAAGCAGACACTTAACTGACTCAGCCACTCAGGTGCCCCAAGACCAATACTCTTGTAGGAAAAAAGAGTGGGAGCATTTATAATACCAACATCAAGAATGTAATAACACAATGTGGTACTAGCATAAGGAAAACCCACAAGGCTAGTGGGAATAAACAGGCAGAAATAGACCCATATATTGGACACAATCTATGACAAAGGTTGCAAATCAAAGATAAATAGATCAGTAGTCACAACCAAAGATGCTCATCAACAGTAGTATAAATTACGGTATATTCCTATAATGGAATATACAGCAATGAAAATGGGTTTTAGCTAGATGGAATAACATGGATGCATCTTGACAACATATTCAATTTATATAAAGTTAAAAAACAGACTAAAATTTGAGACATCAATAGATAGTTACGGGGCACCTGGGTGGCTCAGTTGGTTAAGCATCTTCCTTTGGCTCAGGTCATGATCCCATGATCCCAAGGTCTTGGGATCAAGCCCCAAGTCGGGCTCCCCATGGCAGGGAGTGTGCTTCTACCTTTCCCCCACCCCTGCCCCTCCTCCTGCTTGTGCTCTCTTTCTCTCAAATAAATAAAGTCTTAAAAAAAAAAAAAAAAAAGACGGTAGGGGCACCTGAGTGGCTTAGTCAGTTGGGCGTCTGCCTTCGGCTCAGGTCATGATGCTGGAGTCTGGGGATCAAGCCCTGCATGGGGATCCCTGCTCAACAGGGAGTCTGCTTCTCCCAGTGCCCTTCACCCACTCATGTTCTTGCTCTTACTCTGTCTCTCAAATAAACACAATCTTAAAAAAAAAAAAAAAAGGGATAGTAACATTTGAGGAAAATAATGATTGAAGAGAACATGAGACTTTTGAGAGTGGTTTTTTTTTTTTAACCAGGGTAGTAATTATGAAGTTGTTTTATAACTGAGGTGTACATTTTAAAAAATAAACTTTTAAAGAAACTTTAGTTTTATAGAAAAACTGCAAAGAGAATTCCCATATACCCCACACCCAGCTTCCCCTAAATGTCAACATTTTACATTGGTATATTTGTCACAATTAAAAAACCAACGAACCAATACTGATACATTAACTAAAGTATACTTAGTACTTAATTTAGATTTATTTGGTTTTCACCTAATGTCCTCTTCCGTTCTAGGATCTCATATTACATTTATATGTCATGTCTCATTGGTTATAATAATTTTTCAGGCTATCCTTTTTTTAAATTTTGTTTTAGGAAGATTTTATTTTTTTAGAGCAATTTTAAGTTCATAGCAAAATTATGAGGAAGCAGAGATTTCCATATACTCCTTTCCCCACCTCACATGCACAGCTTCCCCCAACTATCAACATCCCCTATGAGAGTGGGACATTTGTTGCAGCTGATGAACCTACACTGACAAATTAGGGGTTACTCTTGGTATTGTCCATTCTATGGGTTTGGACAAATGTTTGAGATGTATCCACGCTTATGGTGTCATATAGACTAGTTTCACTGTCCTAAAAATCCTGTGTTCCACCAATTCATCCTTCCCTCCCTACAAACAGCTGATGTTTTTACTATCTCCATAGTTTTATCTTTTCCAGAAAATCATACAGTTGGAATCATACAGTATGTAACCTTTTCACATTGGCTTCTTTCATTAATTCAGAGTAAGGTTTCTCTGTGCCTTTTTGGGGCTTAATATTTCATTTCTTTTTAGCACTGAGTAATACCCCATTGTCTGGATGTACTTTCATCTACTGAAGGTCACATTGATTACTTCCAAGTTTTAGCAATTATGAATAAAGCTGCTATAAATCTCCATTGGGCAGGTTTTTGTGTGGATATGTTTCCAATGATCGGTTTTTACAATGATGAGCATGTACTGTTTCTATAATCACAAAAATAATTTAGAAAGAAAATCAATACATTTGGTTGTATAAGAGAACAGACAGAGGAGCGCCTGGGTGGCTCAGAGGGTTAAGCCTCTGCCTTTGGCTTAGGTCATGATCTCAGGATCCTCGGATCAAGCCCCACTTCGGGCTCTCTGCTCGGTGAGGAGCCCGCTTCCCCCTCTGCCTGCCTCTCTGCCTGCTTGTGATCTCTCCTGCTGTCAGATAAATAAATAAAATCTTAAAAAAAAAAAGAGAGAACAGACAGAGAACACTGAAAGGAATTTTAATTGATTTATCACAAAGCATTAAGCAAGCAAAATAATGTTAATAAAAATTTTTAAATAAAATATTTAAAACAGTGCAGAAAACAACATTAAAATGTTTGCATATTACAGACATTTTAACACTTCCACATTCTTTTTGGAATCCAGGCTTTTAAGTCTGGGGAACATGTTAAATTACAGGCAAATAGAAGAATGAAGATGAACTGATTCTAGAGTTATAATCTGGAAAACTATTTTCCTAGAGTCCTACCACCAGATAAGCAGTTACATGAATTTTAGAATCAAAATAATATTCTTTGCTCTTCAAAGTAAGTATCCAAGAATTATACTAGAAAAATGTGTGCATACTGATGTGTTTACATAATGTCATCACATTCTCTGCCCGTTCCACCTAGATACATTGATTTACTGACCTCAGTTATATATTACTATTGACTTTGTCAGCACATTTGACAGACTCAGAACAAGTCAGATGTATTTTAAACATGCAAACATATTGATAATATAACCATATGAATCGTCTAATAAAACTGGGGGTCCATTCTGTTAATGCCATCAATCCCCAACAATGAGCGCAATGAAGGTAAGCAGCACAATGAGCATTTTCACACTCCCGAAATTCATGAAATGACAACAGTACAATTACTACATTTATCAGTAATCAGATCCAGTGACAGGTACATTTTGCTTAATAGGATTTTTGAAAGGATTAAAACCTTAAGCTACAGAATTCTGTTCTACATAAAATGATATGGAAATCTTGTACATTCTTTACCATAAAGATGGAAAAGCCCTCTCACAAATTAAAAAAATTCAAAATACTTTCTATATCTGTTCAAACTGAGTTCCTCCAGCTGATAGCTATAAAGTGAGAACTTTCTCACTTTATACAGAATTCAGGAATTAACTTTAAAGACCAGGCATTGAAATTATTTGCCCATCTTTAAATTTTGCTATTTGCTTCTGATTGGGCATGAGATAATCCTGGTGCAAAAGTATGCTTTATAAAATGGTCATGTATCTGTGGAAACAACTTGCTTTGCCAATGTTTTTAGTAGGAGGAACCATTTTCCAGCTATAGGTACAAAGTTTCATAATTAAGGATTCCAGTGCTAGTCAGTATACATTATGCAAAAAGTTTTTGTTTTTTTTTTTGAATCCCCAGATAATTTTTAACAAATTTATCCCTCACTTTTCAATTCATAAGGAACAAAACTGATACAGGTTTATGTGTGTATGTGTGTCTCAACAGATTTATTTTGATATTTGTCAAATAGTTCACATTATATGACATGGGGTTGTCTGAACTCATCTACACAGTAACTGTCCGATAATAGACATTGACTTCAACTATTAAAATTGTATACAAGGAAATTAGGGGTGTTGCAGTATTTGGTTGCAAATAACTTGCCATCTGGTGTTGGGTCAGAAAATGCTATATCATCAATCTTGAGGAAACAGCCAAACATGAAGCAATTCCTAAAGAGGAAAAGATAATTTAACAGTGGAACAAACTTAGAGTTCTGGCTAATCATTATAATTTATTTTAAAGCAATCCAATTATAAAATTTCAATCCCCTTAAATACCCATGATTAAAATAAAAATTATTAAATGATAGAGATTTAATGCCTTAGATTTAGAGATGGAAGTTTAATGATACCATTTCACAGATGAGCAAACTGAGGTCCAGAAAAAATTCTGCTGAGAGGCAAAAGGAACCATAAAAACCATCTAGCTGGTGCCGGGGAATCCATGGTGATAAGCAATGAATAGACAATAATATTGCTGACTAAAAGCCACAGTTCATTAAAACCAAAAAACCACCATCAATAATTTTAACAACTATTCTCCTCAACCACACTCACATGCTCAGAGCTTTAAGGAGGCAAAAGCTAACCTGTATTTGACCACAACTCTCCTGACCCCGCTTAGCTAGGATTAACAGTTATAAAATCAAATGGTTAAAAGAATTCAACAAAATTGAGGGATATTCCAAAAATAACCAGCCAGTACTCTTCAAATTCTTCAATGCCATAGAAGACAAAAACTAAGAAACTGGTCCAAGTGAAGGAAGATGAAGACGAAAGAGCTAGGACAATTATGTGCAATATGATCCTGGCAGGGAAAAAAAGTGCTATGAAGGACATTTGAGACAAATGCCAACAGAGAAATATGAACTATACATTCATGAAAGCATTACATTCCCATTCAATACCCTGTGTTTGATGACTGAAGTATGCTTATGAAAGAGACTACCTTTTATCTGGTCTCAAGAAATACACACTGAAGTAAGAGGAGCTGAAGAGGCATAATGTATATAACTCACTTCTAAATAATTCAGGAAGAAAGTAAATGTTAAAACTTGATGAATCTGGGCAAAGGTAAATAAGGGTTTCTTTTTACTATTCTTGCTACTCTTATAGGCTTGAAATTAGTTCAAAAAATAAAAAACTAAAGATTGGATTCAATTAGAAGATACAAGCATATGGTATACTAAGCAATTTCATACAAAGTTTACTGTTAAATTTACTAGAATCCAAGGCAAAATATTGGTTTGATTCAACAGGTCTTACTATCTTTATAAGTGGTATCAGCTATGGAAAGAACATTAGATCTGTGGGTTTGAGCCCTAACTCTGTCCTTCTATTTGCCTATCAGTGTAGACATGTATTAATAATCCCAGGTGAGCCTCAGTTGCTTCTTAGATAAAACTAGGAACAATATTCGACTCTTACAAGGATTTAAATATGTATTGCCTGTATAAATGAGAGAGTTGAGCCCAAAGTTCCTCTTAGACAAGATAGCTGCCAATTATGCTGCCTGTAGATTTAACTCATGGACGTGAAAAGAAAGAGATGTTCTCAAATAAATGTGTTTTTATTTTTTCATTGAAGGCAATGTAATTTTTATTCATTATTGCTTATGGATAACCTATTGCTTGGGTACCCAAAGTACTATCTACAGACCAGAAACACTCATCAGCCCCTGAGAGCCCCATAGGAATGCAGATTCTCAAGCCCCACTCGCATCTCTGAATCACACCTGCATTTTAACAAGATCCCCAGGTGACTCATATGCACGTTTACATTTGAGAAGCACCATACTATGGACTGGTGAAGACGGTCTTATTCCCCATATTCCCATATGAAGACGGTCTCATGTTCCCCATGCCAAAGGCATGCATCTCTTAATACACAGAAAATAGAGATAGTTCATAATTAACTGTCAAAAATCTTACAGACACTAATTTTTCTCACTGCTCCCCCTTATAAGGAATGTGTAGGGGAGTAGGATGATGGCCCAACACTGGATCCCGTAGTGGTTTTGTTTTTAAAAAGTGTACAGGACTCAAAATTCTAGATAAGTGCTACTCGAAGCCTGGTTCCTGGTCTGGTCAAAGTGGGTCAAAGATAACAGGATTGTAAACTGTTATCTCGGGTCAAGAGAGTAAGTTTTGCGAAACTCATCCAGCGAACCTAGATCAGGTAGGTACATTAAGGAGGAAGAAATTAAGTTCATCTGTCATGGAAGAAACTTCAAATAATTAAATGTTAGTTGAAAATGTGCAGCTGGGAATTTAAAATAGCAAATCACTATTTTTAATTGAGATACAATTCATACATCATAAAACTCACCCTTTAAAAGTGTACAATTCAGTGTTTTTTTTATATATTCACACAACAGTGAAACTACCACCAATATCCATTCCAGAACATTTTCATCACCCCAAAAAGCAACCCTGTACCTATCTATAGTCACTCACCACTCACCTTATCCTTAGTCCCTGGAAACTCTAGTCTGGAAACTTCTAGTCTATTTTCTATCTATGGATTTGCCTGTTCCAGGTATTTTTTGTAAATAGAATCATACAATATGAGTTTTTTTGTGATTGGCTTTCCCAATTAGCATACCATTTCAAGGTTCATCCATGTTGTAGTACAGGTTAATACTTCATTCCTTTTTGTGGCCAAATAATATTCCATTCTATTATTGCATGGAAATTCCACATTCTATATATCAGTTAATCATGAATTTGGTTATTTATACTTTTTGGCTCTTATAACAAATGCTGTTATGAAGCTTCATGTATTAGTTTTTATATGGACACATGCTTTCATTTCTTTTTGAGTATATACCTTAGGAGTAGAATTGCTGGGTCATACGGTTAAGAGTTTAGTTTTTTGAGAAATTACCAGACTATTCCACAGTAGCTGTACCATCCTACATTCCTACCAGCAACATGCAAGGATTTCAATTTCCTCCATATCTTGACCCATATTTGTTATTTTCCCCCTTTAAAAAAAAAACTTATAATCACGCTACTGAGTGTGAAGTGGTATCTCATTGTGGTTTGGGTTTGCAAATCCCTGATAGGAGCCATATGTATTTTTTCTTTTGAGAACTATGTACTGAAATCTTTTGCCCATCTTGAAGTTGGGCTACCCGTCTTTTTATTGTTGTGTAGTAAGTGTTCCTTCATATATACTGGATATACTAGACCCTTATTAAATGAATGATTTGTAAATATTTTCTCCCCGGGCGCCTGGGTGGCTCAGTGGGTTAAAGCCTCTGCCTTCGGCTCAGGTCATGATCCCAGGGTCCTGGGATCGAGCCCCGCATTGGGCTCTCTGCTCAGCGGGGAGCCTGCTTCCCTCTCTCTCTGCCTGCCTCTCTGCCTACTTGTGATCTCTGTCAAATAAATAAATAAAATCTTTAAAAAAAAAAAAATTTTCTCCCATTTTGTGGGCTGCCTTGCTAATTCACTTTTACATTTAGTTGCACCTGTGAATTATAGTAAAGTCTTCATTAATTATATCTGGTCACACACTAGTCAATGAACAAGTACAATTTCTTTTTTTTTAAATTTTATTTATTTATTTGACAGAGATCACAAGTAGGCAGAGAGGCAGGCAGAGAGAGAGAGAAAGCAGGCTCCCCGCTGAGCAGAGAGCCCGATGCGGGGCTTGATCTCAGGACCCTGGGACCATGACCTGAGCCGAAGGCAGAGGCTTTAACCCTCTGAGCCACCCAGGCGCCCCAACAAGTACAATTTCTATAGTTATTTTTTAAACTTGAATTTTGTTTGTATAAATTGTATTTATTGCAATGTTAACTTTTATTTACATCTGTTGAATCTAATAAAAATTTGGGCTTATATTTCTTGTTTTCTAGCAATTCATCTCATTTTGTTTTTATTAAAGGGTTGGTATATAATTAAGCTAGTTTTTCACCACAGGTAGTTTGAGTAGCTCTGGGTTATCATGTTTCACACTTGGAATATTGTGCCCTAAACTGGGTTTTCCCCCCAGTGTCAACACTTGCCTTAGCCTGACTTTGGTAATATTTAAACAAAGGTGTCTTAACAACATCATTCCGTTTGACTCATTCCCTTTGACTCACGAGCTGGGAAAGGTTCTGGGAAAGCTAATCTGGGTCTAGATCCATTTTATTTTATTTCTTACCTGAGAGTATCTACCAATCGTCGTGCAATACGCTTTCTTCGTTTCAGTCTGAAGACCCAGATTCTACTTATTCCACAGACTGCAGGCTCTGGTACATCTGAACATTGCCAAGCCCGGTGACATTCTTTAGAGCTTGGGGATCCTGGACCAGTTGGCTCAGAAAGGACACGGAAGGCCTGCAATGATATACAGACACATCTAGAGCTAACAAAAATAGCTGTGTTCCTATTTCTTTTTAAAAGCCATTCCTTAAACAAAACTTAAGTATCTAAAATTAATCCTGTTATATACCTTCACCAAAAATGTTAAAATTCTGATACTTTTTGAATTCTTATCCATTTAGTCACACAATGCTTAAAAACAAAAACTAGTGGTGTTGAGATATTCCTACATTCTAGTGTATTATATACCATTATGAAATTCCTTCTGATTAAAAATTATAAAAATCAGACTCTTACTTTTATTTTATTTTATTTTTAAAGATTTTATTTATTTACTTGACAGAGAGAGATCACAAGTAGACAGAGAGGCAGGCAGAGAGAGGGAGGGAAGCAGGCTCCCTGCTGAGCAGAGAGCCCGATGCGGGACTCGATCCCAGGACCCTGGGATCATGACCTGAGCCGAAGGCAGCGGCTTAACCCACTGAGCCACCCAGGCGCCCCCAGACTCCTACTTTTAATCCACTACCTAAACTTCTCCCATTCTCTCCAGCCTCAACCATATTTATGATATCCAAAAAAACTGATAAAACTAAGGAAGATTTTTGCATATTAATTAATACTATGAAATTTGGTTGGTATTTAAGGATTTTTTAAACTTTCTATTTTGAAATAATGTATCCTTCACTGGGTTTCCTCCAGTGGTTATATCTTTCCTAACTATAATACAATACCAAGGGGCACCTGGGTGGCTCAGAGGGTTAAAGCCTCTGCCTTCAGCTCAGGTCATGATCCCCGGGCCCTGGGATCGAGCCCCACATCAGGCTCTCTGCTCAGTAGGGAGCCTGCTTTCCCTCCTCCCTCTCTGCCTGCCTCTCTGCCTACTTGTGATCTGTCAAATAAATAAATAAAAATCTTAAAAGAAAAAATACAATACGAAAACCAAGGAATTAACATAGGTATAATGTATGCATATAGTTCCATGTCAGGGAAAAATTCATCATACCTGTATATTCATTTAAGTAGCACCACAGCCAACCCCTACACAGAGCTACTGTATCATCTCAAAGATCTTTCTCTTGCTGCCTCTGTATAGTGTCACCCACCTTTTTCCCTTCAGTAGCTCTAACGCCTGGCTACTTCAATCTGTTATGTCTATAATTCTGTTATTTTGATGATGTCATTTAAGTGGAATCATACATCAGGTGACCTTCTGAGATCATGTTTTTTTTCACTAGCTCAATGTGCTTGACATCTATCCAAGCTGTTGCATATATCAACAGTTTGTTCTTTTTTATTGCTAAGTCATATTCCACTGTATGGATGTACCAGTTGTGTAATCATTCCCTACTGAATAATACTTTCATTGTTTCCAGGCTTTGACTACTACAAATAAAGCTGCTATCAACATTCAGTCATGGGGGGGTACCTGGGTGGCTCAGTGGGTTAAGCCTCTGCCTTCGGCTCAGGTAATGATCTCAGGGTCCTGGGATCGAGCCCTGCATCGAGCTCTCTGCTCAGCAGGGAGCCTGCTTCCCCCCATCCCACCACCTCTGCCTGCCTCTCTGTCTACTTGTGATCTCTGTCAAATAAATAAAATTGTTTAAAAAAAAAAAAATCAGGTATGGGCTTTTGTGTAGAGTAAGTTTTCATTTCTTTGGGATAAATGCCCAGGGGTAGGATTTCTGGGTCATATGAAAAACTTTTTTAACAAATTGCCAAGGTGCCTGGGTGGTGCAGTTTGTTGAGCGTTAAACTCGTGGCTTTGGCTTGGGTTGTGATCTCAGGGTTGTGAGATCGAGTCCTGCACTGGCACTGGGTCTGGCATGGAGTCTGCTTGGGACTCCCTCTTTTTTTCCCTCTGCCCTTCCCTACTGGGTGCACATTCAGGCACTCTCTCCCTCTCTCTGAAATAAATAAATCTTAAAAAAAACAAAAACAAACAAAAAAAAAAAACCTGCCAAATGTTTTGCAGTCTTAACATTTTACATTCCTCCAACAATGTCTAAAAGATCTAGTTTCCCTGCATCTTTGCCAGCATTTGGTATTGTCACTATTTTTAAATGTAGCTATTCTGATAGGTGGGTACTAAATTTTTAACTAACATCAAGAAAACTTTGCTTTTGAATGAAGTAAGAAATAAAAAGTAGAAGAGAATATATTTGGCTGTATTTGCCTATCATCACTACATAAATAGTCTAATTCCTTAAAATGAAAGAAAAGGCCAAATTGATCACTAATACAAACCAGTAACTTTTCTCTTCATTTTCTGATAAACCCACAAGACACCCTATATTATGTGTGAGTATATGTGGATATGTCTGTATATATCTCATATATATACACACAAATATTGTGTATATATCTCATATATATAAACACACACGTTTCCACATACACACACATATTTATGGGTATCACATATATACACAATGAAAAGGCAGATTAAAAAAAGAAAATAAGGAAGAACGATAAAGATAGTAGAAATGAGGGGTGCCTGGGTGACTCCATCTGTTAAGCATCTGACTTTGGCTCAGGTCATGATCCCAAGGTCCTGGGACTGAGCCCTGCAGCCGACTCCCAGCTCAGCCAGGAATTTGGTTCTTCCTTTCCCTCTGCCCCTCCCCCAGATTGTGCACATGCTCGCTCTCAAATAAGTACATGTGATCTTTAAAAAAAAAAAAATAGGTTGTAGAAATGAGAGGAGAAAGGGAAGACCTATATAAAGGTAAAGGATAAATTTATGCTAATTTCATTTTAAGACATTGAAACAGTATTTTTAAAAGGAGACATAAGGGTAGAATACTATAAAGTCAGGTAAAAAGAAGACATTTGAACTACAGTTCTCTCTAGCTAAAGATTATACTGTAAGCTCCTTGAAGGCAAAAACTATCTCTCTCTAGTCTAGAACAAATGTTGGCAAACTTTTTCTGTGAAAGGCCCAGTTGTAAGTATTTTAGGCGCTTTGAGCCATGTGGTCTCTGTTACAAAAGCAACCCTAGATAATATGGAAATAAATAAGCATAGCTATGTTCCAATAAAATTTTATTTATAAAACAGGTGGTGGGCTTCACTTGGTCCATGGGATGAAAGTTTGCCAACTCTTCTTCAAGAACATTGCTAATTAGCACTTAAAATAGATGCTAATTAAGGGACAATAATTATTTTGCCAGATATATTAACCTGCATTAAGCCACATGTTCAATATCTAGGCTCTATAGATTTGCTCATTTAAAATCCCTGTATTTTACAGCCCGGGTATGGAGATGACTACATGAACATAAGACTGACTTACTCTGCTTACATATGACAAAATACCAAATCTAATAGAAATAAATGACTTCAATTATCCACATGGTCAAAAATACTTTAGTAGGGAAAAAAGTCATTAATGGTGGCATGCTTAAAATGCTTATTGAGATTTCACCCAACTGCTTTATTTTGCTCACATGTTATGACAATAATTTAAAAGACATATACCATACCTGTTTGATGGGCTCTGCAATTAAACACCCAACTACTCTCTTTTCATCAGATATGAAGAGAAAAGTCTTGGTTTTGTTTGGACATCTGGGAACAACTTGGTGGAAGCCCAGTTCATTATCGACCAGTTCTTGGACATCTTCTACCTAATGATGTTAGACATGAGAAGAGATTAATTTATGATTACTATCATTTTAGCCTCTTTTACCTCTATTTCCTAAATTTACACACTCCCTAAATTACTTCACTATTGATGCATGTATCTGTCACTCTGGAAACAGGGTCTGAAAAACCGATTTTATAGATCACTCTCAGTGGAAAGAAATGCAGACTCCTGGGGGAGCAAGGAGTGGGAAGTGCCAGAAGAGATTGTTTCAGCTTTATTCATTGTTTACTGGGGGCACAACATCCCGCCCAAGAAACGACAATACCAATACAGAAAAAGACTATGGGGGCAATTTCTCAATATTAAAAAGCTTAATTTATCTTTCATAAGTGAAAATGAAGGCAAAAGATAAAACAGATAACTGTTTTCTTTAATCTTTTACTGACATTTTGTCTTCTAATTTTTAATTTAGTTTTGTATAAACCAGAATGAAAGTCATACATGCATGTGCACTGAAGTAGATTAGCTCTTAGGAATGGTATTTTATACTTAGGTTGATTTCTTGGTAAGAGGAGAAAGAGGGAGTAGGAGGAGAATAAGGATTAAAAAACTAATGCTCCATACCTTTCTAATAGCATAACTTGGATCACGTGGCAGGACCAACACAATTTTCCCATCCCAAAACTCTGCTACTACACGTTCTTTTTTCCAGCCCTGACAAAAAGAAAAAAAGTCACAGTTTAATTTGAAGAAGGGGAAAAAAACCATCAAATAGTCTGGAGAGAACAAAAAGATGAACAATGAATGCTACGAAAAAAGACACAATCCATGTAAAGGAATGTGAGAAGGGAAATAAAAGATGCCTAAAATAAAATGCCAGTCCTCAGGAGCCTAACACCCTAGTGGGAGACATGTACATAATTTACTACAAAATAAGACGAAGTCAATTAAAGAGCCCTTCATAGCAATATAGAGAAAAAATGATGACTTAATAGCAGTAGGAAGGTGGGGGAGGGCTAGAATAAGCAGTTTTAATAAACCACACTAAAAATAGAGGAAAAAAGGAAATGCATTTGAGTAGCAGGAACTGTCACAAAGCCAACAACAGGATGTACTGGACTAGAAAGGTGCTTAATAAAAAGATGGAACCTCTCCTATGAGAAAAGAAAGAGTCTGGAGAAGTCAGAGAAAAGTTGTTTTTCTAATCCTATCTACAAAGAAGAAAGTAAAGTGAGGAGGTCCAGGGACATGAGGGTTTCCTCAAATCTTTGAGTTTTGTATCCTCATCGTTCAGCTCTGCTCAAAAGGCTAGACTTAGGAATAGGGTGTTCACTCAACCTAGAACAATACTTCTCTTATATTAGGATAGAAAGTTTGAACTGGCACTTTTATTAAAATTCAGCTTTTGAGTATCATCAGCCTCAAATATTAAGACAATAAAACTACAGATGGTATTATTTATGGATCATATATGCCTTTTCAACATCTAAGCAAAAGAAAAAATATATATGTATACACACACACACACACACACATATATTTATTTATTTTTAAAAGAAATATATCTTCTAAGGCAGTTTTATTTTTAGACCAAACTGAAAGACTATTTTTGACTTACAGTGTATTTGATGCCCTCCAGAAATCTGTAGTGATGCTGAACATGCTGCAGTTCATCTTCAGGGCTGGAAGCAGTGTAGATCATGCCGCAAGACTTACACATGGTGGCTCCAAAGTGTTTCTGACCTGCGTCCTGTATGTGGGAAAAGAAAAAGAGAAAGCCCATCTTAAACATATCACAAATAGCTCTATGTTTAGTTCATGTAACCATACACTCAAATTTCTCCCTATTTTACTTTTATGCCAGCATGACTGAAATACTAAATCAAAGTCTGGTTACTATACGCTCTTCCCCCATCTCCTAAAAATAATGGAATGAGAAGAAACCTAAAAATGCAATAAGTTGATGAAAGAAATGAAACTGTTTCTTTGATGGTATAAAAAAAATCAAGATTCCTTGCCTGGACCCATAGTTCTAGAAGGAATCAAATTAAATCATAAAGACAATAGTTAAGATGAACAATAGAGCCTCTTTATTAAGCTCTTAAATGAGAGATGTGAAAAGGCCTTGTTTCAAAGGGGAGGGCAAAAATCTCAGGACTTGTATATTTGTTATATAGTACTTTTTCCTTAAGTGATTAGGAATATTAAAATTCTTTGCCCTAAGAGTTAATTAAAAAAAAAATGTAATACAAATAAAAGATCAGAAAAAGCACAGATAAATTCATGACTATAGGATAGTCAGGAATATTCAATTGTATGGCTTATTAATTTCCATTTTATCTCATAAGGCAATACTTAATGCTACTAAAAACACCAAGTTCTGAATGAATACTGGGGCTGGAAAACTTTTTCTACAAGGGGAAAGACAGAAAATATTTTAGGCTCTTTTTGTTTCACATTCTTCTCTTTTTCTTTTTGCCAACCCTTTAAAAACATCAAAGCTATTCTTAGTTTACAGGCCATAGTTCAGATTTGGTCCACGGCCATAATTTGCCAAGCCCAGGTCTAATACAGTGTGGCTATGCTCATTACATCTTTTGTGGATCACTAATAATTTTCCTTATCTGGAGACAACTTATTCATTAGTATTCTACTAAATTACTAGCATTGCCTAACATTATGAGTCTGAAAATCTACTCGACTAGCTTTAAAGGCTATCACTACAACAAAGCTGGCATTTACAAAACTCAAAATGTCTCTAAACCATGTTAACTACGCTAAGCCAACATGTCTGACTTCATGTTCTGTATGTGAGAGCCACAAAACAGGAGGAGCTTTGTTTTAAATTTACTCACAATGATAAGCTGCTCTTTTGTTCCTTTATTTGTATCTCTGGTATTAGTACTTTTCTGCTCACTGATCTGTTTCAAGGAGTTAGCAGATATGATGGATCTCACAGAAGACTGTTCATCAACTAAAGATCTTTGAAATGAAAGTTAATTATTATTTAAAATTTAATAGCATTTAATTATTTAATAAATTAAAAATGTCTAAGGACTTACAATGAAAACATATATATACATAATACTTGCAGAGAACCTTGCAATTTTTATTGCTCTTTATTGACAGTAACTTAATGAATATGGTTCAGAACAATAAGAAACCTGAAACCCACTCAGAGAAGATCAGTAGTTTCATCCAGGCAAGGTAGTAAAGAATGGCAGTAAGACACAAATCCTTGTCTTCTAACTCAAAATCCAAGGGACTCTCACCGAAAGTATCAGACATACATACATAGCTGTAAGTTGACTTCCTTCTTAAAAAGTGAAAAAAAAAAAAAAAAATTTTTTTTTTTTTTTTTGCTTTACCAAATTTTAGGACATGTAGGCATAATACTACCCACATAGGCATAAAGAAATTCCTAACACCATACAAAATAAGCAGATTTATTATTGAACCTCACAGTTCCACAGGAAGTCAGCCACCAGCATTTCATGATCTAACAACTCTTTACTTGAGCAGTTGAGTGAGGCTAATATATTCACTTGTCCTCATACCAAATGTACCACTCCACTATTCTCAAATACTTAGGAAAAAAATATTTTGGCTGGATAGATGGTGTTGAGGCAACCTGTTCTCATTAGGAAAGAATGTTGGGATTGGCTTACAGAGGTTGTAAACTGGGCCAAATCCAGCTAGCAGGTATGTTTTGTTTGGCTTACACAATGTTTAAAACTTTGGATTAGCTACCAATATTTCAAAATCTAAAGACTTCACTTAAAAATGTGTATTTCCAATATTACAAGAGACACTATAAGATCACCAGACCACTATTTCTTCAAAGAATGTAACTAATAGAGTGCATGCTCTTTTAGATGAGGTATGTACTCTTCACCAATCTCTGTAGGCCAAGTTTGTAACTCTTGTCTTATAATGAAATGACCTTGGTTTTCCAAGAATGAAAGGAATAAAAATCTATGGAGGGTAGAAGTAAAAGAAAATTAGCAGGAAAAAAACAAGGGCCCAAAGCAAGAGATTCAGAGAAAACTAACAAGTTAAACAAACAAACACACACTAGAAAAAATCCTGTCCAATGCTTTAAGGCTAAGCCAACCAACCCTGTTATCATTTGACTAGAAGAATATTTTTCAGACTGATTTGGCATTATGGTTAGAAATATATTTTACATTTTGACCAATATATACACATATATAAAACTAAAAACAAAAAATTTCCACTAAATAACTTACTGTAAATAAGTAACTGTGAGAGATGCATTATTCCTTTTAAAAAATGCTAGATATGATGCTTTTAAACTGACCTGACATACCTCTCTAATGGTACACACCTGCAAAATAAAACACATTCTCTAGGTTGCTTTAACCCCTCCTCTTTATGCAAATTTTGCTAAGGAACTCAGCTCTTCCCACCCCTGCATGTATGACCACAATCTATTTCTTTCTTTTTCTTATAATTTTATTTATTTATGAAAGAGAAAGAGAGAGAGCACAAGCAAGGGGTGAGGGGCAGAGGGAGAAGCAGACACCCCACTGAGCAAAGAGTCCAATGCAGGGCTCAATCCCAGGACCCTGAGATCATGACCTGAGCTGAAGGCAAATGCCCAAGTGACTGAGCCAGCCAGGCACCCCCCTTATTCTATCTTAGTAATTTTAACACTTTATTATATGTACTCATTTAAATCCTGTCTTCCTCCAACCATAACTTCAATGATAGGACTATATGTTATTTATCTTCACAGCTCCAAAACTCAGTATAGTTCAGTACCGCATAGTACTCTATAAATGTTGGCCAAATGAGTGACTGAACAAAAAATAAATGTGAGACAAGGTGCCTGGACAATCTGTAACCTATCTAAATTAAAAATCATAGGTTAAACTATAAGGGATTGATGAGATTTGACCTTTTGGGTCCTACATAAAGAGAAATTTTGAGCAATCCAAGCAATAGTATCCTAATATCTCCTTAGGCTAGATTAGTGTGTGTATATATATATATATATATATATATATATATATATATATATATATATTTTTTTTTTTTTTTTTTTTAAGATTTTATTTATTTATTTGACAGACAGAGATCACAAGTAGGCAGAGAGGCAGGCAGAGAGAGAGGGAAGCAGGCTCCCTGCTGAGCAGAGAGCCCGACGCGGGGCTCGATCCCAGGACCCTGAGATCATGACCTGAGCCGAAGGCAGAGGCTTAACCCACTGAGCCACCCAGGCGCCCCAGTGTATATATTTTTGTCAGCCTATTGCGGCAGGTTTCAATTCACAATAATAGTCATGAAAGAAGACATAGATGAAAAAATGGAAATGTACAAAAACCTGGAATATGGCCTTTGAAGAGAGAAAGTTGTCTACCCAACCCAGTCTCTGAGGTGACAGAAGTTGAGGTGTTCTGAAAGTAGAACCTAGTTACAAGCTCCTTGCTCAATACCTTGCTATTTATCATCCAGTGGGGAGAGAAGGAGCAAAACTACTTAGGAAGATGTTGACTATAAGAAACTTCTTTTCCAGAGCTTTTCCACCTATCCTGCTCACACCTGCCAATGCTCCCTCATCCCAGTCTTAGCTTTGACTAGGATAGTGGTAGCTTCAGCTGGCATTTATAAGAGCACTGAACTGCTGCAAGTTACTCACTCCTCTGGCCAGTTTCCCAGTCTATAAAATGGGGTAATAATGTAATAATGGTACCTACATCATGAAGTTATAAATGCTTATTAAACATGAACTATTATTAATATATTATCACCCAGGAAAGTCAATATAGCTGAACGGGCTTTAATTCAGATATGGATTCAAATCATGGCTACTAAAAGTTGTTACACCTAAGAGTTGTGCAATTGTAACTGAATTACTATCAGTTTCCTCAGCTGAAAATGAAATTATTAATACTATCTACCTTCTAGGTTACTGTAAGAATCAAGTGAGATAAAGGATATAAACTATTTACTATGGGTCAGGTACTATATAAAAATGTTAGCAAAATGGGGTGCCTAGAAGGCTCAGTTGGTTAAGCATCTGTCTGCCTTTGGCTCAGGTCATGATCTCTGGGTCCTGAGATTGAGACCAACATCAAGCTCCCTGCTGAGTGGGGAGCCTGCTTCTTCCTCTTCCTCTGTGCCTCTCCCTTCCTCATGCGCTCTCTCGCTCAAATAAACAAAATCTTTATTTTAAAAAAATGCTAACAATTATTATTGCTCAAACACATAAAGATTTTTCCCTTCTCTCATCTCTTAGGTTCTTACGAAGTTTCTATGACATGACCTGATTTCATCTTATTTTCAATATTCCCTTAGTGGGGAGGAAAAAAAAAATATTCTCCAAATTAAAGAGTGCAAGAAAAAAAGATACCCAGAGGGCCCAAAATTAAATACAACTTAAACATTAAAGAAGAGCAATCCCTACCTTTTTGTACTGACTGGAGACACACTGAAGATGGGATAAACAATGGACTCAGGAGAAACTGGGAGGGGAAAAAAATGACAATAATTTATAACATAAACTCAAAGCATTAAATCATAAAATTTTAAACGTTAATATGACCAAAGTATTCAAATCGCTTGATTTCAAGACTCAACAAGTAATCAAAACCATATGGTATTGGCAAAAGGACAAACAGATCAATGGAACAAAACAGAGAGCACCAAACAGACCTACACATATACAGCCAACCGACTTTTGACAAAGAAGCAAAGGTAATTAAGCTGAGAAAGGACAGTCAACAAATGGTGCAGTCATATGCAAAAAAACCTGACAGCACTTTTCATAAAAATTAAGTCAAAAGGGGGAGGCCTGGGTGGTTCAGTCGGTTGAGCGTCTGCCTTAGGTTCAGGTCATGATCTCAGGGTCCTGGGATCGAGCCCCACATTGGGTTCCCTGCTCAGTGCGGGGGCTTGCTTCTCCCTCTGCCAATCTCCCTGTTTTCTCTATCAAATAAATAAATAAAATCTTAAAAAAAAAAAAAGTTTTAAAGACCGAAGTTAAAATAGTAGTTGACTAGAGAAAAATATGTTGCGAGTGGGCTACGTAGAAAAAAGCAAACTTTAAACTTCGCATTGAAAAATAGAGCTCATTCTCTAGAAACAAGGCCAAAACAGGTCTGATCCGCTGTGGCTAAGTTACTTAACCTAAGTCTCTTTCCTCTTCTATAAAATGGGCATACAAACCCATTTCCTAGGGTTATTGTGAGAAATGATAAACTAATTATGAAGTACTAATTAAACTTTTACCATTTGTATACTACGTTTATGAATTTTACCATATCCTTATGCCATCTGTATTATTTTTTATTCATTATTTTTCTTTAAATGGAATTAGTGTACTGAAATAAATTTATTTTAAAAGAAAACATTATAACTACTGCAAAGAGAAAGCCGTTATTGTTCTGTTACATGTTCTAGTATATCAATAATAGCACAACCTATACTAAACACTTAGCACTGCCTGGCACATATTCAGCACCTACTAAATACTAGTTATTAACAGTGTATTTCAGAATTATCCTTATGAACAATCCTTCTGTGTATATCATTAAGTCCTGTTACGTGCTATTGTTCCAGATTATTCTTTTAGTTTTATCTTTGTTTTCTTCCTATAAACTGCAGTTTTCTCATTATAGTCAACATATATACTCCTAGAATTTATTTCCAAAATTACAGATATAACCAACAAGGTAAAGTTACCAAGAATCTGGTTGGTAAATAAAATGTTAATTAACCTGTCTGTATATTCATAGTTTAGTAAATACTGTTTATTTGAACAATGACACCACGAGTTAGTAATGGGATTTCAGAACTAAGAGAAATTTAAAAATGAAGACCAACCCCTTACTTTAGACATCTCCTCCCTAGATCACACAGTTAAATAGTGGCAGACCTAGACAAAATCCTAAGGTTCCTGATGCCCAATTCAGTGTTCTTTCTATGGTTTTGCAAATTATGCTTATTTACAACAGGGCTTTGATCACATATATATAACACAAATCGTTTTTACTCCTTCCTATTATTTTGGGTAAAAGATAGGTAGGGTAGGTGTGATGAGAAGACCAAGTTCTAAGGAGCCTAAGTAACTCAGCCAAATCGCATAGACCAATTATGCATCAGTATTTTGTCTTAAATTCCAGCCCAAGTTCTCCTTGTCTTCAAAATGCACCGCATTGCTTACCATTGAAAACAGTGTCACTGAGATAAACACAAAGATACAAAACAGAAGCTCACATACTAAATAAAAAACCCCACAACATATTACAGTATATAATTCCATATTGACACATGAATTATCATTACAAGTAAATAAACTCATTTGGAGAAGTTTTCTCTTACTTACCCGCCTTGTTTTCACTGAGAGAATCCTCTGAAGGAAAACACTTATTTTCATTAGGTTTACATTCTCTTAAAGAAACTACTCCATCTAATGAATCCTGAAAATAATGAATAGGGAAAATTAAAGGAAAGTTATAATTCTTAATTATTTTCTATCTCATGAATGAATCCCAATAGATTTATTCCTAAAGCAAAATATCAAGTTTATTATAAATTACACTTTTAAATTGATTTTAAATCCTCAATTTTCAGACTACTTTAAGGAAATTTCCTGTTTACTAAATGTACATAATCTTTTAAAAGATAGAGGCCACATATTTAATACTGTAATTGTCATCCTGTCAAAAACATATTACATTTCCTGGTAAAGATGGTAGATTGAAGATTATAAAACATCCCTTCTATGATAATGAAGTTAAAAAAAAAAATTTTTGGCAAAAATTTCCCCAGCAGCCACCAAACTGGAAGGAACAACCTTCTGTCATGAACTTTAAAAAGAGGCAGCCAAGGGGAAAAAACAAAAAACAACAAAAAAAAACCACTCTGGAGTAGCTGGAGAGACTTCCAAATCCTACCTGTTTGGGCAGTAGCAGGGAAGGGGGGGAAAAGCAAAGTAGAAAACACTCTCAAGTATTTCACTAACACTACTAATTTGGTAAGACTCAGAATATGTAGCTTGGGGAGAAAGGAAAAAACCCCTTTTGATCAAAGTAGAACTCTTATTCAAGACCATTACATCTCAGTAGAAATGGGACAACGCATCAGTTCACCATTTCTCAGGGCACCATAATGAGTTGGGGAAAGGTGATGTACCCACAAATGAAAAGAGGATTCATCCTTGGCTAGGTGAGATGAATACTATTAGCAGGTATTTAACGAAATATTAAGAATCTTGAGCAGAGCTCAGTTTCACAAATTTAAGATGCACAAAAACCCAGCTTCTCAAAGATTACTGAAAACTGGACAGAACCCAATACCCAGCCCCTCAAAAGGAAGTTCAGAAAAGAAAATAAGGCAAAAAAGACAGTTGCAGAGAATTCATCAGGTCTCTGTATAAATGTTCTCTATTACCAAACAGATAGGGAGAATACTAACCAGAAGATGGATGGGTGGAAATGCAGAAACTCCCCCCGACACCACCACTTGGTTTTGCTAAATTGAGAATTTTACCCTGAATTGTGCATGTTTAAAAACTTAGGTACATTTATGTAAAGTCCACAGATATAAAGTATACAATCTGATCAGTTTTGATAAACTTAAACACTTATATCACCAAAACCCAAAACTCCAGTCAAGATATAGGGGTGCTTTTTGACAGAAAAAATAGGAAGAATTAGTAAAATCATAATGTCATGGCTTAGCCAGCAAAAACAAGGTATTAAAAAAAAAGTTGTACTTTGTCTTCTCTAAATGTTCTACAATCTAGCACTTTAAACAATGAGCTGAAACAAACAAAAGCAATATGCTCATACACTGAAAAACTACTACCCTGGTTTTGTTATTTCGACTTTCTAAAAATACTACCAAGTAAAAATTGCTAAGCTTCTTTGGACTTTGGTAATAAGGAGATTTAATGAAATGCATACCTAATGCAAGAAAATGTTTAGGTTTCCTTAAGCCAAAAAAGAGAGCAAAAATCCCATCATTCCACCCTGCCCCTATATTCTTTTATGGTGATTAAACATACTATTTGGCTTCATAAAATAGTCCTTTGGACAATAAAATAAAATTTTTTTCAACCATGTTATGTATACATATATATTACGTATACTGAAGTTTTAGTTATTTTTAAAGTTACATATTTGGTTTTCTTTACCTTTATTAATTTTTCTTCATTTTTACTTCTTGCATGAAGCAGCTCGACGTTCGGTTCTTTTTCTAGTAACAAGCACTTTGGCACTTGCCTTGTCTCAAATTTTTTTCTTTTACTGACGGTCTCTACATCAGAATCTTCAATCACTTCTGATATATTCTTTTGTGTGAGTCCCAATAATGGCTTGTTTTCCAGAGACAATTTTCTAAGACAGGGCTTTTTTCTACTAACAAAAAATGCCGCTCCACCCTGAAGTGTAACTTGCGGTTTGACTTTTTGGCTTAGAACCCGAGGAGCATTCAGATTATTTTGAGCTGAATAATAACTATTCTCTTTCTCTATAATTGGCTTATAGGCCACTCGATTTTGCTTGGAATTTTTAGAATTCTTTGATAGAGGCTTGATGCATTTATATTTTGGTTGACACTTAGAAGTTAAACTCTTTTGTGGTTTTTTATTCAATCTCTTGGAGCAGACTGGTTTTCCCTGCATTTCTTCTGTCACAACGGGAAAAGATTTGTCTTCATTATTAGTTTTTAGGCAAATGGATCTACTCTCTTTTATCAGCTTTCTTTCTAATGGGTTGAGGTACCACTTGTCTTTGTTGTAAAAGGATACAGTAGACACAGCAGATTTAAATGGCGAACCTTGATTTGCAGGTGGAAATTTGGTTTTTTTAGTTGTTTCGAGTGGACTTGAAAGGAAATGGCCTTGTTGAGAGCAATGTGCCTTTTCTTCACTGTTATCACTCCTTTGGCAAATGTAATTTTGATCAGGTGATGGAAGTATATTCTCAGCAAAGTCCAGAATTAATTTCTTTGATGGAATGTCTGATAATAGGCTATGAAAAGAAACAAAGTCCATTTTTAAGTATCATCTTGCTTCAATTTTATGGCAATCTACTGCTAAGTAATAAACAACCATATTTGTATGTCATACTAAAAATAATACATCTTCTCTACCAAACATCCCATCCATACACATTATCTATTAAACAGGGTTATCAAATTGTGTCTTTACCAAAGCATTAAAATATTTTTCAAAAGTAAACTCCCAATAATGCTTGCAAAAACAAACACTGTTAATAAAAAAGCTTTTATATTGTGGCACGCCCTTGCTTTAAAACCTATTTCTAAGTTTTGGCCATATATTCAGAGCTCACCAGGCTTAACTGGCTACAAGTTCCCTAAAATTATTAATTCTATGTAATAAACTGACCCTCTCAAGCCTGTTCTGTGCAGAGTAATTTATCTCCTATTATGACATGTAGTAAGCAGTGAGTAAACAGACTTTCTAGGATTGTTCACAGAAAAGTACTGAATGAAAACCACTATGTTAATTATTATAAGAGAACAGAGAGGAGGAAGGTAATAAAAGATTTAACATACATTTCCAAGTCAGAGAAAACAGCTCTTCCTGATTCTCTCCAAAGGCACTGAATAATTAATTTTGAAAGTTTACAGTATTTCCAGATTCGAATTGGAATTTAAAATGTTGCTATAGCCACAAGTAGACAAGTGGAATAATGGAGATTTTAAGAAAAAGAAAGGAAATATAAGAAAGACAAAAAGGTGGATTTTACTTTTTTAGGAGTTTCTAACCACGGGATGAGACTCACTTCTCATAGTTTGAAGAATGCTGCTTCCTTTTTCTTGGAGTAAAAGCTGACATCTTCTTAACTGAACTCCTAAAAGCAACAGAAAAATTATAACAACCAAATTAAATCAATATGTATAAAAGTCACTGTATCAAAATTATACTTTTAGAGTCTGAAAAAGTTTTTCTGATGGATGAGGTACTTTAAAAAGAAAATAACTTTAATAAATATTTAAACCGTGAAGGTTTAAAAAAAAAAAAAAAGGAAAACACTGGCTCACAGTAGCATTTAAGAAATAAAAGTAGAATTAGTACATCTGTTTCAAGCTGAAAATGATCCCACCAAGGAAGAAGTTTTATTTGTTTGTTTTGTTTTTTTTAAATTCCATTTCAGGGCACATTTTCCCCTTTAGTTAGCCTGATTAATTAACACCAAGTTTAAATACTTTACCGGGATATCTTCCTGTGATTTCCCTCACCAGACCCCACACTTCCTTAATACGACATTTAACACATTTTCTTGGTGGTTTAACTGTCTTCCTCAACAGCCCAAATGCTCAGTGAAGGCAGAGACCGTTTCTAGCTTTTTCTTCAGAGTTCATGCAAGAAAATGGGTTTAGCATAATCCTCTCCCATCTTCCTGAGGAGCCTAGAGCAAGCCGCTTGTTCCTTGTTTATAAAAGACTAGGAGCTCCTCCCGCTGCTGAAAATAAACACAATCCTGCACATTAATTCTCGAGCATGAGAGAGCCTGGTTATGTTGCTCAGTAGTTTCTCCTCCTTCCTTTGGATTAGGTACATTAAAAAAAAAAAAAAAAGTAAAACACAGGCAGGATTTCAAGGTTAAAGAGAAAACAGGGGTCTCTGGAACTCAGAGGTCGAGCCCCTGCTTAAGAGAGGACTCTTCTGGAGAGGAATGAAGAAAGGTATGACAGAAAAGCGCGCCTGTCCTCAAACCCTGTCAAGGCAAAAAGACAAGAAAACCCTAAGTCAGAAAAATGGAAACCCGGTGACCTCAAAGTGCGGAGAACCCCCGAGAGGTTTCGGTCTCGAACCGCCGCGGCGCCAAGCCCTCAGCTAAAGCCCTTTTTCCCTGACATTCACCCGCACGTTCCACAGAATCTCCAGTTCTCCTCAGTCTTCCGCCCCGCGCCTCCGCCCCCGCAGCCCTCACCTGAGGTTGGAAGCCGGGAATCTCTCTCCCGTGGAGCCCGTTTCTCCTCCACTGTATTCAAATTACCGCGCGCCCGTGAAGGCTGAAGCCGCTGCGTTTTGATTCGCCGCTTTTCAGACCCTCCAAGGGCTGGCTCGGTGATTGGTCGCTCATTAGCCGTTGCCCCGCCTATCCGGGAGGGGGGTCTCCAAGATTCTCCCGCCCTTGGCAGGTGAACCGCTCTCTTCAGGCAAGGAATCCACACCTTCCATAATCCCTTGCGGGAGCGCCGGACTCCGTTCCCTAGGTCTGGTTTAGATGCATTCTGGGGATTGTAGTTTTCGGCGGATAAAGTCACCCTCTTGAGGTCGAGGCACCTTCTGGGGTTACTGGTTTAGCATGTTTTTGTAAAGTAGCCTCCCCAAGATTCTCGAGGCAGTTATCTTTTACGTTCGAAGCTTTGTTCATTAACTATTTTTATTAGTAATATGTTAGATTTCTAGTTCATTTTTTTATTTTTCAACCTAAGTAAAAAAAAAATAATAAATCTTGGCTCTAAACATCTGTGACGTGCCGGGCAGTCTCACACCCTTTACGAGTTTTATTTCATTTACTTCTCGTCACAACCTGTGAGATATGTATTATCATTCCCATTTTACTGAAACTAAAACTGAGGGCCCGAAAACAATTACTATTTATAGGATATAGCTAGGTTCTTGCTTTGGGAAGCCCTGTGGTTCTTAAAGTACTCATGGGCTGTGAGCTACTGTTACTATCTTTGTGTCACCAGATCCTGGTAGAGTCTTTGGCACATTTTTAGTTCTAAATAAATTTGGTTGAAGAATGCACTTTTCTTCATAGAACGTAGTCTGTCGGAGTGAAGAGAAACCATCAGGTCAAAACTAGGGGAGCTTTACATAAGTAATATTATTCCCACGTGACAAAAGCAGTTATATTTCTAAGGTTCATTGGTTTGGAATTTGCCCTATCACACAGGTAATGGATGGCCCATCATAGAGTTTACAGCAGAACAGTCCTGAGTCCAAACCCCAAGAAGTATATGCCTCTGGGAATATCATTAACAAATCAGTTTAGTCAACCGTTCACTATGTTCTAAACCATGTACAACCATTTACACCTGTTAACTTACTTCACCTTGGAAAAATAACCTATGAATTAGTTGCTGTATTCATCTTCATTTTGCAGATCAGGTGAGTGAAGCACAGAATGTGGCCAACAAACGCCTTGTAAGTGGCGGAGCTAGAATATGAATAGTGGAAGCATCTGGGTTCATTTCAAAATAAAAAGTTTCTACTACGTGCCAGCTACTGTGATTGGCGCAGGGAAGACTGTGAAGGAGGCAGTGGTTTCAGCTGTCCCGGAGCCCATCAGGGGGTGATGGGTAGCAGTGAACAACCAACAGATAAGCCTCAAGACCGCTCACTTGGTGGTGACTCTAAAAGCAACGTCGGCCAAAGGCATTTTTTCTTTTAAGAGGATAGAATTTCCTCGCTGCGTTTTCCAACTACGAATTGTCCTAGCTCCATCTACTTTCCTTCTTCAACCCCCAAACCAGTGAACGTTATTAGCCCGCCCGCACCCTTCCCCCACTCACCCACTCGCCAGGATTAAAGATGGCGCCAACGGCTGGCGTTATGACGCGACCCGACGTCCGCCGGAAGTGCGCGAGGAGTTCCGGGGAACAGGAGGCCTCCTCTCTCTGGTATCCTGAGCTAGCGAGTTGAGTGCCGCTGTTGCGCGCTGGAGTCCCCGCGCCGCCGCCGAGATCATGGTGTTCTACTTTACCAGCAACAGCGGTGAGTGGGCGCCGTGATCTCCTCCGTCCCTGCTCTACAGCGCGGCTCCGAAGCCGGGACCCCCGGCTGTTCAGCCTGAACTTCATCTTAAAGCTGCTCCTCCTCGGCAGTGGGGGCTTCTTCCTGCGCCCTTTCGGTCCCCACTTTGTGTCCGTCCCTGTCGTCCCCCTGTGCCCCTTGTCTGGGTCTGGGGGAGTGTAGATGGACCATCACTCCTGCTGTCTTTGCATCCGGGAGTTCTTTTTTCTCGGGAAGACCTCCCTTCGCTATCTGGAATTGGGCAGAGTTTATGGGCTTCTTCACACCCCCGTCGCAGGTCTCACCTCCACCTGCTTGACATTTATTCTGACTGCGTCCTGGTAATTACCCACTTGGAGAGAGAAGGGGCTTACCTGCCAACCACACTGCCTTCCAGGAAGTGCGCCTTACCCTTCTAGGATATTGTTGTAGGTCCTGGAATGCAACAGAAAACAGTAAAAAACAAAACAAGCAAAAACAAACAAACAAAAAACCGTGGAGTGGCGGTACAGCCACTCACTGGCTAGAGTTGATGTCCCAGATCTCAAAATTTGACACATGATAGTGTTTCTGATTTGTCTTTGGCAGCTAAGGAAAGGGTGCTTTTAGTTCCCAGGAAATGCTGTCTTGACCTCGTTTTTTGTGCTTATGTTGTTCCTTTTGCCTGATCAATCTCATTAACTCCCCTAAGACAGCTCTGGCCCATCTTTTACAAATGCCTCTCCCAACCTAACCCAGAGATTGCTTAGCTAAACCTCTTTGGGGAACCTCCTTAACACCCCCTGTGTATCTTTGGTATTAGATGCTGTCTGCTTAATCTAGAGTGTAAGCTTCTTGAGGACAGGGGCAGTCTAGTGCCTGGCTTATAGTAGTTAATAAATGCTTATTGAACAAAGGTATTTTTTGACCTAGTCACAGCACATACTATTCTGTTGTTACTCTCTCTGCTTGCTTGTTATACGTGAGACTGAAGCAAAACCAGCCTCATGTTGTTGAATAAGGTGATACTTTCTCTAAAGATGAGAACATTAAGGCCCAGGGAATTTGCTCACAGACTGCCCCCATCCTCGTTCCATAGCACTGTCCCATCTCATTTTTTTCAGTAGTCTAGACTTGACAGTGTGCCATAAGCCATTTGTTTGCCTTTATATAGTTGTTTTGTCTTACCCATATTATTAAAATTATCAGAAACAATTCACACTAGCTGGACAAGCTGTTAAAGGCCTCTAATAGTATCCTCCCTTTTTTTTGTTTGCTAACTTTGTCCTAACTCCAATCTCTTTTTAGCTTCTCCACTCATGAGAGTTCCCAACAATATAGGTATCCAAAGAAGAAGCCCAACAATGAAATAAAAAATATAGGCGGGCTTTATAGGTACTACATGTATTTTATGTTAGCTGCTTTATTCTCCTTAAAGCCATTCAAAATTCTTTGAGCACTATTTGTACTTACACAGATGCCCATAATAGAGCAGTGTTTTAGCAAATTATGGGTCGTGTTTTCCTCATTGGCTTCCATTATAAGGTCAGAACTGCTTCCCGTTGGAAAAATATTTGGCCTTTAAGTCTAACAAAAATGCACTTGGGCAGCAAATCTTTTAAAATTGCAAAGGGGCGCCTGGATGGTTCAGTTGGTTAAGCGGCTGCCTTCAGCTTGGGTCATGATCCCGGGGTCCTGCTTCTTCCTCTCCCTCTACCCATCTTCGTCCTCCAGGCTCTCTGTTGTTCTCTTGCTCTCCAATAAATAAAGAAAATTTTAAAAAATAAAATTGCAAAGTTAATGGAAAAATTATAACTTTGTCAGTAAAATAGTAATAGAACTTTAACATATCCTTTTAGAGAAATCGACTTGAACATACAGATTCTAGGAAAGTACTTGCCAAGCTTTTCAGACAACTTAGGGTTTACTGTATAAAAACTTTTTTTTTTAAATGGGGAGAAAATCTCAATACAAAGTTACTGCTTTTCCTTTTAAAATTAGTATCTGACTAAAATCTGTTTGACTTAATTCGTGTTTCATGCTCTGTCATAATGGAATAATGAAACATTAGCCTTACTGTATTTCCACTGTCAAATTCAAGACCATCTGATTTATGGACCCACACAGTATCTGCACTTGGCTCATAAGTCCATCTGTACTTCTGGTACCTTTTGATTGCATCTGTAAATAATGAAATTATTTCAGAGCCTCTAAAGTTGGATTGGTTGCTACACCTGAATCCTCTACCTTTAAGATGACTATATTCCATACTAATCAACCTTATTCTTTGGGCAAGAATAACAAAAGTACTAGAATAATTCAATTTACTTTTCCTTTATCCCTCTTAACATACACGGGAACTTCCTTCAGATTTCTTCCTGAGCAGTCATTTTCCTTTTTTTTTTTTTTAATTTTCTCTTTTGACTAATTTCAGTCTTTCAGAAAAGTTACAAAAATAATAAAGGATTTCCTTTATAACCTCTTAGATCGCCCAAATTCTAACATTAGAACTTCTTTCTTTCCTTCCCTCCTTATTTTTCATCTCCCTCTCTCCACACGTGTGTGCACACATGTGCGCACACACACACACTTTTTTTTCTTGAGCCATTTTTTGGTAAGTCACATTTTACCCCTAAATACTTAAGGATTTTTTCCCCCGAAAATCAAAGATGTTCTGTTATCAAAAAGCATTCCTCGTTATCAAAATTAGGAAATTAACATTGCAGCAATACTACTAACTCATCAGCTTTTTTTGGTTTTCATTGGTGTCCTAATAATGCATTCATAACAAAGGAACATTACAGATCATTGTTGCATTTGGTTGTCATTTATTACTCTTCAGCCTGTTCTAATCTGGAGCAGTTGCTTAGTCTTTGTCTTTCATGATGCTTTTGTTGAAGAATTATTTTGTAGAATGCCTCTCAGTTTGCATTTGACTTATGTTCTTAATCACCTCATTTTTATAGGTCAACCATCCAAATAATTGTCTGTTACTCTCTTGGCTACAATTTAGGTGGCTTAGCCTGCACAAACAGCTTTATTTTAATCATTTGAAAAATTACTTTCCTTCTGATTATAAAAAACCATCTATATATTTGGTAAGCAAACTAGCCAAGGTAAGTATTGGTAACAGTTATATGTATATCTTCTCATACATATAAAGAAAATATATGCATATATTAAGCATATGGTTGTAAACCTGAATATACAACTATATATTCATTTTTTACAAAGTGAATCTTGCCATATGTATACAAAAATACTGTTATTTAATTCCTGCCTTTTGTTTTCAGTGGCTACATGGTATTTTGTTTATGTATGTTCTACCGTGTTTAACCAGTCTTAATTAATGGGTATTTAGATTGTAAAAAGAACATCATTGCTTGATAGAGTAATTATAGTATATACTTAGTGGTGACATTACAGGATCAAAGAGTGTACACATACAATAACACTGGGTTGTACAGAGACAATCTGAAATGGTTTTATTCCTGCACTTCTGGCATTTGTTATAATGGCTGTTCTGGCTATGCTAAGGTCTTACCAAGCTAATGTAATTCTCAATTATAGATGAGTATTTCTGTCAACTAGTCAATGCAAATACTCTCTCTTTTCCAGATAGTTCCCTCAACTACTTACAGGTAATTTGGGTTATGGTATTTATAACAGTTAACTGAAGGAAATGGGATTTTCCCGCCCCAAGAGAGCAACTACGATTGATGTTTTAAGGAGTTTCTCATTACTGAAAGTACAGGCAATTTATTTAAAAATTTATAAATGAGGGGCACCTGGGTGGCTCAGTGGGTTAAAGCCTCTTCCTTCAGCTCAGGTCATGATCCCAGAGTCCTGGGATCGAGCCCCACATCGGGCTCTCTGTTCAGCAGGGAGCCTCCTTTCCTTCCTCTCTCTCTGCCTGCCTCTCTGCCTACTTGTGATCTCTGTCTCTCAAATAAATAAATAAAAATATTAAAAAAATATATATATAAATGAGAGTGCTGCCTCTGACCTTCGGAGCTCCACTCATATGTACTAGTTTGTGCCCTGGAATGACAGCCAATAGGCTGCCCAGACTGGGGGCCCAGTGACTATTAACTCAGGAGTTTAGATCCAGATGGGGTCAAACAAGTTTTGGTTGACTAGCTTGGAAACCCAGTGCCCAGACAGAATTTCAATTTCGGAAACTTAAATTTTTGTTTGACCCCAGATGGAAGATGCCTGTGGCAAGTCACTAGCTCAGTAAAACAAATATCATTTCTAAGGTAAGCCATATCTAGAATATTCAGTTTGGTTTAAGGCAGTATTTCCTAACACTCACTTCACATTGAAGATAGTTGAAGATCCTTAAAAAAAAAAAAAAAATACACCATTGCTTATCTGCCAGAAATCTGTATTTGGTTAGTCTTAATGGACCTGGGACATAATTAGGTGATTCTAATGTGTAATCAGGGCTCAGTCACTGATTTTGAAGATAATTGACAAACTGTCTTTTCCTGGAATGGGATAGTGCATTATAATTTGCAGCTCACCTGGAAGAGAATAATATTGCCAAAATAAAATTATGAAAAAACTCAGCTAAGTATAGGAGACCATTTTTAAATGGTTGAGGCAAAGGTTAAATTGTTTGTTTTTTTTACTCTTTTGAAGAAGGCAAAAGTATAGGGCCGAACTGGAATTGTATTGAACTCTATCCCTGATGAAAGTAGGGAAGTATCCATTGTATAAGGGTCAATAAACTTTTCCTATTTGGGCCACATAGTAAATATTTTAGACTTTGTGAGCCACATCCAGTCTCTAGCTTTATTCTTCCTCATTTTGTGTTTTCAACTCCTTAAAAATGTAGAAGTCATTTCTTAGCACACGGGCTTCCAAAAAAGGGCCGGATCTGGCCTGTGGGCCATGTGTTGCCAACCCCTAATCGAAGTATTTGTTGTGTATTTTTCCCATGAAGCAGTTTTGTTGGGGATGAAATTATCTAACTTTTTTATATTTTTGTTTTGTCTTAGTTAATTCATCTGCTTACACTATTTACATGGGAAAGGATAAATATGAAAGTAAGTTTTCAAAAGCATTTGATTTTGAAATTTCCAGCAGGTAAGTGTTAATTGCCTCCTCCCCTACCCACCCTTGGTTGGTCAGATAAGAGTTTTCAGCTAATTACTACTAATTAAGCCCATTATAAGGCATTCCAGTGGGTTAACTTTCCTGGGATTTAATTATATCAAATAATATTGGGGTCTATTGGACCACTTGTTGCTGATTAGAAACTTAACTCTTACTAAGAGTTTTGTGGTATCGTCTGATGTAAGGTGATATGAATCAGAGGTTAACCTGTGCTAATTTATATCAAGTAAAAATCATGTGTGACTTAGTTGTAAAGATCATTTTCTGTATGTTTTTACCACATTTAAGAATAGAGGAAACATACTTTTAGGATTTTTGAGGCTGAAGATGGCTCTTTTTGAGTTACAAAATGTTAACATTATTTTTTCAAACTTTGTTGATCAATCTGCTCAGAATGAAATACATTATTCCACACTGTACACATCGATGTAACTAAAACAAAAATTTACAAAAAATGCCCATACTTTTTGCTGTGCCCTCTTTTTTGTTTTGTTTGATTTTTACAAAGCTAGACTCAACCAGCTATGTTAATTTTTTGACCCACTAATCAATGTAAACTAAAGTTTAAAAGGGAAAACCGCTTTAGGGATGTGGCCTTCTGATTGCCCGAGTGAGGAGGGAGACGAAAGCGAAGGTGAGCTGTCTTGCTGTGGGAGTTGACAGCCCTGAGCTGAGGGAGAAAAGATATGCAGCAAGGGAGCTTGGAGACCTGACAGAACCCCTCTTCTTCAAGCTTGGAGAATACACAGTGGCTCTTCTCACAGGGTTTGTGTCATGTTTTGGAAAAAAGCACTCTGAATTCAGGCCCATGTGGGTTAAAATGCAAGCTCTTAGCAGACTGGCTGTAGTCACTTCACCTCTCTGAACCTCACATTGCTGAGGTGTACAAAGAGGATCATGGGCCATTGTCTGCCTTGCAGGGGTGTGAGGGTTAAATAAAAAGCCAGAGTAAAGTACCTGGCCTGGGGTAGGCTCTCAGCAATGGTAGGGGTCACCGATGGAGCTTCTTTAGCTCCCCAGAACCAGCTCCTCTTGTTCCTGTGACTGCTCCATGGCTGAGTGACCACCTCAGGACTCTGAGAGCTGGCCAGTTCCCTCCAATTACTTTTCTTTAACCTCCAGGTATTGCTTTATTTCCCCCCCGCCGCCACCCCTAAAACCATCAGTCTGTTCCAGGTGCAGTTTGAAACTGACAACAGTTTAAACTTGATTCTTTAAAAGAGGCAAGTATAACATTTTTCAGTATGAGACATTTGACATGAATGAAATTAACAAAGCCAAAAATGAAAAAATGTCAGAGAACAGTAATGTTATATATTACTATAGTATATGCAGATGTAGAGTTCTACATCTATAGTTAACTACATGTATAGTTAACATATACACATATCTAATATAACATACAATGTAATATATATAAAATGTATAATGTGATACATGTAATAGCTGTGTAAATATATATAATTATTAATCAGATCTTTATAAATGGTTTAGAACTTTGCAATAATACTGGTTGCATAAAGCAGAATGAGAATAAGCAAGACTATTACATCCCATCCAAGACAAAAGAAAATCCTAAAAACAACAGAATAAAATAATTTTTAAGCAGTTTTTCCTTGTAATGAATTTATGACATTGTCTCTGGTGTGCGTTATAGAGAAGCAATCTGCTGTATATTAATACTTGAGTTTTCTATTTCTCTTAGTAACTCATACATCATCATAGGTAATTTGTATTTTTTTCATAGCATCCTCCTGATGAATGTGGCTGAGAAGAGGATGCTGTCTCCTTGTAGTACATTGATCAAGGAGGAACAGTTAGAACCAGTCCTGGTTACCTACACTAGATACAGATCCATACCTGATCAAATCTACTTTTCTTTCTACTACATTGAGGATGCAAGCCCAAGACTTAGGTTACTGAGAAGCACCTAAAGGAGAGCTGCTCCGTACAGTTGTGTGGGTTTTGCACTGTATGACTCTGGGCAGGAAACTTTATTTCTTACAATGAAGGACTGCATTGATACTGCTTCCCATTGACAAGCTCTCAAGGCAGCTGTGCTAGGGACAGTCCCACCATGTCTCTCTTTTCCTTCCATTTTAGTTTACTGTTTGCTGGGGCTGATCTGTGTGGGTCCACATGCCACCCTCTCTGAGTAGCCAAAGGGGAAGATGTAATCTGTGCTTTCGCAGCATTAAAGGTGGAGAGGTACACACACAAAAAAATAATGATTATTTTGCTGTGAATCTAAAAACTGCTCTTAAAAATGAAGCCTATTTTAAAAAGTGTGGGTTAGGGGCTCCTGGGTGGCTCAGTGCATTAAAGCCTCTGCCTTCGGCTCAGGTCATGATCCCAGGGTTCTGGGATCAAGCCCCTCCTTGGGCTTTCTGCTTAGCGGGTAGCCTGCTCCCTCCTCTCTCTCTGCTTCCCTCTCTGCCTGCTTGTGATCTCTGTCTGTCAAATAAATAAATAAAATCTTAAAAAAAAAAAAAACAACAACAAAGTATGGGTTCACTGAAGCAGTATGAGTAAGTGCTGTAGCAGTAGAGGCAGAGAGTAAGTGTGATTGGGAGAGAACCAGGAAGGCTTCGTGGAGAAGGAAGGGCTAGGATGGGCGTGATTGTAGCCCATTTAAAGGAATGCCCATTGTAGAAACTTTTATGTACAGATTTATATCTACAGACATAAATTTAGATTCGACAGGTGTAAATTTAGAATCTTTCCAGAACCCACTGGAGTGGTGTTTTGCTGTCCTTAAAATGTATGTAGAAAGAAATCTATGTATAGAACATTTTTTCCCCATGACCGTTTGGAGATATTTGGAGGTGTCCGTTTTCCTAGTCAGCTTTGTATGAAAATATTAAATTTTTTTTAAAACACCCCATTCTCTTGTGCTCCTAGCACTTCATACTTATTTCAAACAGCCTTGATGACTTCAGACAAGTGACTACGTGGAACACAAGTGAATTTTTAATTGAATAATTTTCTTTTACTGAAAAGCTTTCAGATGTTTTCTTTTTATTAGCCAGCAGGTGTCACCAGGGAGCCAAACATGGCCTGGCTGAGGGAAAGAGGTTTTTGTATTTCCCTTTACTTTTTTTGATTACTTGTTGGCTATTGGCTCAGCTTCCCATTTAAGCTAGTAGGAAGCCCTTCAGAAAATTTATGGTGTCTGCAGTATCTAAGAGTACCCTCATCCAAGATTTATCATCCCTTTGTTTTTCTGGAAAATGAATACCCCTTTCAAGTTAGATAGATTATACTTTCTGGAGTACATTTTAAATCATCACATTAATCATTTTGTTTACCTTACAGTTTTTAACCTTGTGTCTGATACTTTAATGCTTTTGTATTAAACACAATTAGTTTCTAATTATTAATGTGGCTATTGGAAGTGTATAATGATATTATTTTTCTGTAGTGATAATATATTATTAGCCTTAAAAATGTAAAAGTATACATTTTGAAGGAATAATTCACCTTTTATAAATATGCTTGAAGGAAATAATCAGGAATATGGACATATTTATTTTAAAAATATTTACTAAAGTATTTATTATTAAGAACAGTCCAAATGTGAACAGTAGAAAGTTTATTCACATGATAGAATTAAGTAGTCATTGTTTCCAAAGAACTTTTTCATTTTTTATTTTACTTTGCTCTAACAAGTACATAGCTTAGAACTTCAAATAGTAACAATGCGTATCATAAAAACATTTGTTTTTCACCCTATCCTTTCCAACACCCATGTTCCATCCCAGAGAGACAGTTTTAATTTCTAGCTATTTCTTCTATTTTACTTTTCTTTTGTATGTGACAGAATTTTAGGTGATTTTTATTTCCTTTTTTATACTTCTGGTGGTTGTTGTATCTTCTAATGTCCTACAATTTTATAATTGAGAGGTCTTTTTTAAAAAAGTAAAATGCGGTCTGCTGATTAGCAAAACCATTTTAACAAATAAATTTCTTACAGTGCATCAGTTTTGTAAGACCTCATCTAACTTCTTAGGTACTCTGATTTGAAGTTTTACTACCTTTTAGTAGAAATATCTTTGAAGTTTCTTAGAAGTGTTTTTATAAGAATAATAACAATTATCATGGCCCAAATGTAAAAACCATTTTTACAAATTTTTCTTTTTCCTGTGTTTTCAAGCATCATAGCCTCTCTGAATTACTCTTTCCTCCATTAAGGGAGAGAAATGGTTGTGGAAAGGCTTGGTATTTCTCCACTCCCCAGCTTACTGTAAACTCTGGCATATTTTCATTTGACAGGTTTTTTTTAACCTTTTCTTTGTTTTCTTGTTTCTCACTATAGATGAAGATCTAATAAAGCATGGCTGGCCTGAAGATATTTGGTAAGAAATAATTTTGCTTCTGCTTTCTATGCCTTGTTTACTTTTTTTAGATTTGGCCAGCCCACCTGATCTTTATGTTGAAACCTAGAACTTAACGCTTTGCATTTTGTTTATGAATGGTCAGTGGTAAGTAGCTGCCTGCCGGCTCCCCTCATTTACAGTTGCTGTGTAAACTAGGGATGACCACAGAGGCCTCTGGAACCTAGGCTTTCCTTTAACCTCATATGTGTCTTCTCATAGTGGGCTAATGAGACCACCTCACTCACACACTCAGACCATTCTTCCTAAAAGGACAAAGAATCAGTGAGGGCCTCACAAGTTGCAATGAGGAAAATAGAAGCTTCCCTGTAGATGGGATAGATAGAGCATCTGACCAGGTCCAGCTATAAAGAAAACAGAGTCTGGCTTCCCTTTGTCTTTCCAACTAAAACATAATAATTACTTTCTTCACCTCCTTCCAAGATTATTTTTGCTGCTCACAAAACCCAGCCCAAAGGACGATGACCAATGATCAAAAAACTCCTTCATTTTAGTTGAATTCTTTTCTTTTTCCGACTGCCTTAGAATGCCATATGGGTGTTTCTACCTCTCAGACCTTGAACCTTTTAGGAGG